>NW_027174609.1:0-342490 GCF_000390325.3 Nicotiana tomentosiformis
GGGCTATAGCACACAAAAATATGGGAACCAGGCGAAATTCTAGTTATTTGGCCGAAAAATGCAAAAAATGAGGAACGATCATTGCGGGGCGGGGACTATGGTTCCTTAGGTCGTATTTGATGGCCCGAAAATTTTTAGGCGATCCGAGTCCGGAAGGCCCGGCCCACTCGGAAGACGTGGGCTATTTAGCATACGAAAATATGGGAATCAGCGGAATTCTAGTTTTTTGGCCGAAAAATGCAAAAATGGGGAACGATCATGGCGGGGTGGTTATTATGGTTCCTTGGGTCATATTTGATGGCCCGGAAAAATTTTAGGCGATCGGGGTCCGGGGGTACCGGGACCACTTGGAAGGCGTGAGCTATAGCACACGAAAATATGGGAATAGGGCGGAATTCTAGTTTTATGGTTGAAAAATGCAAAATATTAGCAACGATCATGGCGGGGCGGTGACTATGGTTCCTTAGGTCGTATTTGATGGCCCGGAAAAATTTTAGGCGATCCGAGTCTTGTAGGCCCGGCCCACTCGGAAGGCTTGGGCAATAACACACGAAAATATGGGAATCGGGCGGAATTCTAGTTTTTTTGATGTAAAATGCAAAACATGAGGATCGATCATGGTGGGGCGGTGACTATGGTTCCTTAGGTCGTATTTGATGGCCCAGAAAAATATTAGGCGACCGGGGTCCGAGGTTCCCGGGACCACTTGGAAGGCGTGGGCAGTAGCACACAAAAATATGGGAATCGAGCAGAATTCTAGGTGTTTGGCCGAAAAATGCAAAAAATGAGGAACGATCATGGCGGGGCTGTGAATATGGTTCCTTAGGTCGTATTTGATGGCCCGGAAAATTTTTAGGCGATCCGAATCCTGGAGGCCCGACCCACTCGGAAGGCGTGGGCAATAGTAGACGAAAATATGGGAATCACGCGAAAATCTAGTTTTTTTGGTAGAAAAACGCAAAAAATGAGGAACGATCATGGCGGGGTGGTTACTATGGTTCCTTGGGTCGTATTTTATGACCCGAAAAATATTTAGGCGATCAGGATCCGGGGGTCCCGGGACCATCTGGAAGGCGTGTGCTATAACACACGAAAATATGGGAATCGGGCAGAATTCTAGTTTTTTGGCCGAAAAATGCAAAAAATGAGGAACGATCATGGCGGAATGGTGACTATGGTTCCTTAGGTCGTATTTGATGGCCCGGAAAAAGTTTAGGCGATCCGAGTCTTGTAGGCCCGGCCCACTCGGAAGGCTTGGGCAATAACACACGAAAATATGGGAATCGGGCGGAATTCTAGTTTTTTGGATGTAAAATGCAAAACATGAGGATCGATCATGGTGGGGCGGTGACTATGGTTCCTTAGGTCGTATTTGATGGCCCTGAAAAATATTAGGCGACCGGGGTCCGAGGTTCCCGGGACCACTTGGAAGGCGTGGGCTGTAGCACACAAAAATATGGGAATCGAGCGGAATTCTAGGTGTTTGGCCGAAAAATGCAAAAAATGAGGAACGATCATGGCGGGGCGGTGAATATGGTTCCTTAGGTCGTATTTGATGGCCCGGAAAATTTTTAGGCGATCCGAATCCTGGAGGCCCGACCCACTCGGAAGGCGTGGGCAATAGTAGACGAAAATATGGGAATCACGCGAAAATCTAGTTTTTTGGTAGAAAAACGCAAAAAATGAGGAACGATCATGGCGGGGTGGTTACTATGGTTCCTTGGGTCGTATTTTATGGCCCGAAAAATATTTAGGCGATCAGGATCCGGGGGTCCCGGGACCACTTGGAAGGCGTGTGCTATAACACACGAAAATATGGGAATCGGGCAGAATTCTAGTTTTTTGGCCGAAAAATTCAAAAAATGAGGAACGATCATGGCAGAATGGTGACTATGGATCCTTAGGTCGTATTTGATGGCCCGGAAAAAGTTTAGGCGAACCGAGTCCGGGAGACCCGGCCCACTCGGAAGGCGTGGGCTATAGCACACAAAAATATGGGAATCGGGCGGAATTCTAGTTTTTTGGCCGAAAAACACAAAATATGAGTAACGATCATGGCGGGGCAGTGACTATGGTTTCTTAAGTCGTATTTGATGGTCCGAATTTTTTTTAGGCGATCGGGGTCCGGGATTCCCTACCAATTGGGAAGGCATGGGCAATTATAGCACACGAAAATATGGGAATCGTACAGAATTCTAGTGTTTTAGCCGAAAAATGCAAACAATGAGGAACGATCATGGCGGGGAGGTGAATATGGTTCCTTAGGTCTTATTTGATGGCCCGAATAAAATTTAGATGATCCGAGTCCGGGGGCCCGGCCCACTCGGAAGTTGTGGGCTATAGCACACGAAAATATAGGAATCGGGCGGAATTCTAGTTTTTTTGCCGGAAATCGCAATAAGTGAGGAACGATCATGGCGGGGCAGTTCCTATGGTTCCTTAGGTCGTATTTATGGCCCGAAAAGTATTTAGGCGATCGGGGTCCGGGGGTCCCGGGACCACTTGGAAGGCGTGTGCTATAACACACGAAAATATGGTAATCGGGCAGAATTCTAGTTTTTTGGCCGAAAAATGCAAAAAATGCGGAACGATCATGGCTTAACGGTGACTATGGTTCCTTAGGTCGTATTTGATGGCCTGGAAAAAGTTTAGGCGATCCGAGTCCGGGATACCCGGCCCACTCGGAAGGCATGGGCTATTGCACACGAAAATATGGGAATCGGGCTGAATTCTAGTTTTTTGGCCGAAAAACACAAAATATGAGTAACGATCATGGCTGGGCGGTGACTATGGTTTCTTAGGTCATATTTGATGGTCCGGAAAAATTTTAGGCGATCGGGGTCCGAGATTCCCTACCCATTGGGAAGGAGTGGGCAATTATAGCACACGAAAATATGGGAATCGTACGGAATTCTAATTTTTTAGCCGAAAAATGCAAACAATGAGGAACGATCATGGCGGGGAGGTGAATATGGTTCCTTAGGTCTTATTTGATGGCCCGAATAAAATTTAGATGAACGAGTCTGGGGGGCCCGGCCCACTCGGAAGGTGGGGGCTATAGCACACGAAAATATGGGAATCAGGCGGAATTCTAATTTTTTTGCCGGAAATCGCAATAAGTGAGGAACGATCATGGCGGGGCAGTTCCTATGGTTCCTTAGGTCGTATTTGATGGCCCGGAAAAATTTTAGGCGATCGGGGTCCGGGGATCCCGGGACTACTTGGAAAGCGTGGGCTATAGCACACAAAAATATGAGAACCGGGCGAAATTCTAGTTATTTGGCCGAAAAATGCAAAAAATGAGGAACGATCATTGCGGGGCGGGGACTATGGTTCCTTAGGTCGTATTTGATGGCCCGAAAAATTTTTAGGCGATCCGAGTCCGGAAGGCCCGGCCCACTCGGAAGACGTGGGCTATTTAGCATACGAAAATATGGGAATCAGCGGAATTCTAGTTTTTTGGCCGAAAAATGCAAAAATGGGGAACGATCATGGCGGGGTGGTTATTATGGTTCCTTGGGTCATATTTGATGGCCCGGAAAAATTTTAGGCGATCGGGGTCCGGGGGTACCGGGACCACTTGGAAGGCGTGAGCTATAGCACACGAAAATATGGGAATAGGGCGGAATTCTAGTTTTATGGTCGAAAAATGCAAAATATTAGCAACGATCATGGCGGGACGGTGACTATGGTTCCTTAGGTCGTATTTGATGGCCCGGAAAAATTTTAGGCGATCCGAGTCTAATAGGCCCGGCCCACTCGGAAGGCTTGGGCAATAACACACGAAAATATGGGAATCGGGCGGAATTCTAGTTTTTTTGATGTAAAATGCAAAACATGAGGATCGATCATGGTGGGGCGGTGACTATGGTTCCTTAGGTCGTATTTGATGGCCCAGAAAAATATTAGGCGACCGGGGTCCGAGGTTCCCGGGACCACTTGGAAGGCGTGGGCAGTAGCACACAAAAATATGGGAATCGAGCGGAATTCTAGGTGTTTGGCCGAAAAATGCAAAAAATGAGGAACGATCATGGCGGGGCGGTGAATATGGTTCCTTAGGTCGTATTTGATGGCCCGGAAAATTTTTAGGCGATCCGAATCCTGGAGGCCCGACCCACTCGGACGGCGTGGGCAATAGTAGACGAAAATATGGGAATCACGCGAAAATCTAGTTTTTTGGTAGAAAAACGCAAAAAATGAGGAACGATCATGGCGGGGTGGTTACTATGGTTCCTTGGGTCGTATTTTATGGCCCGAAAAATATTTAGGCGATCAGGATCCGGGGGTCCCGGGACCACTTGGAAGGCGTGTGCTATAACACACGAAAATATGGGAATCGGGCAGAATTCTAGTTTTTTGGCCGAAAAATGCAAAAAATGAGGAACGATCATGGCGGAATGGTGACTATGGTTCCTTAGGTCGTATTTGATGGCCCGGAAAAAGTTTAGGCGATCCGAGTCCGGGAGACCCGGCCCACTCGGAAGGCGTGGGCTATAGCACACGAAAATATGGGAATCGGGCGGAATTCTAGTTTTTTGGCCGAAAAACACAAAATATGAGTAACGATCATGGCGGGGCGGTGACTATGGTTTCTTAGGTCGTATTTGATGGTCCGGAAAAATTTTAGGCGATCGGGGTCCGGGAATCCCTACCCATTGGGAAGGCGTGGGCAATTATATAGCACACGAAAATATGGGAATCGTACGGAATTCTAGTTTTTTAGCCGAAAAATGCAAACAATGAGGAACGATCATGGCGGGGAGGTGAATATAGTTCCTTAGGTCTTATTTGATGGCCCGAATAAAATTTAGATGATCCGAGTCCGGGGGGCCCGGCCCACTCGGAAGTTGTGGGCTATAGCACACGAAAATATAGGAATCGGGCGGAATTCTAGTTTTATTGCCGGAAATCGCAATAAGTGAGGAACGATCATGGCGGGGCAGTTCCTATGGTTCCTTAGGTCGTATTTATGGCCCGAAAAATATTTAGGCGATCGGGGTCCGGGGGTCCCGGGACCACTTGGAAGGCGTGTGCTATAACACACGAAAATATGGTAATCGGGCAGAATTCTAGTTTTTTGGCCGAAAAATGCAAAAAATGCGGAACGATCATGGCTTAACGGTGACTATGGTTCCTTAGGTCGTATTTGATGGCCTGGAAAAAGTTTAGGCGATCCGAGTCCGGGATACCCGGCCCACTCGGAAGGCGTGTGCTATTGCACACGAAAATATGGGAATCGGGCTGAATTCTAGTTTTTTGGCCGAAAAACACAAAATATGAGTAACGATCATTGCTGGGCGGTGACTATGGTTTCTTAGGTCATATTTGATGGTCCGAAAAAATTTTAGGTGATCGAGGTCCGAGATTCCCTACCCATTGGGAAGGAGTGGGCAATTATAGCACACGAAAATATGGGAATCGTACGGAATTCTAGTTTTTTAGCCGAAAAATGCAAACAATGAGGAACGATCATGGCGGGGAGGTGAATATGGTTCCTTAGGTCTTACTTGATGGCCCGAATAAAATTTAGATGACCGAGTCTGGGGGGCCCGGCCCACTCGGAAGGTGGGGGCTATAGCACACGAAAATATGGGAATCGGGCGGAATTCTAATTTTTTTGCCGGAAATCGCAATAATTGAGGAACGATCATGGTGGGGCAGTTCCTATGGTTCCTTAGGTCGTATTTGATGGCCCGCAAAAATTTTAGGCGATCGTGGTTCGGGGATCCCGGGACCACTTGGAAAGCGTGGGCTATAGCACACAAAAATATGGGAACCGGGCGGAATTCTAGTGTTTTGGCCGAATAATGCAAAAATTGAGGAACGATCATGGCGAGGTGGTGACTATGGTTCCTTAGGTCCTATTTTATGGCCCGAAAAAACTTTACGCGATCCGAGTACGGGGGGCTCGGCCCACTCGGAAGGCGTGGGAAATACCACACAATAATATGGTAATCGGGCGGAATTCTAGTGTTTTTGCCGAAACTGCATAAAATGAGGAACGATCATGGCGGGGCGGTGACTATGGTTCCTTAGGTCATATTTGATGGATGGAAAAGTTTTAGGCGATCGGGGTCCAGGGTTCCCGTGACCACTCGGAAGGCGTGGGCTATAGCAAATGAAAATATGGAATCGCGCGGAATTCTAGGTTTTTTGCCAAAAAATACAAACACATAGGAACGATCATGGCGGGGCGGTGACTATGGTTCCTTAGGTCGTATTTGATGGTCCGGAAAAACTTTAGGCGATAGGGGTACGGGGGTCTGGGACCACTCGGAAGGCGTGGGCTTTAGCACACGAAAATATGGGAATCGCGCGGAATTCTAGTTTTTTGGCCGAAAAATGCAAAACAATGAGGAACGATCATGGCAGGGCGGTGACTATGGTTCCTTAAATCATATTTTATGGCCCGTAAAAATATTAGGCGATCGGGGTCCGGGGTTCCCGGGACCACTTGGAAGGCGTGTGCTATAACACACGAAAATATGGGAATCGTGCGGAATTCTAGTTATTTGGCCGAAAAATGCAAAAAAGGAGGAACGATCATTGCGGGGCGGTGACTATGGTTCCTTAGGTCGTATTTGACGGCCCGAAAAATTTTAGGCGATCCGAGTCCGGAAGGCCCGGCCCACTCGGAAGACGTGGGCTATTTAGCACACGAATATATAGGAATCACGCAGAATTCTAGTTTTTTGGCCGAAAAATGCAAAAATGGGGAACGATCATGGCGGGCGGTTATTATGGTTCCTTGGGTCGTATTTGATGGCACGAAAAATTTTTAGGCGATCGGGGTCCGGGGGAACCGGGACCACTTGGAAGGCGTGAGCTATAGCACACGAAAATATGGGAATCGGGCGGAATTCTAGTTTTTGGCCGAAAAATGCAAAATATTAGCAACGATCATGGAGGGGCGGTGACTATGGTTCCTTAGGTCGTATTTGATGGCCCGGAAAATTTTTAGGCGATCCGAGTCTGGTAGGCCCGGCCCACTCGGAAGGCTTGGGCAATAACACACGAAAATATGGGAATCGGGCGGAATTCTAGTTTTTGGACGTAAAATGCAAAAAATGAGGACCGATCATGGTGGGGCGGTGACTATGGTTCCTTAGGTCGTATTTGATGGCCCAGAAAAATATTAGGCGACCGGGGTCTGAGGTTCCCGGGACCACTTGGAAGGGGTGGGCTGTAGCACACAAAAATATGGGAATCGAGCGGAATTCTAGGTTTTTGGCCGAAAAATGCAAAAAATGAGGAATGATCATGGTGGGGCGGTGAATACGGTTCCGTAGGTCGTATTTGATGGCCGGAAAAATTTTAGGCGATCCGAGTCCTGGAGGCCCGACCAACTCGGAAGGCGTGGGCAATAGTAGACGAAAATATGGGAATCACGCGGAATTCTAGTTTTTTGGCAGAAAAACGCAAAGAATGAGGAACGATCATGGCGAGGTGGTTACTATGGTTCCTTGGGTCGTATTTTATGGCCCGAAAAACTTTTAGGCGATCGGGGTCCGGGGCTCCCGGGACCACTTGGAAGGCGTATGCTATAACACACGAAAATATGGGAATCGGGCAGAATTCTAGTTTATTGGTCGAAAAATGCAAAAAATGGGGAACGATAATGGCGGAACGGTGACTATGGTTCCTTAGGTCGTATTTGGTGGCCCGGAAAAAGTTTAGGTGATCCGAGTCCGGGATACCCGGCCCACTCGGAAGGCTTGGGCTATTGCACACTAAAATATGGGAATCGGGCGGAATTCTAGTTTTTTGGCCGAAAAACACAAAATATGAGTAACGATCAAGGCGGGGCGGTGACTATGGTTTCTTAGGTCGTATTTGATGGTCCGGATAAATTTTAGGCGATCGGGGTCCGGGATGCCTTACCCATTGGGAAGGCGTGGGCAATTATAGCACACGAAAATATGAGAATCATACGGAATTCTAATTTTTTAGCCGAAAAATGCAAACAATGAGGAACGATCATGGCGGGGAGGTGAATATGGTTCCTTAGGTCTTATTTGATGGCCCGAATAAAATTTAGATGATCCGAGTCCGGGGGCCCGGCCCACTCGGAAGGTGTGGGCTATAGCACACGAAAATATGGGAATCGGGCGGAATTCTATTTTTTATGCCGGAAATCGCAATAAGTGAGGAATGATCATGGCGGGGCAGTTCCTATGGTTCCTTAAGTCGTATTTGATGGCCCGGAAAAATTTTAGGCAATCGGGGTCCGGGGATCCCGGGACCACTTGGAAAGCGTGGGCTATAGCACACAAAAATATGGGAACCGGGCGGAATTCTAGTTTTTTGGCCGAAAAATGCGAAAAATGAGGAACGATCATGGCGAGGTGGTGACTATGGTTCCTTAGGTCCTATTTTATGGCTCGAAAAAACTTTAGGCGATCCGAGTACGGGGGCTCGGCCCACTCGGAGGGGTGGGAAATAATACACAATAATATGGTAATCGGGCGGAATTCTAGTGTTTTGGCCGAAAACTGCATAAAATGAGGAACGAGCATGGCGGGGCGGTGACTATGGTTCCTTAGGTCGTATTTGATGGCTGGAAAATTTTTAGGCGATCGGGGTCCGGGGTTCCCGAGACCACTCGGAAGGCGTGGGCTATAGCAAATGAAAATATGGAATCGCGCGAAATTCTAGGTTTTTTGCCAAAAAATACAAAAACATAGGAACGATCATGGCGGGGCGGTGACTATGGTTCCTTAGGTCGTATTTGATGGTCCGGAAAAACTTTAGGCGATAGGGGTCCGGGGGTCTGGGACCACTCGGAAGGCGTGGGCTATAGCACACGAAAATATGGGAATCGCGCGGAATTCTAGTTTTTTGGCCGAAAAACGCAAAAAAATGAGGAACGATCATGGCAGGGTGGTGACTATGGTTCCTTAAATCATATTTTATGGCCCGTAAAAATATTAGGCGATCGGGGTCCGGGGTTCCCGGGACCACTTGGAAGGCGTGGGCTATAACACACGAAAATATGGAAATCGGGCGAAATTCTAGTTATTTGGCCGAAAAATGCAAAAAATAAAGAACGATCATGGCGGGGCGGTGACTATGGTTCCTTAGGTCGTATTTGATGGCCCGGAAAAATTTTAGGCGATCCGAGTCTGGTAGGCCCGGCCCACTCGGAAGGCTTGGGTAATAACACACGAAAATATGGGAATCGGGCGAAATTCTAGTTTTTTGGACGTAAAATGAAAAAAATGAGGACCGATCATGGTGGGGCGGTGACTATGGTTCCTTAGGTCGTATTTGATGGCCCAGAAAAATATTAGGCGACCGAGGTCCGAGGTTCCCGGGGCCACGTGGAAGGCGTGGGCTGTAGCACACAAAAATATGGGAATCAAGCGGAATTCTAGGTTTTTGGCTGAAAAGTGCAAAAAATGAGGAATGATCATCGCGGGGCGGTGAATATGGTTCCTTAGGTAGTATTTGATGGCCCGGAAAAATTTTAGGCAATCCGAGTCTTGGAGGCTTGACCCACTCGGAAGGCGTGGGCAATAGTAGACGAAAATATGGGAATCACGCGGAATTCTAGTTTTTTGGCAGAAAAACAGAAAAAATGAGGAACGATCATGGCGAGGTGGTTACTATGGTTCCTTGGGTCTTATTTTATGGCCCGAAAAATTTTTAGGCGATCAGGATCCGGGGGTCCCGGGACCACTTGGAAGGCGTGTGCTATAACACACGAAAATATGGGAATCGGGCAGAATTCTAGTTTTTTGGCCGAAAAATGCAAAAAATGAGGAACGATCATGGCGGAATGGTGACTATGGTTCCTTAGGTCGTATTTGATGGCCCGGAAAAAGTTTAGGCGATCCGAGTCCGGGAGACCCGGCCCACTCGGAAGGCGTGGGCTATAGCACACGAAAATATGGGAATCGGGCGGAATTCTAGTTTTTTGGCCGAAAAACACAAAATATGAGTAACGATCATGGCGGGGCGGTGACTATGGTTTCTTAGGTCGTATTTGATGGTCCGGAAAAATTTTAGGCGATCGGGGTCCGGGAATCCCTACCCATTGGGAAGGCGTGGGCAATTATATAGCACACGAAAATATGGGAATCGTACGGAATTCTAGTTTTTTAGCCGAAAAATGCAAACAATGAGGAACGATCATGGCGGGGAGGTGAATATAGTTCCTTAGGTCTTTTTTTATGGCCCGAATAAAATTTATATGATCCGAGTCAGGGGGGCCCGGGCCCACTCGGAAGGTGTGGGCTATAGCACACGAAAATATGGGAATCGGGCGGAATTCTAGTTTTTTTGCCGGAAATCGCAATAAGTGAGGAACGATCATGGCGGGGCAGTTCCTATGGTTCCTTAGGTCGAATTTGATGGCCCAGAAAAATTTTAGGCGATCGGGGTCCGGTGATCCCGGGACCACTTGGAAAGCGTGGGCTATAGCACACAAAAATATGAGAACCGGGCGGAATTCTAGTTTTTTGGCCGAAAAATGCGAAAAAATGAGGAACGATCATGGCGAGGTGGTGACTATGGTTCCTTAGGTCCTATTTTATGGCCCGAAAAAACTTTAGGCGATCCGAGTACGGGGGCTCGGCCCACTCGGAAGGCGTGGGAAATAGCACACAATAATATGGTAATCGGGCGGAATTCTAGTGTTTTGGCCGAAAACTGCATAAAATGAGGAACGATCATGGCGGGGTGGTGACTATGGTTCCTTAGGTCGTATTTGATGGCTGGAAAAAATTTAGGCGATCGGGGTCCGGGGTTCCCGGGACCACTCGGAAGGCGTGGGCTATAGCAAATGAAAATATGGAATCAGGCGGAATTCTAGGTTTTTTGCCAAAAAATACAAAAGCATAGGAACAATCATAGCGGGGCGGTGACTATGGTTCCTTAGGTCATATTTGATGGTCCGGAAAAACTTTAGGCGATAGGGGTCCGGGGGTCTAGGTCCACTCGGAAGACGTGGGCTATAGCACACGGAAATATGGGAATCGCGCGGAATTCTAGTTTTTTAGCCGAAAAATGCAAAAAATGAGGAACGATCATGGCAGGGCGGTGACTATGGTTCCTTAAATCATATTTTATGGCCCGTAAAAATATTAGGCGATCGGGGTCCGGGGTTCCCGGGACCACTTGGAAGGCATGGGAATATGGGAATTGGGCGGAATTCTAGTTTTTTGGCCGAAAAATGCAAAAAATGAGGAACGATCATTGCGGGGCGGTGACTATGGTTCCTTAGGTCGTATTTGATGTCCCGAAAAAATTTTAGGCGATCCGAGTCCGGAAGGCCTGGCCCACTCGGAAGACGTGGGCTATTTAGCACACGAAAATATGGGAATCACGTAGAATTCTAGTTTTTTGGCCGAAAAATGCAAAAATGGGGAACGATCATGGCGGGCGGTTATTATGGTTCCTTGGGTCGTATTTGATGCCCCGGAAAAATTTTAGGCGATCGGGGTCCGGGGGTACCGGGACCACTTGGAAGGCGTGAGCTATAGCACACGAAAATATGGGAATCGGGCGGAATTCTAGTTTTTGGCCGAAAAATGCAAAATATTAGCAACGATCATGGCGGGGCGGTGACTATGGTTCCTTAGGTCGTATTTTATGGCCCGGAAAAATTTTAGGCGATCCGAGTCTGGTAGGCCCGACCCACTCGGAAGGCTTGGGCAATAACACACGAAAATATGGGAATCGGGCGGAATTCTAGTTTTTTGGACGTAAAATGCAAAAAATGAGGACCAATCATGGTGGGGCGGTGACTATGGTTACTTAGGTCGTATTTGATGGCCCAGAAAAATATTAGGCGACCGGGGTCCGAGGTTCCCAGTACCACTTGGAAGGTGTGGGCTGTAGCACACAAAAATATGGGAATCGAGGTTTTTGGCCGAAAAATGCAAAAAATGAGGAACGATCATGGCGGGGCAGTGAATATGGTTCCTTAGGTCATATTTGATGGCCCGGAAAAATTTTAGGCGATCCGAGTCCTGGAGGCCCGACCCACTCGGAAGGCGTGGGCAATAGTAGACGAAAATATGGGAATCACGCGGAATTCTAGTTTTTTGGCAGAAAAACGCAAAAAATGAGGAACGATCATGGCGAGGTGGTTACTATGGTTCCTTGGGTCGTATTTTATGGCCCGAAAAACTTTTAGGCGATCGGGGTCCGGGGGTCCCGGGACCACTTGGAAGGCGTATGCTATAACACACGAAAATATGGGAATCGGGCAGAATTCTAGTTTATTGGTCGAAAAATGCAAAAAATGGGGAACGATCATGGCGGAACGGTGACTATGGTTCCTTAGGTCGTATTTGATGGGCCGGAAAAAGTTTAGGCGATCCGAGTCGGGGAGACCTGGCCCACTCGGAAGGCGTGGGCTATAGCACACGAAAATATGGGAATTGGGCGGAATTCTAGTTTTTGGCCGAAAAACACAAAATATGAGTAACGATCATGGCGGGGCGGTGACTATGGTTTCTTAGGTCGTATTTGATGGTCCGGAAAAATTTTAGGCGATCGGAGTCCGGGATTCCCAACCCATTGGGATGGCGTGGGCAATTATAGCACACGAAAATATGGGAATCGTACGGAATTCTAGTTTTTAGCCGAAAAATGCAAACAATCAAGAACGATCATGGCGGGGCGGTGAATATGGTTCCTTAGGTCTTATTTGATGGCCCGAATAAAATTTAAATGATCCGAGTCCGGGGGCCCGGCCCACTCGGAAGGTGTGGGCTATAGCACACGAAAATATGGGAATCGGGCGGAATTCTAGTTTTTTTGCCGGAAATCGCAATAAGTGAGGAACGATCATGGCGGGGCAGTTCCTATGGTTCCTTAGGTCGTATTTGATGGCCCAGAAAAATTTTAGGCGATCGGGGTCCGGGGATCCCGGGACCACTTGGAAAGCGTGGGCTATAGCACACAAAAATATGGGAACCGGGCGGAATTCTAGTTTTTTGGCCGAAAAATGCGAAAAAATGAGGAACGATCATGGCGAGGTGGTGACTATGGTTCCTTAGGTCCTATTTTATGGCCCGAAAAAACTTTAGGCGATCCGAGTACGGGGGCTCGGCCCACTCGGAAGGCGTGGGCAATAGCACACAATAATATGGTAATCGGGCGGAATTCTAGTGTTTTGGCCAAAAACTGCATAAAATGAGGAACGATCATGGTGGGGCGGTGACTATGGTTCCTTAGGTCGTATTTGATGGCTGGAAAACTTTTAGGCGATCGGGGTCCGGGGTTCCTGGGACCACTCGGAAGGCGTGGGTATAGCAAATGAAAATATGGAATCGCGCGGAATTCTAGGTTTTTTGCCAAAAAATACAAAAACATAGGAACGATCATGGCGGGGCGGTGACTATGGTTCCTTAGGTTGTATTTGATGGTCCGGAAAAACTTTAGGCAATAGGGGTCCGGGGGTCTGGGACCACTCGGTAGGCGTGGGCTATAGCACACGAAAATATGGGAATCGCGCGGAATTCTAGTTTTTTGGCCGAAAAACGCAAAAAATGAGGAACGATCATGGTAGGGCGGTGACTATGGTTCCTTAAATCATATTTTATAGCCCGCAAAAATATAAGGCGATCGGGGTCCGGGGTTCCCGGGACCACTTGGAAGGCTTGGGCAATAACACACGAAAATATGGGAATCGGGCGGAATTCTAGTTTTTGGCCGAAAAATGCAAAAAATGAGGAACGATCATTGCGGGGCGGTGACTATGGTTCCTTTGGTCGTATTTGACGGCCCGAGAATGTTTTAGGCGAACCGAGTCCGGAAGGCCCGGCCCACTCGGAAGACGTGGGCTATTTAGCACACGAAAATATGGGAATCACGCGGAATTCTAGTTTTTTGGCCGAAAAATGCAAAAATGGGGAACGATCATGGCTGGGCAGTTATTATGGTTCGTTGGGTCGTATTTGATGGCATGAAAAAAATTTAGGCGATCGGGGTCCGGGATTCCCTACCCATTGGGAAGGCGTGGGCAATTATAGCACACGAAAATATGGGAATCGTACGGAATTCTAGTTTTTAGCTGAAAAATGCAAACAATCAGGAACGATCATGGCGGGGAGGTGAATATGGTTACTTAGGTCTTATTTGATGGCCCGAATAAAATTTAGATGATCCAAGTTCGGGGGGCCCGGCCCACTCGGAAGTTGTGGGCTATAGCACACGAAAATATGGGAATCGGGCAGAATTCTAGTTTTTTTGCCGGAAATCGCAATAAGTGAGGAACGATCATGGCGGGGCAGTTCCTATGGTTCCTTAAGTCGTATTTGATGGCCCAGAAAAATATTAGGCGACCGGGGTCCGAGGTTCCTGGGAGCACTTGGAAGGCGTGGGCTGTAGCACACACAAATATGAGAATCGAGCAGAATTCTAGGTTTTTGGCCGAAAAATGCAAAAAAATTAGGAACGATCATGGCGGGGAGGTGAATATGGTTCCTTTAGTCGTATTTGAAGGCCCGGAAAAATTTTAGGATATCCGAGTCCTGGAGGCCCGACCCACTCGGAAGGCGTGGGCAATAGTAGACGAAAATATGGGAATCACGCGGAATTCTAGTTTTTTGGTAGAAAAACGCAAAAAATGAGGAACGATCATGGCGGGGTGGTTACTATGGTTCCTTGGGTCATATTTTATGGCCCCAAAAAATTTTAGGCGATCGGGGTCCGGGGTCCCGGGACCACTTGGAAGGCGTGTGCTATAACACACGAAAATATGGGAATCGGGCAAAATTCTAGTTTTTTGGCCGAAAAATGCAAAAAATGAGGAACGATCATGGCGGAACGGTGACTATGGTTCGTTCGGTCGTATTCGATGGCTCGGAAAAAGTTTAGGCGATCCGAGTCCTGGAGACCCGGCCCACTCGGAAGGCGTGGGCTATAGCACACGAAAATATGAGAATCGAGCGGAATTCTAGTTTTTTGGCCGAAAAACACAAAATATGAGTAACGATCATGGCGGGGCGGTGACTATGGTTTCTTAGGTCGTATTTGATGGTCCGGAAAAATTTTAGGCGATCGGGGTCCGGGATTCCCTACCCATTGGGAAGGCGTGGGCAATTATAGCACACGAAAATATGGGAATCGTACGGAATTCTAGTTTTTTAGTCGAAAAATGCAAACAATGAGGAACGATCATGGCGGGGAGGTGAATATGGTTCCTTAGGTCTTATTTGATGGCCCGAATAAAATTTAGATGATCCGAGTCCGGGGGCCCGGCCCACTCGGAAGGTGTGGGCTATAGCACACGAAAATATGGGAATCGGGCGGAATTCTAGTTTTTTTGCCGGAAATCGCAATAAGTGAGGAACGATCATGGCGGGGCAGTTCCTATGGTTCCTTAGGTCGTATTTGATGGCCCGGAAAAATTTTAGGCGATCGGGGTCCGGGGATCCCGGGACCACTTGGAAAGCGTGGGCAATAGCACACAAAAATATGGGAACCGAGCGGAATTCTAGTTTATTGGCCGAAAAATGCGAAAAATGAGGAACGATCATGGCGAGGTGGTGACTATGGTTCCTTAGGTCCTATTTTATGGCCCGAAAAAACTTTAGGCGATCCGAGTACGGGGGCTCGGCCCACTCGGAAGGCGTTGGCAATAGCACACAATAATATGGTAATCGGGCGGAATTCTAGTGTTTTGGCCGAAAACTGCATAAAATGAGGAACGATCATGGCGGGGCGGTGACTATGGTTCCTTAGGTCGTATTTGATGGCTGGAAAATTTTTAGGCGATTGGGGTCCGGGGTTCCCGGGACCACTCCGAAGGCGTGAGCTATAGCAAATGAAAATATGGAATCGCGCGGAATTCTAGGTTTTTTGCCAAAAAATACAAAACATAGGAACGATCATGGCAGGGCGGTGACTATGGTTCCTTAGCTCGTATTTGATGGTCCGGAAAAATATAAGGCGATCGGGGTCCGGGGTTCCCGGGACCACTTGGAAGGCGTGGGCTATAACACACGAAAATATGGGAATCGGGCAAAATTCTAGTTTTTTGGCCGAAAAATGCAAAAAATGAGGAACGATCATTGCTGGGCGGTGACTATGGTTCCTTAGGTCGTATTTGACCTCCCGAAAACTTTTTAGGCGATCCGAGTCTGGTAGGCCCGGCCCACTCAGAAGGCTTGGGCAATAACACACGAAAATATGGGAATCGGGCGGAATTCTAGTTTTGTGGACGTAAAATGCAAAAAATGAGGACCGATCATGGTGGGGCGGTGACTATGGTTCCTTAGGTCGTATTTGATGGCCAAGAAAAATATTAGGCGACCGAGGTCCGGGGTTCCCGGGACCACTTGGAAGGCTTGGGCTGTAGCACACAAAAATATGGGAATCGAGCGGAATTCTAGGTTTTTGGCCGAAAAATGCAAAAAATGAGGAACGATCATGGCGGGGCGGTGAATATGGTTTATTAGGTCGTATTTGATGGCCCGAAAAATTTTTAGGTGATCCGAGTCCTGGAGGCCCGACCCACTCGGAAGGTGTCGGCAATAGTAGACGAAAATATGGGAATCACGCGAAATTCTAGTTTTTTGGCCGAAAAACGCAAAAAATGAGGAACGATCATGGCAGGGCGGTGACTATGGTTCCTTAAATCATATTTTATAGCCCGCAAAAATATTAGGCGATCGGGGTCCGGGGTTCCCGGGACCACTTGGAAGGCGTGGGCTATAACACACGAAAATATGGGAATCGGGCGGAATTCTAGTTTTTTGGCCGAAAAATGCAAAAAATGAGGAACGATCATTGCGGGGCGGTGACTATGGTTCCTTAGGTCGTATTTGACGGCCCGAAAATGTTTTAGGCGAACCGAGTCCGGAAGGCCCGGCTCACTCGGAAGACGTGGGCTATTTAGCACACGAAAATATGGGAATCACGCGAAATTCTAGTTTTTTGGCCGAAAAATGCAAAAATGGGGAACGATCATGGCGGGGCGGTTATTATGGTTCGTTGGGTCGTATTTGATGGCATGAAAAAAATTTAGGCGATCGGGGTCCGGGATTCCCTACCCATTGGGAAGGCGTGGGCAATTATAGCACACGAAAATATGGGAATCGTACGGAATTCTAGTTTTTAGCTGAAAAATGCAAACAATCAGGAACGATCATGGCGGGGAGGTGAATATGGTTACTTAGGTCTTATTTGATGGCCCGAATAAAATTTAGATGATCCAAGTTCGGGGGGCCCGGCCCACTCGGAAGTTGTGGGCTATAGCACACGAAAATATGGGAATCGGGCAGAATTCTAGTTTTTTTTGCCGGAAATCGCAATAAGTGAGGAACGATCATGGCGGGGCAGTTCCTATGGTTCCTTAAGTCGTATTTGATGGCCCAGAAAAATATTAGGCGACCGGGGTCCGAGGTTCCTGGGAGCACTTGGAAGGCGTGGGCTGTAGCACACACAAATATGAGAATCTAGCGGAATTCTAGGTTTTTGGCCGAAAAATGCAAAAAATGAGGAACGATCATGGCGGGGTGGTGAATATGGTTCCTTTAGTCGTATTTGAAGGCCCGGAAAAATTTTAGGATATCCGAGTCCTGGAGGCCCGACCCACTCGGAAGGCGTGGGCAATAGTAGACGAAAATATGGGAATCACGCGGAATTCTAGTTTTTTGGTAGAAAAACGCAAAAAATGAGGAACGATCATGGCGGGGTGGTTACTATGGTTCCTTGGGTCATATTTTATGGCCCCAAAAAATTTTAGGCGATCGGGGTCCGGGGGTCCCGGGACCACTTGGAAGGCGTGTGCTATAACACACGAAAATATGGGAATCGGGCAGAATTCTAGTTTTTGGCCGAAAAATGCAAAAAATGAGGAACGATCATGGCGGAACGGTGACTATGGTTCGTTCGGTCGTATTCGATGGCCCGGAAAAAGTTTAGGCGATCCGAGTCCTGGAGACCCGGCCCACTCGGAAGGCGTGGGCTATAGCACACGAAAATATGAGAATCGAGCGGAATTCTAGTTTTTTGGCCGAAAAACACAAAATATGAGTAACGATCATGGCGGGGCGGTGACTATGGTTTCTTAGGTCGTATTTGATGGTCCGGAAAAATTTTAGGCGATCGGGGTCCGGGATTCCCTACCCATTGGGAAGGCGTGGGCAATTATAGCACACGAAAATATGGGAATCGTACGGAATTCTAGTTTTTTAGCCGAAAAATGCAAACAATGAGGAACGATCATGGCGGGGAGGTGAATATGGTTCCTTAGGTCTTATTTGATGGCCCGAATAAAATTTAGATGATCCGAGTCCGGGGGGCCCGGCCCACTCGGAAGGTGTGGGCTATAGCACACGAAAATATGGGAATCGGGCGAAATTTTAGTTTTTTTGCCGGAAATCGCAATAATTGAGGAACGATCATGGCGGGGCAGTTCCTATGGTTCCTTAGGTCGTATTTGATGGCCCAAAAAATTTTTAGGCGATCGGGGTCCGGGGATCCCGGGACCACTTGGAAAGCGTGGGCAATAGCACACAAAAATATGGGAACCGAGCGGAATTCTAGTTTATTGGCCGAAAAATGCGAAAAATGAGGAACGATCATGGCGAGGTGGTGACTATGGTTCCTTAGGTCCTATTTTATGGCCCGAAATAAACTTTAGGCGATCCGAGTACGGGGGGCTCGGCCCACTCGGAAGGCGTTGGCAATAGCACACAATAATATGGTAATCGGGCGGAATTCTAGTGTTTTGGCCGAAAACTGCATAAAATGAGGAACGATCATGGCGGGGCGGTGACTATGGTTCCTTAGGTCGTATTTGATGGCTGGAAAAGTTTTAGGCGATTGGGGTCCGGGGTTCCCGGGACCACTCCGAAGGCGTGGGCTATAGCAAATGAAAATATGGAATCGCGCGGAATTCTAGGTTTTTTGCCAAAAAATACAAAACATAGGAACGATCATGGCAGGGCGGTGACTATGGTTCCTTAGCTCGTATTTGATGGTCCGGAAAAATATTAGGCGATCGGGGTCCGGGGTTCCCGGGACCACTTGGAAGGTGTGGGCTATAACACACGAAAATATGGGAATCGGGCAAAATTCTAGTTTGTTGGCCGAAAAATGCAAAAAATGAGGAACGATCATTGCTGGGCGGTGACTATGGTTCCTTAGGTCGTATTTGACCTCCCGAAATTTTTTTAGGCAATCCGAGTCTGGTAGGCCCGGCCCACTCAGAAGGCTTGGGCAATAACACACGAAAATATGGGAATCGGGCGGAATTCTAGTTTTGTGGACGTAAAATGCAAAAAATGAGGACCGATCATGGTGGGGCGGTGACTATGGTTCCTTAGGTCGTATTTGATGGCCAAGAAAAATATTAGGCGACCGAGGTCCGGGGTTCCCGGGACCACTTGGAAGGCGTGGGCTGTAGCACACAAAAATATGGGAATCGAGCGGAATTCTAGGTTTTTGGCCGAAAAATGCAAAAAATGAGGAACGATCATGGCGGGGCGGTGAATATGGTTTCTTAGGTCGTATTTGATGGCCCGGAAAATTTTTAGGTGATCCGAGTCCTGGAGGCCCGACCCACTCGGAAGGTGTCGGCAATAGTAGACGAAAATATGGGAATCACGCGAAATTCTAGTTTTTTGGCCGAAAAACGCAAATAATGAGGAACGATCATGGCAGGGCGGTGACTATGGTTCCTTAAATCATATTTTATAGCCCGCAAAAATATTAGGCGATCGGGGTCCGGGGTTCCCGGGACCACTTGGAAGGCGTGGGCTATAACACACGAAAATATGGAAATCGGGCGGAATTCTAGTTTTTTGGCCGAAAAATGCAAAAAATGAGGAACGATCATTGCGGGGCGGTGACTATGGTTCCTTAGGTCGTATTTGACGGCCCGAAAATGTTTTAGGCGAACCGAGTCCGGAAGGCCCGGCCCACTCGGAAGACGTGGGCTATTTAGCACACGAAAATATGGGAATCACGCGGAATTCTAGTTTTTTGGCCGAAAAATGCAAAAATGGGGAACGATCATGGCGGGGCGGTTATTATGGTTCGTTGGGTCGTATTTGATGGCATGAAAAAAATTTAGGCGATCGGGGTCCGAGATTCCCTACCCATTGGGAAGGCGTGGGCAATTATAGCACACGAAAATATGGGAATCGTACGGAATTCTAGTTTTTAGCTGAAAAATGCAAACAATCAGGAACGATCATGGCGGAGAGGTGAATATGGTTACTTAGGTCTTATTTGATGGCCCGAATAAAATTTAGATGATCCAAGTTCGGGGGGCCCGGCCCACTCGGAAGTTGTGGGCTATAGCACACGAAAATATGGGAATCGGGCAGAATTCTAGTTTTTTTGCCGGAAATCGCAATAAGTGAGGAACGATCATGGCGGGGCAGTTCCTATGGTTCCTTAAGTCGTATTTGATGGCCCAGAAAAATATTAGGCGACCGGGGTCCGAGGTTCCTGGGAGCACTTGGAAGGCGTGGGCTGTAGCACACACAAATATGAGAATCGAGCGGAATTCTAGGTTTTTGGCCGAAAAATGCAAAAAATGAGGAACGATCATGGCGGGGAGGTGAATATGGTTCCTTTAGTCGTATTTGAAGGCCCGGAAAAATTTTAGGATATCCGAGTCCTGGAGGCCCGACCCACTCGGAAGGCGTGGGCAATAGTAGACGAAAATATGGGAATCACGCGGAATTCTAGTTTTTTGGAAGAAAAACGCAAAAAATGAGGAACGATCATGGCGGGGTGGTTACTATGGTTCCTTGGGTCATATTTTATGGCCCCAAAAATTTTAGGCGATCGGGGTCCGGGGGTCCCGGGACCACTTGGAAGGCGTGTGCTATAACACACGAAAATATGGGAATCGGGCAGAATTCTAGTTTTTTGGCCGAAAAATGCAAAAAATGAGGAACGATCATGGCGGAACGGTGACTATGGTTCGTTCGGTCGTATTCGATGGCCCGGAAAAAGTTTAGGCGATCCGAGTCTTGGAGACCCGGCCCACTCGGAAGGCGTGGGCTATAGCACACGAAAATATGAGAATCCAGCGGAATTCTAGTTTTTTGGCCGAAAAACACAAAATATGAGTAACGATCATGGCGGGGCGGTGACTATGGTTTCTTAGGTCGTATTTGATGGTCCGGAAAAATTTTAGGCGATCGGGGTCCGGGATTCCCTACCCATTGGGAAGGCGTGGGCAATTATAGCACACGAAAATATGGGAATCGTACGGAATTCTAGTTTTTTAGCCGAAAAATGCAAACAATGAGGAACGATCATGGCGGGGAGGTGAATATGGTTCCTTAGGTCTTATTTGATGGCCCGAATAAAATTTAGATGATCCGAGTCCGGGGGGCACGGCCCACTCGGAAGGTGTGGGCTATAGCACACGAAAATATGGGAATCGGGCGAAATTTTAGTTTTTTTGCCGGAAATCGCAATAATTGAGGAACGATCATGGCGGGGCAGTTCCTATGGTTCCTTAGGTCGTATTTGATAGCCCAGAAAAATTTTAGGCGATCGGGGTCCGGGGATCCCGGGACCACTTGGAAAGCGTGGGCAATAGCACACAAAAATATGGGAACCGAGCGGAATTCTAGTTTATTGGCCGAAAAATGCGAAAAATGAGGAACGATCATGGCGAGGTGGTGACTATGGTTCCTTAGGTCCTATTTTATGGCCCGAAAAAACTTTAGGCGATCCGAGTACGGGGGCTCGGCCCACTCGGAAGGCGTTGGCAATAGCACACAATAATATGGTAATCGGGCGGAATTCTAGTGTTTTGGCCGAAAACTGCATAAAATGAGGAACGATCATGGCGGGGCGGTGACTATGGTTCCTTAGGTCGTATTTGATGGCTGGAAAATTTTTAGGCGATTGGGGTCCGGGGTTCCCGGGACCACTCCGAAGGCGTGGGCTATAGCAAATGAAAATATGGAATCGCGCGAAATTCTAGGTTTTTTGCCAAAAAATACAAAACATAGGAACGATCATGGCAGGGCGGTGACTATGGTTCCTTAGCTCGTATTTGATGGTCCGGAAAAATATTAGGCGATCGGGGTCCGGGGTTCCCGGGACCACTTGGAAGGCGTGGGCTATAACACACGAAAATATGGGAATCGGGCAAAATTCTAGTTTTTTGGCCGAAAAATGCAAAAAATGAGGAACGATCATTGCTGGGCGGTGACTATGGTTCCTTAGGTCGTATTTGACCTCCCGAAAATTTTTTAGGCGATCCGAGTCTGGTAGGCCCGGCCCACTCAGAAGGCTTGGGCAATAACACACGAAAATATGGGAATCGGGCGGAATTCTAGTTTTGTGGACGTAAAATGCAAAAAATGAGGACCGATCATGGTGGGGTGACTATGGTTCCTTAGGTCGTATTTGATGGCCAAGAAAAATATTAGGCGACCGAGGTCCGGGGTTCCCGGGACCACTTGGAAGGCGTGGGCTGTAGCACACAAAAATATGGGAATCGAGCGGAATTCTAGGTTTTTGGCCGAAAAATGCAAAAAATGAGGAACGATCATGGCGGGGCGGTGAATATGGTTTCTTAGGTCGTATTTGATGGCCCGGAAAATTTTTAGATGATCTGAGTCCTGGAGGCCCGACCCACTCGGAAGGTGTCGGCAATAGTAGACGAAAATATGGGAATCACGCGAAATTCTAGTTTTTTGGCCGAAAAACGCAAAAAATGAGGAACGATCATGGCAGGGCGGTGACTATGGTTCCTTGGGTCATATTTTATAGCCCGCAAAAATATTAGGCGATCGGGGTCCCGGGGCCACTTGGAAGGCGTGTGCTATATAACACACGAAAATATGGGAATCGGGCGGAATTCTAGTTTTTTGGACGTAAAATGCAATAAATGAGGACCGATCATGATGTGGCGGTGACTATGGTTCCTTAGGTCGTATTTGATGGCCAAGAAAAATATTAGGCGACCGAGGTCCGGGGTTCCCGGGATCACTTGTAAGGCGTGGGCTGTAGCACACAAAAATATGGGAATCGAGCGGAATTCTAGGTTTTTGGCCGAAAAATGCAAAATATGAGGAACGATCATGGCGGGGCGGTGAATATGGTTTCTTTGGTCGTATTTGATGGCCCGAAAAAATTTTAGGTGATCCGAGTCCTGGAGGCCCGACCCACTCGGAAGGCGTGGGCAATAGTAGACGAAAATATGGGAATCACGCGAAATTCTAGTTTTTTGGCAGAAAAACGCAAAAAATGAGGAACGATCATGGCGGGGTGGTTACAATGGTTCCTTGGGTCGTATTTTAAGGCCCAAAAAAGTTTTAGGCGATCGGGGTCCCGGGGTCCCGGGACCACTTGGAAGACGTGTGCTATATAACACACGAAAATATGGGAATCGGGCAGAATTCTAGTTTTTTGGCCGAAAAATGCAAAAAATGAGGAACGATCATGGCGGAACGGTGACTATGGTTCCTTAGGTCGTATTTGATGGCTCGGAAAAAGTTTAGGCGATCCGAGTCCGGGAGACCCGGCCCACTCGGAAGGCGTGGGCTATAGCACACGAAAATATGAGAATCGGGCGGAATTCTAGTTTTTTCGCCGAAAAGCACAAAATATGACTAACGATCATGGCGGGGCGGTGACTATGGTTTCTTAGGTCGTATTTGATGGTCCGGAAAAATTTTAGGCGATCGGGCTCCGGGATTCCCTACCCATTGGGAAGGCGTGGGCAATTATAGCACATGAAACTATGGGAATCGTACGGAATTCTAGTTTTTTAGCCGAAAAATGCAAACAATGAGGAACAATCATGGCGGGGAGGTGAATATGGTTCTTTAGGTCTTATTTGATGGCCCGAATAAAATTTAGATGATCCGAGTCCGGGTGGCCCGGCCCACTCGGATGGTGTGGTCTATAGCACACGAAAATATGGGAATCGGGCGGAATTCTAGTTTTTTTGCCGGAAATCGCAATAAGTGAGGAACGAACATGGCGGGGCAGTTCCTATGGTTCCTTAGGTCGTATTTGATGGCCTGAAAAATTTATAGGCGATCGGGGTCCGGGGATCCTGGGACCACTTGGAAAGCGTGGGCTATAGCACACAAAAATATGGGAACTGGGCGGAATTCTAGTTTTTTGGTCGAAAAATGCAAAAAATGAGGAACGATCATGGCGAGGTGGTGACTACGGTTCCTTAGGTCCTATTTTATGGCCCAAAAAAACTTTAGGCGATCCGAGTACGGGGGGCTCGGCCCACTCGAAAGGCGTGGGCAATAGCACATAATAATATGGTAATCGGGCGGAATTCTAGTGTTTTGGCCGAAAACTGCATAAAATGAGGAACGATCATAGCGGGGCGGTGACTATGGTTCCTTAGGTCGTAGATGATGGCTGGAAATATTTTAGGCGATCGGGGTCAGGGGTTCCCGGGACCACTCGGAAGGCGTGGGCTATAGCAAATGAAAATATGGAATCGCGCGGAATTCTAGGTTTTTTGCCAAAAAATACAAAAACATAGGAACGATCATGGCGGGGCGGTGACTATGGTTCCTTAGGTCGTATTTGATGGTCCGGAAAAACTTTAGGCGATAGGGGTCCGGGGGACTGGGACCACTCGGAAGGCATGGGCTATAGCACACAAAAATATGGGAATCGCGCGGAATTCTAGTTTTTTGGCCGAAAAACGCAAAAAATGAGGAATGATCATGGCAGGGCGGTGACTATGGTTCCTTAAATCATATTTTATGGCCCGTAAAAATATTACGCGATCGGGGTCCGGGGTTCCCGGGACCACTTGGAAGGCGTAGGCTATAACACACGAAAATATGGGAATCGGGCGGAATTCTAGTTTTTTGGCCGAAAAATGCAAAAAAAGAGGAACGATCATTGCTGGGTGGTGACTATGGTTCCTTAGGTCGTATTTGACGTCCCGAAAATTTTTTAGGCGATCCGAGTCTGGTAGGGCCGGCCCACTCAGAAGGCTTGGGCAATA
Organism: Nicotiana tomentosiformis; assembly: GCF_000390325.3. Lineage (NCBI taxonomy): Eukaryota > Viridiplantae > Streptophyta > Magnoliopsida > Solanales > Solanaceae > Nicotiana > Nicotiana tomentosiformis. The sequence goes on from NW_027174609.1 coordinate 24,923, forward strand.
ACACACGAAAATATGGGAATCGGGCGGAATTCTAGTTTTGTGGACGTAAAATGAAAAAAATGAGGACCGATCATGATGTGGCGGTGACTATGGTTCCTTAGGTCGTATTTGATGGCCAAGAAAAATATTAGGCGACCGAGGTCCGGGGATCCTGGGACCACTTGGAAAGCGTGGGCTATAGCAAACAAAAATATGGGAACCGGGCGGAATTCTAGTTTTTTGGCCGAAAAATGTGAAAAATGAGGAACGATCATGGCGAGGTGGTGACTATGGTTCCTTAGGTCCTATTTTATGGCCCAAAAAAACTTTAGGCTATCCAAGTACGGGGGGCTCGGCCCACTCGAAAGGCGTGGGCAATAGCACACAATAATATGGTAATCGGACGGAATTCTAGTGTTTTGGCTGAAAACTGCATAAGATGAGGAACGATCATAGCGGGGCGGTGACTATGGTTCCTTAGGTCGTATTTGATGGCAGGAAATATTTTAGGCGATCGGGGTCAGGGGTTCCCGGGACCACTCGGAAGGCGTGGGCTATAGCAAATGAAAATATGGAATCGCGCGGAATTCTAGGTTTTTTGCCAAAAAATACAAAAACATAGGAACGATCATGGCGGGGCGGTGACTATGGTTCCTTAGGTCGTATTTGATGGTCCGGAAAAACTTTAGGCGATAGGGGTCCGGGGGTCTGGGACCACTCGGAAGGCGTGGGCTATAGCACACGAAAATATGGGAATCGCGCGGAATTCTAGTTTTTTGGCCGAAAAACGCAAAAAATGAGGAACGATCATGGCAGGGCGGTGACTATGGTTACTTAAATCATATTTTATGGCCCGTAAAAATATTAGGCGATCGGGGTCCGGGGTTCCCGGGACCACTTGGAAGGCGTGGTCTATAACACACGAAAATATGGGAATCGGGCGGAATTCTTGTTTTTTGGCCGAAAAATGCAAAAAATGAGGAACGATCATTGCGGGGCGGTGACTATGGTTCCTTAGGTCGTATTTGACGGCCAGAAAAATTTTAGGCGATCCGAGTCCGGAAGGCCCGGCCCACTCGGAAGACGTGGGCTATTTAGCACACGAAAATATGGGAATCACGCGGAATTCTAGTTTTTTGGCCGAAAAATGCAAAAATGGGGAACGATCATGGCGGAGCGGTTATTATGGTTCCTTGAGTCGTATTTGATGGCCCGGAAAAATTTTAGACGATCCGAGTCCTGGAGGCCCGACCCACTCGGAAGGCGTGGGCAATAGTAGACGAAAATATGGGAATCACGTGGAATTCTAGTTTTTTTGGCAGAAAAACGCAAAAAATGTGGAACGATCATGGCGGGGTGGTTACTATGATTCCTTGGGTCATATTTTATGACCCGAAAATTTTTTAGGCGATCGGGGTCCGGGGGTCCCGGGACCACTTGGAAGGCGTGTGCTATAGCACACGAAAATATGGGAATCGGGCGGAATTCAAGTATTTTGGCCGAAAAATGCAAAAAATGAGGACCGATCAAGGTGTGGCGGTGACTATGGTATCTTAGGTCGTATTTGATGGCCAAGAAAAATATTAGGCGACCGAGGTCCGGGGTTCCCGGGACCACTTGGAAGGCGTGGGCTGTAGCACACAAAAATATGGAAATCGAGTGGAATTCTAGGTTTTTGGCCGAAAAATGCAAAATATGAGGAACGATCATGGCGGGGCGGTGAATATGGTTTCTTAGTTCGTATTTGATGGCCCGGAAAAATTTTAGGTGATCCGAGTCCTGGAGGCCCGACCCACTCGGAAGGCGTGGGCAATAGTAGACGAAAATATAGGAATCACGCGGAATTCTAGTGTTTTGGCAGAAAAACGCAAAAAATGAGGAACGATCATGGCGGGGTGGTTACTATGGTTCCTTGGGTCGTATTTTAAGGCCCAAAAAATTTTTAGGCGATCGGGGTCCCGGGACCACTTGGAAGGCGTGTGCTATATAACACACGAAAATATGGGAATCGGGCAGAATTCTAGTTTTTTGGCCGAAAAATGCAAAAAATGAGGAACGATCATGGCGGAACGGTGACTATGGTTCCTTAGGTCGTATTTGATGGCCCGGAAAAAGTTTAAGCGATCCGAGTCCGGGAGACCCGGCCCACTCGGAAGGCGTGGGCTATAGCACACGAAAATATGACAATCGGGCGGAATTCTAGTTTTTTGGCCGAAAAACACAAAATATGAGTAACGATCATGGCGGGGCGGTGACTATGGTTTCTTGGGTCGTATTTGATGGTTCGGAAAAATTTTAGGCGATCGGGGTCCGGGATTCCCTACCCATTGGGAAGGCGTGGGCAATTATAGCACATGAAAATATGGGAATCGTACGGAATTCTAGTTTTTTAGCCGAAAAATGCAAACAATGAGGAACAATCATGGCGGGGAGGTGAATATGGTTCCTTAGGTCTTATTTGATGGCCCGAATAAAATTTAGATGATCCGAGTCCGGGGGGCCCGGCCCACTCGGATGGTGTGTGCTATAGCACACGAAAATATGAGAATCGGGCGGAATTCTAGTTTTATTGCCGGAAATTGCAATAAGTGTGGAACGAACATGGCGGGGCAGTTCCTATGGTTCCTTAGGTCGTATTTGACGGCCTGAAAAATTTTTAGGCGATCGGGGTCCGGGGATCCTGGGACCACTTGGAAAGCGTGGGCTATAGCACACAAAAATATGGGAACCGGGCGGAATTCTAGTTTTTTGGCCGAAAAATGCGAAAAATGAGGAACGATCATGGCGAGGTGGTGACTATGGTTCCTTAGGTCCTATTTTATGGCCCAAAAAAACTTTAGGCTATCCGAGTACGGGGGGCTCGGCCCACTCGAAAGGCGTGGGCAATAGCACACAATAATATGGTAATCGGGCGGAATTCTAGTGTTTTGGCCGAAAACTGCATAAAATGAGGAACGATCATAGCGGGGCGGTGACTATGGTTCCTTAGGTCGTATTTGATGGCAGGAAATATTTTAGGCGATCGGGGTCAGGGGTTCCTGGGACCATTCGGAAGGCGTGGGCTATAGCAAATGAAAATATGGAATCGCGCGGAATTCTAGGTTTTTTGCCAAAAAATACAAAAACATAGGAACGATCATGGCGGGGCGGTGACTATGGTTCCTTAGGTCGTATTTGATGGTCCGGAAAAACTTTAGGCGATAGGGGTCCGGGGGTCTGGGACCACTCGGAAGGCGTGGGCTATAGCACACGAAAATATGGGAATCGCGCGGAATTCTAGTTTTTTGGCCAAAAAATGCAAAAAATGAGGAACGATCATGGCAGGGCGGTGACTATGGTTACTTAAATCATATTTTATGGCCCGTAAAAATATTAGGCGATCGGGGTCCGGGGTTCCCGGGACCACTTGGAAGGCGTGGGCTATAACACACGAAAATATGGGAATCGGGCGGAATTCTTGTTTTTTGGCCGAAAAATGCAAAAAATGAGGAACGATCATTGCGGGGCGGTGACTATGTTTCCTTAGGTCGTATTTGACGGCCCGAAAAATTTTAGGCGATCCGAGTCCGGAAGGCCCGGCCCACTCGGAAGACGTGGGCTATTTAGCACACGAAAATATGGGAATCACGCGGAATTCTAGTTTTTTGGCTGAAAAACGCAAAAATGGGGAACGATCATGGCGGGGCAGTTATTATGGTTCCTTGGGTCGTATTTGATGGCCCGGAAAATTTTTAGGCGATCCGAGTCCTGGAGGCCCGACCCACTCGGAAGGCGTGGGCAATAGTAGACGAAAATATGGGAATCGGGCGGAATTCTAGTTTTTTGGCCGAAAAATCCAAAAAATGAGGAACGATCATTGCTAGGCGGTGACTATGGTTCCTTAGGTCGTATTTGACGTCCCGAAAATTTTTTAGGCGATCCGAGTCTGGTAGGCCCGGCCCACTCCGAAGGCTTGGGCATTAACACACGAAAATATGGGAATCGGGCGGAATTCTAGTTTTGTGGACGTAAAATGCAAAAAATGAGGACCGATCATGGTGTGGCGGTGAATATGGTTTCTTAGGTCGTATTTGATGGCCAAGAAAAATATTAGGCGACCGAGGTCCGGGGTTCCCGGGACCACTTGGAAGGCGTGGGCTGTAGCACACAAAAATATGGTAATCGAGCGGAATTCTAGGTTTTTGGCCGAAAAATGCAAAATATGAGGAACGATCATGGCGGGGCGGTGAATATGGTTTCTTAGGTCGTATTTGATGGCCCGAAAAAATTTTTGGTGATCCGAGACCTGGAGGCCCGACCCACTCGGAAGGCGTGGGCAATAGTAGACGAAAATATGGGAATCACGCGAAATTCTAGTTTTTGGCAGAAAAACGCAAAAAATGAGGAACGATCATGGCAGGGTGGTTACTATGGTTCCTTGAGTCGTATTTTAAGGCCCAAAATATTTTTAGGCGATCGGGGTCCCGGAGTCACGGGACCACTTGGAAGGCGTGTGCTATATAACACACGAAAATATGAGAATCGGGCAGAATTCTAGTTTTTTGGCCGAAAAATGCAAAAAATGAGGAACGATCATGGCGGAACGGTGACTATGGCTCCTTAGGTCGTATTTGATGGCCCGGAAAAAGTTTAGGCGATCCGAGTCCGGGAGACCCGGCCCACTCGGAAGGCGTGGGCTATAGCACACGAAAAAATGAGAATCGGGCGGAATTCTAGTTTTTTCGCCGAAAAGCACAAAATATGAGTAACGATCATGGCGGGGCGGTGACTATTGTTTCTTAGGTCGTATTTGATGGTCCGGAAAAATTTTAGGCGATCGGGGTCCGGGATTCCCTGCCCATTGGGAAGGCGTGGGCAATTATAGCACATGAAAATAAGGGAATAGTACGGAATTCTAGTTTTTTAGCCGAAAAATGCAAACAATGAGGAACAATCATGGTAGGGAGGTGAATATGGTTCCTTAGGTCTTATTTGATGGCCCGAATAAAATTTAGATGATCCGAGTTCGGGGGCCCGGCCCACTCGGATGGTGTGGGCTATAGCACATGAAAATATGGGAATCGGGCGGAATTCCAGTTTTTTTGCCGGAAATTGCAATAAGTGAGGAACGAACATGGCGGGGCAGTTCCTATGGTTCCTTAGGTTGTATTTGATGGCCTGAAAAAATTTTAGGCGATCGGGGTCCGAGGATCCTGGTACCACTTGGAAAGCGTGGGCTATAGCACACAAAAATATGGGAACCGGGCGGAATTCTAGTTTTTTGGCCGAAAAATGCGAAAAATGAGGAACGATCATGGCGAGGTGGTGACTATGGTTCCTTAGGTCCTATTTTATGGCCCAAAAAAACTTTAGGCTATCCGAGTACGGGGGGCTCGGCCCACTCAAAAGGCATGGGCAATAGCACACAATAATATGGTAATCGGGCGGAATTCTAGTGTTTTGGCCGAAAACTGCATAAAATGAGGAACGATCATAGCGGGGCGGTGACTATGGTTCCTTAGGTCGTATTTGATGGCAGGAAATATTTTAGGCGATCGGGGTCAGGGGTTCCCGGGACCACTCGGAAGGCGTGGGCTATAGCAAATGAAAATATGGAATCGCGCGGAATTCTAGGTTTTTTGCCAAAAAATACAAAAACATAGGAACGATCATTGGCGGGGCGGTGACTATGGTTCCTTAGGTCGTATTTGATGGTCCGGAAAAACTTTAGGCGATAGGGGTCCGGGGGTCTGGGACCACTCGGAAGGCGTGGGCTATAGCACACGAAAATATGGGAATCGCGCGGAATTCTAGTTTTTTGGCCAAAAAATGCAAAAAATTAGGAACGATCATGGCAGGGCGGTGACTATGGTTACTTAAATCATATTTTATGGCCCGTAAAAATATTAGGCGATCGGGGTGCGGGGTGGGAATCGGGCGAAATTCTAGTTTTTTGGCCGAAAAACACAAAATATGAGTTACGATAATGGCGGGGCGGTGACTATGGTTTCTTAGGTCGTATTTGATGGTCCGGAAAAATTTTAGGCGATCGGGGTCCGGGATTCCCTACCCATTGGGAAGGCGTGGGCAATTATAGCACACAAAAATATGGGAATCGTACGGAATTATAGTTTTTTAGCCGAAAAATGCAAACAATGAGGAACGATCATGGCGGGGAGGTGAATATGGTTCCTTAGGTCTTATTTGATGGCCCGAATAAAATTTAGATGATCCGAGTCTGGGGACCCGGCCCACTCGGAAGGTGTGGGCTATAGCACACGAAAATATGGGAATCGGGCGGAATTCTAGTTTTTTTGGCCGGAAATCGCAATAAGTGAGGAACGATCATGGCGGGACAGTTCCTATGGTTCCTTAGGTCGTATTTGATGGCCCGGAAAATTTTTAGGCAATCGGGGTCCGGGGATCCCGGGACCACTTGGAAAGCGTGGGTTATAGCACACAAAAATATGGGAACCGGGCGGAATTCTAGTTTTTTGGCTGAAAAATGCAAAAAATGAGGAACGATCATGGCGAGGTGGTGACAATGGTTCCTTTGGTCCTAATTTATGGCCCGAAAAAACTTTAGGCGATCCGAGTACGGGGGGCTCGGCCAACTCGGAAGGCGTGGGCAATAGCACACAATAATATGGTAATCGGGCGGAATTCTAGTGTTTGGGCCGAAAACTTCATAAAATGAGGAACGATCATGGCGGGGCGGTGACTATGGTTCCTTAGGTTGTATTTGATGGATGGAAAACTTTTAGACTATCGGGGTCTGGGGTTCCCGGGACCACTCGGAAGGCGTGGGTATAGAAAATGAAAATATGGAATCGCGCGGAATTCTAGGTTTTTTGCCAAAAAATACAAAAACATAGGAACGATCATGGCGGGGTGGTGACTATGGTTCCTTAGGTCGTATTTGATGGTCCGGAAAAATTTTAGGCGATCCGAGTCCGGAAGGCCCGGCCCACTCGGAAGACGTGGGCTATTTAGCACACGAAAATATGGGAATCACGCGGAATTCTAGTGTTTTGGCCGAAAAACGCAAAAATGGGGAACGATCATGGCGGGGCGGTTATTATGGTTCCTTGGGTCATATTTGATGGCCCGGAAAAATTTTAGGCGATCGGGGTCCGGGGGTACCCGGACCACTTGGAAGGTATGAGCTATAGCACACGAAAATATGGGAATCGGGCGGAATTCTAGTTTTTTGGACGTAAAATTCAAAAAATGAGGACCGATCATGGTAGGGCGGTGACTATGGTTCCTTAGGTCATATTTGATGGCCCGGAAAAATTTTAGGCGATCCGATTCCTGGAGGCCCAACCCACTCGGAAGGCGTGGGCAATAGTAGACGAAAATATGGGAATCACGCGGAATTCTAGTTTTTTGGCAGAAAAATGCAAAAAATGAGGAACGATCATGGCGGGGTGGTTACTATGGTTCCTTGGGTCATATTTTATGGCCCGAAAAAATTTTAGGCGATCGGGGTCCGGGGGTCCCGGGACCACTTGGAAGGCGTGTGCTATAACACACGAAAATATGGGAATCGGGCAGAATTCTAGTTTTTGGCCGAAAAATGCAAAAAATGAGAAACGATCATGGCAGAACGGTGACCATGGTTCCTTAGGTCGTATTTGATGGCCCGGAAAAAGTTTAGGCGATCCGAGTCCGGGAGACCCGGCCCACTCGGAAGGCGTGGGCTATAGCACACGAAAATATAGGAATCGGGCGAAATTCTAGTTTTTTGGCTGAAAAACACAAAATATGAGTAACGATCATGGCGGGGTGGTGACTATGGTTCCTTAGGTCGTATTTGATGGTCCGGAAAAATTTTAGGCGATCGGGGTCCGGGATTCCCTACCCATTGGGAATGCGTGGGCAATTATAGCACACAAAAATATGGGAATCGTACGGAATTCTAGTTTTTTAGCCGAAAAATGCAAACAATGAGGAACGATCATGGCGGGGAGGTGAATATGGTTCCTTAGGTCTTATTTGATGGACCGAATAAAATTTAGTTGATCCGAGTCTGGGGGGCCCGGCCCACTCGGAAGGAGTGGGCTATAGCACTCGAATATATGGGAATCGGGCGGAATTCTAGTTATTTTGCCGAAAAATGCAAAATATTAGCAACGATCATGGCGGGGCGGTGACTATGGTTCCTTATGTCGTACTAGATGGCCCGAAAAACTTTTAGGCGATCTGAGTCTGGTAGGCCCGGCCCACTCGAAAGGCTTGGGCAATAACACACTAAAATATGGGAATCAGGCGGAATTCTAGTTTTTTGGACGTAAAATGCAAAAAATGAGGACCGATCATGGTAGGGCGGTGACTATGGTTCCTTAGGTCGTATTTGATGGCCCAAAATTTTTTTAGGTGATCCGAGTCCTGTAGGCCCAACCCACTCGGAAGGTGTTTAGGCGATCCGGCTCTGGGGGGCCCGACCCAATCGGAAGGCGTGGGCGATAGCACACAAAAATATGGGAATCAGGCGGAATTCTAGTGTTTTGGCCAAAAAATTCAAAAAATGAGGAACGATCATGGCAAGGCGGTGACTATGGTTCCTTAGGTCTTAATTGATGGCCCGAAAATTTTTAGGCGATCCGAGACCGACGGCCCGGCCCACTCGGAAGGCGTGGGCTATAGCACACAAAAATATGGTAATCGAGCGGAAATCTATTTTTTTGGCCGAAAAATGCAATAAATGAGGAACGATCATGGCGGGGTGGTGACTATGGTTCCTTAGGTCATATTTGATGGCCCGGAAAATTTTAGGCGATCAGGGTCCACGGCTCTCGGGACCACTCGGAAGGCGTAAGCTATAGCACACTAACATATGCAAATCGCGCGTTGTTCTAGTTTTTTTGCCGAAAAATACAAAGCATTTGGAACGATAATGGTGGGGCGGTGACTATGGTACCTTAGGTCGTATTTGATAGTCCGGAAAAATTTTAGGCGATCGGGGTCCGCGGCTCCCCGGCCCACTTGGAAGGCGTGGGAATAGCACACGAAAATATGGGAATCGGGCGTAATTCTAGTTTTTTGGCCGAAAAATGCAAAAAATGAGAAACGATGATGGCGGGGCGGTTACTATGGTTCCTTAGGTCGTATTTGATTGCCTGGAAAAATTTTAGGTGATCGGGGACCGGGGGTCCCGGAACCACTTGGAAGGGTGGGCAATAGCACACAAAAATATTATAATCGGGCGGAATTCTAGTTTTTTGGCCGAAAAATGCAACAAATGAGGAATGATCATGGCTGGGCGTTGACTATGGTTCCTTAGGTCGTATTTGATAGTCCGGAAAAATATTAGGCGATAGGGGTCCGGAGGTCCCGGGACCACTCGGAAGGCGTGGGCTATAACACACAAAAATATGGGAATCGCGCGTAATTCTAGTTGTTTGGCCGAAAAACGCAAAAAATGAGGAACGATCATGGCGGGGCGGATACTATGGTTCCTTAGGTCGTATTTGATAGTCCGGAAAAATTTTAGGCGATAGGGGTCAGGAGGTCCCGGGACCACTCGGAAGGCATGGGCTATAACACACAAAAATATGGGAATCGGGCGGAATTCTAGTTGTTTGGCCGAAAAACGCAAAAAATGAGGAACAATCATGGCGGGGTGGTTACTATGGTTCCTTATGTCGTATTTGATAGCCCGGAAAAGTTTTAGGCGATAGGGGTCCGGAGTTCCCGGGTTCACTTGGAAGGCGTGGGCTATAGGACACGAAAATATGGGAATAGCGCGGAATTCTAGTTTTTTGTCCGAAAAATGGAAAAAACTAGGAACGATCATGGCTGGGAGGTGACTATGGTTCCTTAGGTTTTATTTGATAGTCCGAAAAATTTTTAGGCGATAGGGGTCCGGAGACCCAGGACCAGTCGGAAGGCGTGGGCTATAACACACAAAAATATGGGATCGCGCGGAATTCTAGTTCTTTGGCCGAAAAACACAAAAAATGAGGAACGATCATGGCGGGGCGGATACTATGGTTCCTTAGGTCGTATTTGATAGTCCGGAAAATTTTTAGGCAATAGGGGTCCGGAGGTCCCGGGACCACTCGGAAGGTGTGGGCTATAACACACAAAAATATGGGAATCGCGCGGAATTCTAGTTGTTTGGCCGAAAAACGCAAAAAATAGGGAACGATCATGGCGGGGAGGATACTATGGTTCCTTAGGTCGTATTTGATTGCCCAGAAAAATTTTAGGCGATCGGGGTCCGCGGCTCTTGGGACCACTCAGAATGCGTGTGTATAGCACACGAAAATATGGGAATCAGGCGTAATTCTAGTGTTTTTGCCGAAAAATGAAAAAAATGAGAAACGATGATGGCAGGGCGGTTACTATGGTTCCTTTAGTCGTATTTGATGGCCCGGAAAAAATTTAGGCGATCGGGGTCCGGGGGTCCCGGAACCACTCGGAAGGCGTGGGCTATAACACACAAAAATATGGGAATCGCGCGGAATTCTAGTTGTTTGGCCGAAAAATGCAAAAAATAAGGAACGATCATGGCGGGATGGATACTATGGTTCCTTAGGTCGTATTTGATTGCCCGGAAAAATTTTAGGCGATAGGGGTCAGGAGGTCCCGGGACCCCTCGGAAGGCGTGGGCTATAACACACAAAAATATGGGAATCGGGCGGAATTCTAGTTGTTTAGCCGAAAAACGCAAAAAATGAGGAACGATCATGGCGGGGCGGTGACTATGGTTCCTTAGGTCGTATTTGATAGTCCGGAAAAATTTTATGCGATCCGGCTCCCGGGGGCCCGACCCACTCGGAAGGCGTGGGCGAAAGCATCAAAAATATAGGAATCGGGCGGAATTCTAGTTTTTTGGCCAAAAAATGCAAAAAATGAGGAACGATCATGGCGAGGCGGTGACTATGGTTCCTTAGGACCTAATTGATGGCCCGAAAATTTTTAGGCAATCCGAGTCCGGCGGCCCGGCCCACTCGGAAGGCGTGGGCAATAGCACACAAAAATATGGTAATCGAGCGGAATTCTTGTTTTATGGCCGAAAAATGCCATAAATGAGGTACGATCAAGGCGGGGCGGTGACTATGGTTCCTTAGGTCGTATTTGATGGCCCGGAAAATTTTAGGCGATCGGGGTCCACAGCTCCCGGGACCACTCGGAAGGCGTAAGCTATAGCACACTAAAATATGAAAATCGCGCGGAGTTCTAGTTTTTTGGCCGAAAAATGCAAAGCATTTGGAATGATAATGGTGTGGCGGTGACTATGGTACCTTAGGTCATATTTGATAGTCCGGAAAAATTTTAGGCGATCGGGGTCCGCGGCCCCCCATACCACTAGGAAAGCGTGGGTATAGCACACGAAAATATGGGAATCGGGCGTAATTCTAGTTTTTTGGCCGAAAAATGCAAAAAAAGAGAAACGATGAGGGAGGGGCGGTTACTATGGTTCCTTAGGTCGTATTTGACGGCCCAAAAAAATTTTAGGCGATAGGGGTCCGGAGGTCCCGGGACCACTTGGAAGGCGTGGGCTATAACACACAAAAATATGGGAATCGCGCGTAATTCTAGTTGTTTGGCCGAAAAATGCAAAAAAATGAGGAACGATCATGGCGGGGCGGATACTATGGTTCCTTAGGTCGTATTTGATGGCCCTGAAAAGTTTTAGGCGATCGGGGTTCGGGGTTCCCAGGACCTCTTGGAAGGCGTGGGCTAAAGCACACGAAACTAAAATTTTTCCGAACTATCAAATACGACCTAAGGAACCATAGTGTTGCGACCAAACACACTCACGCAAGTATACGCGGTCGTCAAGTAATAAAGTGACTAAAAGTCGGATGTCGAACCCACGAGGACTTATGATTAGCTATTAACTAAATTAGCCTATCTTAATTATCTAAACAAGAATTAAATCTAAAAATATTTTATTCTAACTAATTAAATAAGAAAAATATAAATAATAAACTTTGAACAGAGAAAGAGCAGATTTTAATGATATCAATGTAATGAAAACGATCTAGGGTTATGGGCTATCTAACAATCCTATTGTATTCTTCAATTGAATTGACTGACTAATTTATCTAGCTTATTGGTTGACAGGGTTACTGCTCATAAGAATCTGTCGAGTTCTTACTCGCCTATTCAAGCTAACCTAACGCCTATATGTCTATGGAGTTAGAATCAACAAGAACGCATTTATAATTCCTGTAAATCAACCAAGCAAGGTAATTAGGTATATGTCTATCCTAACCACGAATCCGTTCCCCGATGCCCGAGTTCAAGAACTTGCCCTACTCAATCCTATATGCAATATAGAATTCCCACTTTCGAGTTCAATTCTAGATTCGTAGATAATATTCAATTGGTGATCAAGCAATTAAATAATTAAGCGCAAGATTGAATAAATAAACTAATATGATAAATCAAGAAGTCAAAATCAATATCCGAATAACAATAGTCATGAAAGAACCACAACCCTAGAACGTGAAGTTTAGCTCCACATAGACATGGTAGCCAAACAACAAATCATATAAAGAAACATAAAAATTACTAAGTTTGGTGGGAGAAAGATGAAACTTGATGAATTCCGGCCTTCACAGCTTTTTCCTGGCTTTTTTTCCTCTTCCCAATATGTTAGATAACCTACAGGAGGCGTTTTTGGCTTATATATTGCGTACAAAAGTCGTGGGCCAAAGCTCTCCTATTCCTAGTCCAAATCGGCTTCAGGGATTGATGCTAAGGTGGATGCGACGCATCCACCTTGTCCTCCATTTCAATTTTTTGCCTGCGAAGGTGGATGCGACGCATCCACCTTGTCCTCTATTTCTCAGCTTGCATGCGATGGTGGACGCGACGCATCCAGCTTCACTTCTACTTCCCAGTTTCGCACGCGATGGCGGACGCGATGGCCCAACTTCACTGCTAAGGTTGCATGCAGGATGATGTTTTCCTAGGTTGGATGCGACGCATCCAACCCTTCTTCCTCTAGCTAAACCACCTTTTCTTCATATTTTGCACTCCGAACACCTTAAATCGTCACACATAACTTAATTAGTCATCAAACCAATAATTACACCATGTTGGGTGTTTTAAAGATTAAATAACATCAAAAAGTGGTTAAAGCATGGGCAAAGTAACATCAACACATATCGAAATATGCCAAACATCACTACCCCACACTTAAACCTTTGTTCGTCCTCGAACAAACCATCCTATAGTAGACGAAACAAAATTAAGCTCTGATCATTCAAAGCACACTACATCTATGACTATTTGCTACAATTAGGCTCTAGACTATGCATCAACACACTTCCCTTTTCTTAGGCCCTTCTTTAAACATATTCGAACAAAGACAACATGCTCATAACAATCCTAACCTCAAAAACCGACTCAATGTCACAATGCACTCATGGCTTGAACAACCAACATCATAGAGAAGTCTAATAACGTTACCTATCCCTCGTGAAACCATGTGCCCTCACAACAAAAGCAGAGAGAGTAAAATCAATCCACACATTCGAATCTCATGCTCACAAAGAAAATCGCTCACTCTCACAAAAGAAGTCACATGCATGTAGTTGGTACCATAGGCTTGCCCTTAATGTAAATCTCTACTAATGTAAGCTCGCTCGATCTAAAATCAATTAGGACTTTTTTCATGGTTATAATGTGGGCTAAGGGACGGGTAGGATATATTTTAGGAATAGTGACTCAACCTCCTAAGCACTTTAACACATCATCAAATAACTTAAGCGCAAATTCTTCAACACCACTTCAATTTCACAAATAATATCACCCCCAAAACAGTCCCTTTTTCTTTAAGCACTACTTTAATTCATACCCACTAGCAAGAACAAGATAACAATTTATTCATTTATATTTTTTTTTATTTTTTATTTTTTTTCAGATTTTTCTCTTCTTTTTCTCTTCTTTTAATTTCCGCTAGTGGTGTATTATTTTACAAAATAAGTGCACCCTTCTTTCTTTCATTGGTTCCACTCAAAAGTCACCCCACACTTAGTCCCTTCTTACTTCTTTTAGCGCTCATCTAACAATTAAAGTGCTTTAAGAGGTAAAAGGATCAAAACAATGTCAATTAAGAATAAAAAGGGTATAGGCTTGTAATGTGGGTACCAAATAAAAGGTCTACAGGCTCAAAAGGGTTAACTAGGGATAGATTTTATTTGTGATAAGCAATAAGCTCAAAAAGATCAAAGAAAGCCTAAAATCATTTTTCAAACCGAGCATCACCTAAAATTTCGCTTCAACTCACATACCGGGCAAGTTCTAGACACAAGTACACTACATGGACTACACAAAAACCTCACCACACATGGCACATGACTCATTAAGGACGGTTACATTCCGACTCTCAAACAATGCAAGTATTCACGGAGCAACGAGATATTAAGTATTAAACACAAGGTAAACATAAGTCATGTAAACGAGACATAGGCGCCACAAAACATGTTATCCAATTTAACAAGGCATCATCAATAAATTCAAATCATACAGAAGATACTACACATGCGAAAGTATAAATATGTTACTATCAAACAAGTCAAGGGCGCCTAGGTTCATCATTCTTGCTCCTTTTATTCCCTAAATTCCTAATCTACTCGGAAAGAAAAAAATTACTCGGTTCAAACTACATCCCATGGAAAAGAACCGAGGCACAAAGAAAAACCACAGGGGATTATTACTACCTAAAGAAAGCTAAAAGATATATTTTGAATTTTTGTTTAGACTTTAATCCCTCAAGAAAACTGTCTAGGAGATCAATCGTCGGGAAAAGTCCAATTTTTCTACTTTTTCGTTTTTTTTTTTTTTTTTTTTTTCTTTTTTTTCACAAAAGCTACTACACTTAAGAATGAGTACTACAACTAAGCTAAAATAGCACAGAAACTCATCCAAACGATCTTCTCACCCCACACTTAAAATTTTGCAATGTCCTCAATGCACATTATAAATAATAAGAGGGTAAACGAGACTCCCTGGTAGGCCAAAGGCCGAAGCAATAGCGGCTCACGAGGTACTCAGACTTCCCCCAGACATCGTCCTTTGTGTGGGCACCCCACACTTAGTCCTCACCATCTAGCTCGCTTTTGCACTCTTCTAATGGCTTTGCTTCCTATGCTCATAATCCTACAAAACAAAAATAAATACTACAAAATAATAAAAATAAAATAAAATAAAAAGTAAACAAAAATAAAAGAAAGCAGTAACGCTGGGTTGCCTCCCAACAAGCGCCTGATTTAACGTAGCGGCACGACGTGAACCACTTTTTTGCCTCCACCTCGAACTTATGAATTGAGCCCCTAA
Source organism: Nicotiana tomentosiformis (assembly GCF_000390325.3). Classification (NCBI taxonomy): domain Eukaryota; kingdom Viridiplantae; phylum Streptophyta; class Magnoliopsida; order Solanales; family Solanaceae; genus Nicotiana; species Nicotiana tomentosiformis. The sequence goes on from NW_027174609.1 coordinate 40,181, forward strand.
CATGGCATCCAGTTTGCGGCTATGCTCCAGTGGTGGGGCTACAAAGATAACCAGGCCAAGTAATAAATTTTTCACTCTACACTTCTCGGCCTTTAGATGAGGAATGTATTTTTTGCTTTTTGGCATGACAAATTCAAAAATATAGGCATCATGTTCCTCTTCCATTGACTCCTCCAAAGGCTTAGATGACTCGATTTCCATGTCATCATCCAAATACAATGTCGAAAAATGTTTAGAATGAGGACCAACACGCCCCAACTTTAGAATTGTATTACTATTTATATCCTCATATGTGCACACATTAGAGTCTTCAAATATAACATTATCTGCTACCTCGCATGGCTCTAGTGTACTTTTCTCAACATGGGCATCATCAACAGAAATATGCTCGAATGATTGGCTCTCCACTTTTAGCTCCTCAATTTGGCGTATAAGCTCCTTTTCAGCTTCTGACAACTCATTACTATTTTGTTGGGCGATAGACGCAACAACCTTTGCATTTAATTTATCTTGCAAGTCGTGAATAGTAGTGACAAATTTATAGATCCCTTGTCCCAGTTTAGATCTTCCCTCTATAAAGTGTCTCATCCCATCAGTAAGTTCCTCATGTTGAGTTTCATATATTTCTAACTTTTCAGCCTGTTCTGCCAGCCAAGTTTGGCTCAAAATCTCCTCTTTTTCAAAAATTTTCTCTTGCTGGTACTCGCTCTCTTCATTCAATTCTTCCATATTGGCCTTCATTCTTGTGATTGCTGCCCTCATTCTTTTCATATCTTTTTTGAGTTCATCCTGTTGCTCTGCTACTTGCCTCAGAATATCCCTAATATATGCATCAGGCTCCATATCCTGCACTTCATTGCCCCTATCAAACCCAGAAATATCATTAGAAAGATCATAATAAGGGCTCAGAGAAGGATGAACAAAATTAGGACAACCATCCCAATGGCCATCTTGACCACCACACATATTACAAATATTCCACTCAAAGGATTGAGATTGTGCGCACAACTCGCTCCTGGGAACATTCTGACAATTTTTCCACCAGTGGGGTCCTCCACAATATGGACAAGGATCATCAAAATAAGAATAACCATCATTCGAACAATTTTTATTCCAAGATGCCATGCTAAAATAAATAAAAAATACTAACTAAAATAAAATAATAAAAAAACATGAATAGATAAAAAAAAATGTCTAATCTAGAAAAATAGCAAATTTCTAAGTCCCCGGCAACGGCGCCAAAAACTTGTTGCGACCAAACACACTCACGCAAGTATACGCGGTCGTCAAGTAATAAAGTGACTAAAAGTCGGATGTCGAACCCACGAGGACTTATGATTAGCTATTAACTAAATTAGCCTATCTTAATTATCTAAACAAGAATTAAATCTAAAAATATTTTATTCTAACTAATTAAATAAGAAAAATATAAATAATAAACTTTGAACAGAGAAAGAGCAGATTTTTATGATATCAATGTAAGAAAAACGATCTAGGGTTATGGGCTATCTAACAATCCTATTGTATTCTTCAATTGAATTGACCGACTAATTTATCTAGCTTATTGGTTGACAGGGTTACTGCTCATAAGAATCTGTCGAGTTCTTACTCGCCTATTCAAGCTAACCTAACGCCTATATGTCTATGGAGTTAGAATCAACAAGAACGCATTTATAATTCCTGTAAATCAACCAAGCAAGGTAATTAGGTATATGTCTATCCTAACCACGAATCCGTTCCCCGATGCCCGAGTTCAAGAACTTGCCCTACTCAATCCTATATGCAATATAGAATTCCCACTTTCGAGTTCAATTCTAGATTCGTAGATAATATTCAATTGGTGATCAAGCAATTAAATAATTAAGCGCAAGATTGAATAAATAAACTAATATGATAAATCAAGAAGTCAAAATCAATATCCGAATAACAATAGTCATGAAAGAACCACAACCCTAGAACGTGAAGTTTAGCTCCACATAGACATGGTAGCCAAACAACAAATCATATAAAGAAACATAAAAATTACTAAGTTTGGTGGGAGAAAGATGAAACTTGATGAATTCCGGCCTTCACAGCTTTTTCCTGGCTTTTTTCCTCTTCCCAATATGTTAGATAACCTACAGGAGGCGTTTTTGGCTTATATATTGCGTACAAAAGTCGTGGGCCAAAGCTCTCCTATTCCTAGTCCAAATCGGCTTCAGGGATTGATGCTAAGGTGGATGCGACGCATCCACCTTGTCCTCCATTTCAATTTTTTGCCTGCGAAGGTGGATGCGACGCATCCACCTTGTCCTCTATTTCTCAGCTTGCATGCGATGGTGGACGCGACGCATCCAGCTTCACTTCTACTTCCCAGTTTCGCACGCGATGGCGGACGCGATGGCCCAACTTCACTGCTAAGGTTGCATGCAGGATGATGTTTTCCTAGGTTGGATGCGACGCATCCAACCCTTCTTCCTCTAGCTAAACCACCTTTTCTTCATATTTTGCACTCCGAACACCTTAAATCGTCACACATAACTTAATTAGTCATCAAACCAATAATTACACCATGTTGGGTGTTTTAAAGATTAAATAACATCAAAAAGTGGTTAAAGCATGGGCAAAGTAACATCAACACATATCGAAATATGCCAAACATCAAAAAGACTAGGAACGATCATGGCGGGGCGGTGACTATGGTTCCTTAGGTCGTATTTGATAGTCTGGAAAATTTTTAGGCGATCCGGCTCCGGGGGGCCCGACCCACTCGGAAGGCGTGGGCGATAGCACACAAAAATATGGGAATCGGGCAGAATTCTAGTTTTTTGGCCAAAAAATGCAAAAAATGAGGAACGATCATGGCTAGGCGGTGACTATGGTTCCTTAGGTCTTAATTGATGGCCCGAAAATTTTTTAGACGATCCGAGACCGGCGGCCCGGCCCACTCGGAAGGCGTGGGAAATAGCACACGAAAATATGGTAATCGAGCGGAATTCTAGTTTTTCGGCCGAAAAACGCAATAAATGAGGAACGATCATGGCGGGGCGGTGACTATGGTTCCTTAGGTCATATTTGATGGCCCGGAAAATTTTAGGCGATCGGGGTCCACGGCTCCCGGGACCACTCAGAAGGCGTAAGCTATAGCACACTAAAATATGCAAATCGCGCGGAATTCTAGTTTTTTGGCCGAAAAATGCAAAGCATTTGGAACGATCATGGTGGGGCGGTGACTATGGTACCTTAGGTCATATTTGATAGTCCGGAAAAATTTTAGGCGATCGGGGTCCGCGGCTCCCCGGCCCACTTGGAAGGCGTGGGTATAGCACACGAAAATATGAGAATCGGGCGTAATGCTAGTTTTTTGGCCGAAAAATGCAGAAAATGAGAAATGATGATGGCGAGGCGGTTACTATGGTTCCTTAGGTCGTATTTGATGGCCCGGAAAATTTTTAGGCGATCGGGGTCCGGGGGTCCCGGAACCACTTGGAAGGGTGGGCAATAGCACACAAAAATATTGTAATCGGGCGAAATTCTAGTTTTTTGGCCAAAAAACGCAACAAATGAGGAATGATCATGTCTGGGCGGTGACTATGGTTCCTTAGGTCGTATTTGATAGTCCGGAAAAATTTTAGGCTATAGGGGTCCGGAGTTCCCGGGTTCTCTTGGAAGGCGTGGGCTATAGGACACGAAAATATGGGAATCGAGCGGAATTCTAGTTTTTTCGCCGAAAAACACAATAAATGAGGAACGATCATGGCGGGGTGGTTACTATGGTTCCTTAGGTCGTATTTGATGGCCCTGAAAAGTTTTAGGCGATCGGGGTTCGGGGTTCCCGGGACCCCTTGGAAGGCGTGGGCTAAAGCACACGAAAATATGGAAATCGCGCGAAATTATAGTTTTTTGGCTGAAAAACGCAAAAGACTAGGAACGATCATGGCAGGGCGGTGACTATGGTTCCTTAGGTCGTATTTGATAGTCCGGAAAATTTTAAGGCGATCCGGCTCCGGGGGGCCCGACCCACTCGGAAGGCGTGGGCGATAGCACACAAAAATATGGGAATCAGGTGGAATTCTAGTTTTTTGGCCAAAAAATGCAAAAAATGAGGAACGATCATGGCAAGGCGGTGACTATGGTTCCTTAGGTCTTAATTGATGGCCCGAAAATTTTTAGGCGATCCAAGACCGGCGGCCCGGCCCACTCGGAAGGCGTGGGCTATAGCACACAAAAATATGGTAATCGAGCGAAATTTTAGTTTTTTGGCCGAAAAACGCAATAAATGAGGAACGATCATGGCGGGGTGGTGACTATGGTTCCTTAGGTCATATTTGATGGCCCGGAAAATTTTAGGCGATCAGGGTCCACGGCTCTCGGGACCACTCGGAAGGCGTAAGCTATAGCACACTAACATATGCAAATCGCGCGGAGTTCTAGTTTTTTTGCCGAAAAATGCAAAGCATTTGGAACGATAATGGTGGGGCGGTGACTATGGTACCTTAGGTCGTATTTGATAATCCGGAAAAATTTTAGGCGATCGGGGTCCGCAGCTCCCGGGACCACTTGGAAGGCGTGGGAATAGCACACGAAAATATGGGAATCGGGCGTAATTCTAGTTTTTTTGCCGAAAAATGAAAAAAATGAGAAAAGATGATTGCAGGGCGGTTACTATGGTTCCTTAGGTCGTATTTGATGGCCTGGAAAAATTTTAGGCGATCGGGGTCCGGGGGTCCCGGAACCACTTAGAAGGGTGGGCAATAGCACACAAAAATATTTTAATCGGGCGGAATTCTAGTTTTTTGGCCGAAAAACGCAACAAATGAGGAATGATCATGGCTGGGCGTTGACTATGGTTCCTTAGGTCGTATTTGATAGTCCGGAAAAATATTAGGTGATAGGGGTCCGGAGGTCCCGGGACCACTCGGAAGGCGTGGGCTATAACACACAAAAATATGGGAATCGCGCGTAATTCTAGTTGTTTGGCCGAAAAATGCAAAAAAATGAGGAACGATCATGGCAGGGCGGATACTATGGTTCCTTAGGTCGTATTTGATAGTCTGGAAAAATTTTAGGCGATAGGGGTCAGGAGGTCCCGGGACCACTCTGAAGGCGTGGGCTATAACACACAAAAATATGGGAATCGGGCGGAATTCTAGTTGTTTGGCCGAAAAATGCAAAAAATGAGGAACGATCATGGCGGGGTGGTTACTATGGTTCCTTAGGTCGTATTTGATAGCCCGGAAAAGTTTTAGGCGATCGGGGTTCGGGGTTCCCGGGACCCCTTGGAAGGCGTGGGCTAAAGCACACGAAAATATGGAAATCGCGCGAAATTCTAGTTTTATGGCTGAAAAACGCAAAAGACTAGGAACGATCATGGCGGGGCGGTGACTATGGTTCCTAAGGTTGTATTTGATAGTCCGGAAAATTTTTAGGCGATCCGGCTCCGGGGTGCCCGACCCACTCGGAAGGCGTGGGCGATAGCACACAAAAATATGGGAATCGGGCGGAATTCTAGTTTTTTGGCCAAAAAATGCAAAAAACGAGGAACGATCATGGCGAGGGGGTGACTATGGTTCCTTAGGTCAAAATTGATGGCCCGAAAAATTTTTAGGCGATCCGGGTCCGGCGGCCCGGCCCACTCGGAAGGCGTGGGCAATAGCACACAAAAATATGGTAATCGAGCGGAATTCTAGTTTTTTGGCCGAAAAACGCAATAAATGAGGAACGATCATGGCGGGGCGGTGACTATGGTTCCTTAGGTCATATTTGATGGCCCGGAAAATTTTAGGCGATCGGGGTCCACGGCTCCCGGGACCACTCGGAAGGCGTAAGCTATAGCACACTAACATATGCAAATCGCGCGGAGTTCTAGTTGTTTTGCCGAAAAATGCAAAGCATTTGGAACGATAATGGTGGGGCGGTGACTATGGTACCTTAGGTCGTATTTGATAGTCTGGAAAAATTTTAGGCGATCGGGGTCCTCGGCTCCCCGGCCCACTTGGAAGGCGTGGGTATAGCACACGAAAATATGGGAATCTGGCGTAATTCTAGTTTTTTGGCCGAAAAATGCAAAAAATGAGAAACGATGATGGCGGGGCGGTTACTATGGTTCCTTAGGTCGTATTAGATGGCCTGGAAAAATTTTAGGCGATCAGGGTCCTGGGGTCCCGGAACCACTTGGAAGGGTGGGCGATAGCACACAAAAATATTGTAATCGGGCGGAATTCTAGTTTTTTGGCCGTAAAACGCAACAAATGAGGAATGATCATGGCTGGGCGTTGACTATGGTTCCTTAGGTCGTATTTGACAGTCCGGAAAAATATTATGCGATAGGGGTCCGGAGGTCCCGGGACCACTTGGAAGGCGTGGGCTATAACACACAAAAATATGGGAATCGCGCGTAATTCTAGTTGTTTGGCCGAAAAAAGCAAAAAAATGAGGAACGATCATGGCGGGGCGGATACTATGGTTCCTTAGGTCGTATTTGATAGTCTGGAAAAATTTTAGGCGATAGGGGTCAGGAGGTCCCGGGACCTCTCGGAAGGCGTGGGCTATAACACACAAAAATATGGGAATCGGGCGGAATTCTAGTTGTTTGGCCGAAAAATGCAAAAAATGAGGAACGATCATGGCGGGGTGGTTACTATGGTTCCTTAGGTCGTATTTGATAGCCCAGAAAAGTTTTAGGCGATCGGGGTTCGGGGTTCCCGGGACCCCTTGGAAGGCGTGGGCTAAAGCACACGAAAATATGGAAATCGCGCGAAATTCTAGTTTTATGGCTGAAAAACGCAAAAGACTAGGAACGATCATGGCTGGGCGGTGACTATGGTTCCTTAGGTCGTATTTGATAGTCCGAAAAAATTTTAGGCGATCCGGCTCCGGGGTGCCCGACCCACTCGGAAGGCGTGGGCGATAGCACCGAAAAATATGGGAATCGGGCGGAATTCTAGTTTTTTGGCCAAAAAATGCAAAAAACGAGGAACGATCATGGCGAGGGGGTGACTATGGTTCCTTAGGTCTAAATTGATGGCCCGAAAATTTTTTAGGCGATCCGGCTCCGCGGTGCCCCGGCGCACTCGGAAGGCGTGGGCAATAGCACACAAAAATATGGTAATCGAGCGGAATTCTAGTTTTTTGGCCGAAAAATGCAATAAATGAGGAACGATCATGGCGGGGCTGTGACTATGGTTCCTTAGGTCATATTTGATGGCCCGGAAAATTTTAGGCGATCGGGGTCCACGGCTCTCGGGACCACTCGTAAGGCGTAAGCTATAGCACACTAACATATGCAAATCGCGCGGAGTTCTAGTTGTTTTGCCGAAAAATGCAAAGCATTTGGAACGATAATGGTGGGGCGGTGACTATGGTACCTTAGGTCGTATTTGATAGTCTGGAAAAATTTTAGGCGATCGGGGTCCTCGGCTCCCCGGCCCACTTGGAAGGCGTGGGTATAGCACACGAAAATATGGGAATCTGGCGTAATTCTAGTTTTTTGGCCGAAAAATGCAAAAAATGAGAAACGATGATGGCGGGGCGATTACTATGGTTCCTTAGGTCGTATTAGATGGCCTGGAAAAATTTTAGGCGATCAGGGTCCGGGGGTCCCGGAACCACTTGGAAGGGTGGGCGATAGCACACAAAAATATTGTAATCGGGCGGAATTCTAGTTTTTGGCCGAAAAACGCAACAAATGAGGAATGATCATGGCTGGGCGTTGACTATGGTTCCTTAGGTCGTATTTGACAGTCCAGAAAAATATTATGCGATAGGGGTCCGGAGGTCCCGGGACCACTTGGAAGGCGTGGGCTATAACACACAAAAATATGGGAATCGCGCGTAATTCTAGTTGTTTGGCCGAAAAAAGCAAAAAAATGAGGAACGATCATGGCGGGGCGGATACTATGGTTCCTTAGGTCGTATTTGATAGTCTGGAAAAATTTTAGGCGATAGGGGTCAGGAGGTCCCGGGACCTCTCGGAAGGCGTGGGCTATAACACACAAAAATATGGGAATCGGGCGGAATTCTAGTTGTTTGGCCGAAAAATGCAAAAAATGAAGAACGATCATGGCGGGGTGGTTACTATGGTTCCTTAGGTCGTATTTGATAGCCCGGAAAAGTTTTAGGCGATCGGGGTTCGGGGTTCCCGGGACCCCTTGGAAGGCGTGGGCTGAAGCACACGAAAATATGGAAATCGCGCGAAATTCTAGTTTTATGGCTGAAAAACGCAAAAGACTAGGAACGATCATGGCGGGGCGGTGACTATGGTTCCTTAGGTCGTATTTGATAGTCCGGAAAATTTTTAGGCGATCCGGCTCCGGGGTGCCCGACCCACTCGGAAGGCGTGGGCGATAGCACACAAAAATATGGGAATCGGGCGGAATTCTAGTTTTTTGGCCAAAAAATGCAAAAAACGAGGAACGATCATGGCGAGGGGGTGACTATGGTTCCTTAGGTCTAAATTGATGGCCCGAAAATTTTTTAGGCGATCCGGCTCCGCGGCGCCCCGGCGCACTCGGAAGGCGTGGGCAATAGCACACAAAAATATGGTAATCGAGCGGAATTCTAATTTTTTTGCCGAAAATGCAATAAATGAGGAACGATCATGGCGGGGCGGTGCCTATGGTTCCTTAGGTCATATTTGATGGCCCGGAAAATTTTAGGCGATCGGGGTCCACGGCTCTCGGGACCACTCGGAAGGCGTAAGCTATAGCACACTAACATATGCAAATCGCGCGGAGTTCTTGTTTTGTTGCCGGAAAATGCAAAGCATTTGGAACGATAATGGTGGGGCGGTGACTATGGTACCTTAGGTCGTATTTGATAGTCTGGAAAAATTTTAGGCGATCGGGGTCCTCGGCTCCCCGGCCCACTTGGAAGGCGTGGGTATAGCACACGAAAATATGGGAATCTGGCGTAATTCTTGTTTTTTGGCCGAAAAATGCAAAAAATAAGAAACGATGATGGCGGGGAGGTTACTATGGTTCCTTAGGTTGTATTTGATGGCCTGGAAAAATTTTAGGCGATCGGGGTCCGGGGGTCCCGCAACCACTTGGAAGGGTGGGCAATAGCACACAAAAATATTGTAATCAGGTGAAATTCTAGTTTTTTGGCCAAAAAACGCAACAAATGAGGAATGATCATGGCTGGGCGGTGACTATGGTTCCTTAGGTCGTATTTGATAGTCCGGTAAATTTTTAGGCGATTCGGCTCCGGGGGGCCCGACCCACTCGGAACGCGTGGGCGATAGCTCACAAAAATATGGGAATCGCGCGTAATTCTAGTTGTTTGGCCGAAAAATGCAAAAAAATGAGGAACGATCATGGCGGGGCGGATACTATGGTTCCTTAGGTCGTATTTGATAGTCTGGAAAAATTTTAGGAGATAGGGGTCAGGAGGTCCCGGGACCACTCTGAAGGCGTGGGCTATAACACACAAAAATATGGGAATCGGGCGGAATTCTAGTTGTTTGGCCGAAAAATGCAAAAAATGAGGAACGATCATGGCGGGGTGGTTACTATGGTTCCTTAGGTCGTATTTGATAGCCCGGAAAAGTTTTAGGCGATCGGGGTTCGGGGTTCCCGGGACCCCTTGGAAGGCGTGGGCTAAAGCACACGAAAATATGGAAATCGCGCGAAATTCTAGTTTTATGGCTGAAAAACGCAAAAGACTAGGAACGATCATGGCGGGGCGGTGACTATGGTTCCTAAGCTCGTATTTGATAGTCCGGAAAATTTTTAGGCGATCCGGCTCCGGGGTGCCCGACCCACTCGGAAGGCGTGGGCGATAGCACACAAAAATATGGGAATCGGGCGGAATTCTAGTTTTTTGGCCAAAAAATGCAAAAAACGAGGAACGATCATGGCGAGGGGGTGACTATGGTTCCTTAGGTCAAAATTGATGGCCCGAAAATTTTTTAGGCGATCCGGCTCCGCGGCGCCCCGGCCCACTCGGAAGGCGTGGGCAATAGCACACAAAAATATGGTAATCGAGCGGAATTCTAGTTTTTTGGCCGAAAAACGCAATAAATGAGGAACGATCATGGCGGGGCGGTGACTATGGTTCCTTAGGTCATATTTGATGGCCCGGAAAATTTTAGGCGATCGGGGTCCACGGCTCCCGGGACCACTCGGAAGGCGTAAGCATAGCACACTAACATATGCAAATCGCGTGGAGTTCTAGTTGTTTTGCCGAAAAATGCAAAGCATTTGGAACGATAATGGTGGGGCGGTGACTATGGTACCTTAGGTCGTATTTGATAGTCTGGAAAACTTTTAGGCGATCGGGGTCCTCGGCTGCCCGGCCCACTTGGAAGGCGTGGGTATAGCACACGAAAATATGGGAATCTGGCGTAATTCTAGTTTTTTGGCCGAAAAATGCAAAAAATGAGAAACGATGATGGCGGGGCGGTTACTATGGTTCCTTAGGTCGTATTAGATGGCCTGGAAAATTTTTAGGCGATCGGGGTCCGGGGGTCCTGGAACCACTTGGAAGGGTGGGCGATATCACACAAAAATATTGTAATCGGGCGGAATTCTAGTTTTTTGGCCGAAAAACGCAACAAATGAGGAATGATCATGGCTGGGCGTTGACTATGGTTCCTTAGGTCGTATTTGACAGTCCGGAGAAATATTATGCGATAGGGGTCCGGAGGTCCCGGGACCACTTGGAAGGCGTGGGCTATAACACATAAAAATATGGGAATCGCGCGTAATTCTAGTTGTTTGGCCGAAAAAAGCAAAAAAATGAGGAACGATCATGGCGGGGCGGATACTATGGTTCCTTAGGTCGTATTTGATAGTCTGGAAAAATTTTAGGCGATAGGGGTCAGGAGGTCCCGGGACCTCTCGGAAGCCGTGGGCTATAACACACAAAAATATGGGAATCGGGCGGAATTCTAGTTGTTTGGCCGAAAAATGCAAAAAATGAGGAACGATCATGGCGGGGTGGTTACTATGGTTCCTTAGGTCGTATTTGATAGCCCGGAAAAGTTTTAGGCGATCGGGGTTCGGGGTTCCCGGGACCCCTTGGAAGGCGTGGGCTAAAGCACACGAAAATATGGAAATCGCGCGAGATTCTAGTTTTATGGCTAAAAAACGCAAAAGACTAGGAACGATCATGGCGGGGCGGTGACTATGGTTCCTTAGGTCGTATTTGATAGTCCGAAAATTTTTTAGGCGATCCGGCTCCGGGGTGCCCGACCCACTCGGAAGGCGTGGGCGATAGCACACAAAAATATGGGAATCGGGCGGAATTCTAGTTTTTTGGCCAAAAATGCAAAAAACGAGGAACGATCATGGCGAGGGGGTGACTATGGTTCCTTAGGTCTAAATTGATGGCCCGAAAATTTTTTAGGCGATCCGGCTCCGCGGCGCCCCGGCGCACTCGGAAGGCGTGGGCAATAGCACACAAAAATATGGTAATCGAGCGGAATTCTAGTTTTTGGCCGAAAAACGCAATAAATGAGGAACGATCATGGCGGGGCGGTGACTATGGTTATTTAGGTCATATTTGATGGCACGGAAAATTTTAGGCGATCGGGGTCCACGGCTCTCGGGACCACTCGTAAGGCGTAAGCTATAGCACACTAACATATGCAAATCGCGCGGAGTTCTAGTTGTTTTGCCGAAAAATGCAAAGCATTTGGAACAATAATGGTGGGGCGGTGACTATGGTACCTTAGGTCGTATTTGATAGTCTGGAAAAATTTTAGGCGATCGGGGTCCTCGGCTCCCCGGCCCACTTGGAAGGCGTGGGTATAGCACACGAAAATATGGGAATCTGGCGTAATTCTAGTTTTTTGGCCGAAAAATGCAAAAAAAAAAAGAAACGATGATGGCGGGGAGGTTACTATGGTTCCTTAGGTCGTATTTGATGGCCTGGAAAAATTTTAGGCGATCGGGGTCCGGGGGTCCCGCAACCACTTGGAAGGGTGGGCAATAGCACACAAAAATATTGTAATCGGGTGAAATTCTAGTTTTTTGGCCAAAAAACGCAACAAATGAGGAATGATCATGGCTGAGCGGTGACTATGGTTCCTTAGGTCGTATTTGATAGTCCGAAAATTTTTAGGTGATTCGGCCCCGGGGGGCCCGACCCACTAGGAAGGCGTGGGCTATAACACACAAAAATATGGGAATCGCGCGTAATTCTAGTTGTTTAACCGAAAAATGCAAAAAAATGAGGAAAGATCATGGTGGGGCGGATACTATGGTTCCTTAGGTCGTATTTGATAGTCTGGAAAAATTTTAGGCGATAGGGGTCAGGAGGTCCCGGGACCACTCGGAAGGCGTGGGCTATAACACACAAAAATATGGGAATCGGGCGGAATTCTAGTTGTTTGGCCGAAAAACGCATAAAATGAGGAACGATCATGGCGGGGTGGTTACTATGGTTCCTTAGGTCGTATTTGATAGCCCGGAAAAGTTTTAGGCGATCGGGGTTCGGGGTTCCCGGGACCCCTTGGAAGGCGTGGGCTGAAGCACACGAAAATATGGAAATCGCGCGAAATTCTAGTTTTATGGCTGAAAAACGCAAAAGACTAGGAACGATCATGGCGGGGCGGTGACTATGGTTCCTTAGGTCGTATTTGATAGTCCGAAAAATTTTTAGGCGATCCGGCTCCGGGGTGCCCGACCCACTCGGAAGGCGTGGGCGATAGCACACAAAAATATGGGAATCGGGCGGAATTCTAGTTTTTTGGCCAAAAAATGCAAAAAACGAGGAACGATCATGGCGAGGGGGTGACTATGGTTCCTTAGGTCTAAATTGATGGCCCGATAATTTTTTAGGCGATCCGGCTCCGCGGCGCCCCGGCGCACTCGGAAGGCGTGGGCAATAGCACACAAAAATATGGTAATCGAGCGGAATTCTAATTTTTTGGCCGAAAATGCAATAAATGAGGAACGATCATGGCGGGGCGGTGCCTATGGTTCCTTAGGTCATATTTGATGGCCCGGAAAATTTTAGGCGATCGGGGTCCACGGCTCTCGGGACCACTCGGAAGGCGTAAGCTATAGCACACTAACATATGCAAATCGCGCGGAGTTCTTGTTTTTTTGCCGAAAAATGCAAAGCATTTGGAACGATAATGGTGGGGCGGTGACTATGGTACCTTAGGTCGTATTTGATAGTCTGGAAAAATTTTAGGCGATCGGGGTCCTCGGCTCCCCGGCCCACTTGGAAGGCGTGGGTATAGCACACGAAAATATGGGAATCTGGCGTAATTCTAGTTTTTTGGCCGAAAAATGCAAAAAATAAGAAACGATGATGGCGGGGAGGTTACTATGGTTCCTTAGGTTGTATTTGATAGCCTGGAAAAATTTTAGGCGATCGGGGTCCAGGGGTCCCGCAACCACTTGGAAGGGTGGGCAATAGCACACAAAAATATTGTAATCGGGTGAAATTCTAGTTTTTTGGCCAAAAAACGCAACAAATGAGGAATGATCATGGCTGGGCGGTGACTATGGTTCCTTAGGTCGTATTTGATAGTCCGAAAATTTTTAGGTGATTCGGCCCCGGGGGGCCCGACCCACTAGGAAGGCGTGGGCTATAACACACAAAAATATGGGAATCGCGCGTAATTCTAGTTGTTTAACCGAAAAATGCAAAAAAATGAGGAAAGATCATGGTGGGGCGGATACTATGGTTCCTTAGGTCGTATTTGATAGTCTGGAAAAATTTTAGGCGATAGGGGTCAGGAGGTCCCGGGACCACTCGGAAGGCGTGGGCTATAACACACAAAAATATGGGAATCGGGCGGAATTCTAGTTGTTTGGCCGAAAAACGCATAAAATGAGGAACGATCATGGCGGGGTGGTTACTATGGTTCCTTAGGTCGTATTTGATAGCCCGGAAAAGTTTTAGGCGATCGGGGTTCGGGGTTCCCGGGACCCCTTGGAAGGCGTGGGCTGAAGCACACGAAAATATGGAAATCGCGCGGAATTTTAGTTTTTTGGCTGAAAAATGCAAAAGACTAGGAACGATCATGGCGGGGCGGTGACTATGGTTCCTTAGGTCGTATTTGATAGTCCGGAAAATTTTTAGGCGATCCGGCTCCGGGGTGCCCGACCCACTCGGAAGGCGTGGGCGATAGCACACAAAAATATGGGAATCGGGCGGAATTCTAGTTTTTTGGCCAAAAAATGCAAAAAACGAGGAACGATCATGGCGAGGGGGTGACTATGGTTCCTTAGGTCTAAATTGATGGCCCGAAAATTTTTTAGGCGATCCGGCTCCGCGGCGCCCCGGCGCACTCGGAAGGCGTGGGCAATAGCACACAAAAATATGGTAATCGAGCGGAATTCTAATTTTTTGGCCGAAAATGCAATAAATGAGGAACGATCATGGCGGGGCGGTGCCTATGGTTCCTTAGGTCATATTTGATGGCCCGAAAAATTTTAGGCGATCGGGGTCCACGGCTCTCGGGACCACTCGGAAGGCGTAAGCTATAGCACACTAACATATGCAAATCGCGCGGAGTTCTTGTTTTTTTGCCGAAAAATGCAAAGCATTTGGAACGATAATGGTGGGGCGGTGACTATGGTACCTTAGGTCGTATTTGATAGTCTGGAAAAATTTTAGGCGATCGGGGTCCTCGGCTCCCCGGCCCACTTGGAAGGCGTGGGTATAGCACACGAAAATATGGGAATCTGGCGTAATTCTAGTTTTTTGGCCGAAAAATGCAAAAAATAGGAAACGATGATGGCGGGGAGGTTACTATGGTTCCTTAGGTTGTATTTGATAGCCTGGAAAAATTTTAGGCGATCGGGGTCCAGGGGTCCCGCAACCACTTGGAAGGGTGGGCAATAGCACACAAAAATATTGTAATCGGGTGAAATTCTAGTTTTTTGGCAAAAAAACGCAACAAATGAGGAATGATCATGGCTGGGCGGTGACTATGGTTCCTTAGGTCGTATTTGATAGTCCGGTAAATTTTTAAGCGATTCGGCTCCGGGGGGCCCGACCCACTCGGAACGCGTGGGCGATAGCTCACAAAAATATGGGAATCGGGCGGAATTCTAGATTTTTGGCCAAAAAATGCAAAAAATGAGGAACGATCATGGCGAGGCGGTGTCTATGGTACCTTAGGTCGTATTTGATAGTTCGGAAAATTTTTAGGCGATCCGAGACCGGCGGCCCGGCCCACTCGGAAGGCGTGGGCAATAGCAAACAAAAATATGGTAATCGAGCGGAATTCTAGTTTTTTGGCCGAAAAATGCAATAAATGAGGAACGATCATGGCAGGGCAGTGACTATGGTTCCTTAGGTCGTATTTGATGGCCCGGAAAATTTTAGACGATCGGGGTCCGCGGCTCCCGGGACCCCTCGGAAGGCGTAAGCTATAGCACACAAAAATATGCAAATCGCGCGGAGTTCTAGTTATTTGGCCGAAAAATGTAAAGCATTTGGAACGATCAAGGTGGGGCGGTGTCTATGGTACCTTAGGTCGTATTTGATAGTCCGGAAAAATTTTAGGCGATCGGGGTCCGCGGCTCCCCGGACCACTTGGAAGGCGATCATGGAGGGGCGGATACTATGGTTCCTTAGGTCGTATTTGATAGTCCGGAAATTTTTTAGGCGATAGGGGTCCGGAGGTACCGGGACTACTCGGAAGGTGTGGGCTATAACACAAAAATATGGGAATCGCGTGTAATTCTAGTTGTTTGGCCAAAAAATGCAAAAAATAAGGAACGATCATGGCGGGGCGGATACTATGGTTCCTTAGGTCGTATTTGATTGCCCGAAAAAATTTTAGGCGATCGGGGTCCGCGGCTCTTGGGACCACTAGGAAGGCGTGGGCAATAGCACACAAAAATATAGTAATCGAGCGGAATTCTAGTTTTTTGGCCGAAAAACGCAATAAATGAGGAACGATCATGGCGGGGCGGTGACTATGGTTCCTTAGGTCTTATTTGATAGTCCATAAAAATATTAGGCGATAGGGGTCCGGAGGTCCCGGGATCACTCGGAAGGCGTGGGCTATAACACACAAAAATATGGGATCGCGCGGAATTCTAGTTGTTTGGCCGAAAACGCAAAAAATAAGGAACGATCATGGCGGGGCGGATACTATGGTTCCTTATGTCGTATTTGATTGCCCGGAAAATTTTTAGGCGATCGGGGTTCGGGGTTCCCGGGACCAATAGGAAGGCGTGGGCAATAGCACACAAAAATATGGTAATCGAGCGGAATTCTAGTTTTTTGGCCGAAAAACGCAATAAATGAGGAATGATCATGGCAGGGCGGTGACTATGGTTCCTTAGGTATTATTTGATAGTCCGGAAAAATATTAGGCGATAGGGGTCCGGAGGTCCCGGGACCACTCGGAAGGCGTGGGCTTTAACACACAAAAATATGGGAATCGCGCGGAATTCTAGTTGTTTGGCCGAAAAACGCAAAAAATGAGGAGCGATCATGGCGGGGCGGATACTATGGTTCCTTAGGTCGTATTTGATAGTCCGGAAAATATTAGGCGATAGGGGTCCGGAGGTCCCGGGACCACTCGGAAGGCGTGGGCTTTAACACACAAAAATATGGGAATCGCGCGGAATTCTAGTTGTTTGGCCGAAAAACGCAAAAAATAAGGAACGATCATGGCGGGGTGGTTACTATGGTTCCTTAGGTCGTATTTGATGGCCCCGAAAATTATTAGGCGATCGGGGTTCGGGGTTCCCTGGACCCCTTGGAAAAGCACACGAAAATATGGAAATCGCGCCAAATTCTAGTTTTTTGGCTGAAAAACGCAAAAGACTAGGAACGATCATGGCGGGGCGGTGACTATGGTTCCTTAGGTCGTATTTGATAGTCCGAAAATTTTTTAGGCGATCCAGCTCCGGGGGGCCTGACCCACTCGGAAGGCGTGGGCGATAGCACACAAAAATATGGGAATCGGGCGGAATTCTAATTTTTTGGCCAGAAAATGCAAACAATGAGGAACGATCATAGAGAGGCGGTGACTATGGTTCCTTAGGTCTTAATTGATGGCCCGTAATTTTTTTAGGCGATCCGAGACCGGCGGCCCGGCCCACTCGGAAGGCGTGGGCTAAAGCACAAGAAAATATGGATATCGTGCGGAATTCTAGTTTTTTGGCTGAAAAACGCAAAAACTAGGAACGATCATGGCGGGGCGGTGACTATGGTTCCTTAGGTCGTATTTGATAGTCCGGAAAATTTTTAGGCGATCCGGCTCCGGGGGGCCCGACCCACTCGGAAGGCGTGGGCGATAGCACACAAAAATATGAGAATCGGGCGGAATTCTAGTTTATTGGCCAAAAAATGCAAAAAATGAGGAACGATCATGGCGAGGCAGTGACTATGGTTCCTTAGGTCCTAATTGATGGCCCGAAATTTTTTTAGGCGATCCGAGTCCGGCGGTCCGGCCCGCTCGGAAGGCGTGGGCAATACCACACAAAAATATGGTAATCGAGCGGAATTCTAGTTTTTTTGCCAAAAAATTCAATAAATGAGGAATGATCATGGCTGGGCGGTGACTATGGTTCCTTAGGTCGTATTTGATAGTCCGGAAATATTTTAGGCGATAGGGGTCCTGAGGTCCCGGGACCACTCGGAAGGTGTGGGCTATAACACACAAAAATATGGGAATCGCACGGAATTCTAGTTGTTTGGCCGAAAAACGCAAAAAATAAGGAACGATCATGGCTGGGCGGTGACTATGGTTCCTTAGGTCTTATTTGATAGTCCGGAAAAGTTTTAGGCGATAAGGGTCCGGAGACCCGGGACCACTTGTAAGGCGTGGGTATAGCACACGAAAATATGGGAATCGGGCGAAATTCTAGTTGTTTGGCCGAAAAATGCAAAAAATGAGAAACAATCATGGCGGGGCGAATACTATGGTTCCTTAGGTCGTATTTGATAGACCGGAAAAATTTTAGGCAATAGGTGTCAGGAGGTCCCGGGACCACTCGGAAGGTGTGGGCTATAACACACAAAAATATGGGAATCGCGCGTAATTCTAGTTGTTTGGCCGAAAAACGCAAAAAATGAGGAACGATCATGGCGGGGCGGATACTATGGTTCCTTAGGTCGTATTTGATAGTCCGAAAAAATTTTAGGCGATAGGGGTCAGGAGGTCCCGGGACCACTCGGAAGGCGTGGGCTATAACACACAAAAATATGGGAATCGCGCAGAATTCTAGTTGTTTGGCCGAAAAACGCAAAAAATGAGGAACGATCATGGCGGGATGGTTACTATAGTTCCTTAGGTCGTATTTGATGGCCCGGAAATTTTTTAGGCGATCGGGGTTCGGGGTTCCCGGGACCCCTTGGAAAAGCACACGAAAATATGGAAATCGCGCGAAATTCTAGTTTTTTGGCTGAAAAACGCAAAAGACTAGGAACGATCATGTAGGGGCAGTGACTATGGTTCCTTAGGTCGTATTTGATACTCCGAAAAAATTTTAGGCGATCCAGCTCCGGGGGCCCTGACCCACTCGGAAGGGGTGGGCGATAGCACACAAAAATATGGGAATCGGGCGAAATTCTAGTTTTTTGGCCGGAAAATGCAAAAAATGAGGAACGATGATGGAGAGGCGGTGACTATGGTTCATTAGGTCTTAATTGATGGCCCGTAATTTTTTTAGGCGATCCGAGATCGGCGTCCCGGCCCACTCGGAAGGCGTGGGCTAAAGCACAAGAAAATATGGAAATCGCGCAGAATTCTAGTTTTATGGCTGAAAAACGCAAAAGACTAGGAACGATCATGGCGGGGCGGTGACTATGGTTCCTTAGGTCGTATTTGATAGTCCGGAAAATTTTTAGACGATCCGGCTCCGGGGGGCCTTGCCCACTCGGAAGGCGTGGGCGACAGCACACAAAAATATGAGAATCAGGCGGAATTCTAGTTTATTGGCCAAAAAATGCAAAAAATGAGGAACGATCGTGGCGAGGCGGTGACTATGGTTACTTAGGTCCTAATTGATGGCCCCAAAATTTTTTAGGCGATCCGAGTCCGGCGGTCCGGCCCACTCGGAAGGCGTGGGCAATAACACACAAAAATATGGTAATCGAGCAGAATTCTAGTTTTTTGGCAGAAAAATGCAATAAATGAGGAACGATCATGGTGGGGCGGTGACTATGGTTTCTTAGGTCATATTTGATGGCCCGGAAAATTTTAGGCGATCGGGGTCCACGGCTCCCGGGACCACTCGGAAGGCGTAAGCTATAGCACACGAAAATAAACAAATCGCGCGGAGTTCTAGTTTTTTGGCCGAAAAATGCAAAGCATTTGGAATGATTATGGTGGGGCGGTGACTATGGTACCTTAGGTCGTATTTGATAGTCCAGAAAAATTTTAGGCGATCGGGGTCCGCGTCTCCCCGGACCACTTGGAAGACGTGGGTATAGCACACGAAAATATGGGAATCGGGCGTAATTCTAGTTTTTTGGCTGAAAAATGCAAAAAATGAAAAACGATGATGGCGGAGCGGTTAGTATGGTTCCTTAGGTCGTATTTGACGGCCTGGAAAAATTTTAGGCGATCGGGGTCACTGGGTCCCGGAACCACTTGGAAGGGTGGGCAATAGCACACAAAAATATTGTAATCGGGCAGAATTCTAGTTTTTTGGCCGAAAAACGCAACAAATGAGGAATGATCATGGCTGGGCGGTGACTATGGTTCCTTAGGTCGTATTTGATAGTCCGGAAAAATTTTAGGCGATAGGGGTCCTGAGGTCCCGGGACCACTCGGAAGGTGTGGGCTATAACACACAAAAATATGGGAATCGCGCGGAATTCTAGTTGTTTGGCCGAAAAACGCAAAAAATAAGGAACGATCATGGCTGGGCGGTGACTATGGTTCCTTAGGTCTTATTTGATAGTCCGGAAAAGTTTTAGGCGATAGGGGTCCGGAGACCCGGGACCACTTGTAAGGCGTGGGTATAGCACACGAAAATATGGGAATCGGGCGAAATTCTAGCTGTTTGGCCGAAAAATGCAAAAAATGAGAAACAATCATGGCGGGGCGAATACTATGGTTCCTTAGGTCATATTTGATAGTCCGGAAGAATTTTAGGCAATAGGGGTCAGGAGGTGACGGGACCACTCGGAAGGTGTGGGCTATAACACACAAAAATATGGGAATCGCGCGTAATTCTAGTTGTTTGGCCGAAAAACGCAAAAAATGAGGAGCGATCATGGCGGGGCGGATACTATGGTTCCTTAGGTCGTATTTGATAGTCCGGAAAAATTTTAGGCGATAGGGGTCAGGAGGTCCCGGGACCACTCGGAAGGCATGGGCTATAACACACAAAATTATGGGAATCGCGCAGAATTCTAGTTGTTTGACCGAACTATGCAAAAAATGAGGAACGATCATGGCGGGGTGGTTACTATGGTTTCTTAGGTCGTATTTGATGGCCCGAAAATTTTTTAGGCGATCGGGGTTCGGGGTTCCCGGGACCCCTTGGAAAAGCACACGAAAATATGGAAATCGCGCGAAATTCTAGCTTTTTGGCTGAAAAACGCAAAAGACTAGGAACGATCATGGAGGGGCGGTGACTATGGTTCCTTAGGTCGTATTTTATAGTCTGAAAATTTTTTAGGCGATCCAGCTCCGGGGGGCTTGACCCACTCGGAAGGCCTGGGCGATAGCACACAAAAATATGGGAATCGGGCGGAATTCTAGTTTTTTTGCCAGAAAATGCAAAAAATGATGAACGATCATGGAGAGGCGGTGACTATGGTTCCTTAGGTCTTAATTGATGGCCCGTAATTGTTTTAGGCGATCCGAGACCGGCGGCCCGGCCCACTCGGAAGGCGTGGGCTAAAGCACAAGAAAATATGGAAATCGCGCGGGATTCTAGTTTTTTGGCTGAAAAACGCAAAAGACTAGGAACGATCATGGCGGGGCGGTGACTATGGTTCCTTAGGTCGTATTTGATAGTCCGGAAAATTTTTAGGCGATCCGGCTCCGGGGGCCCGACCCACTCGGAAGGCGTGGGCGATAGCACACAAAAATATGAGAATCGGGCGGAATTCTAGTTTATTGGCCAAAAAATGCAAAAAATGAGGAACGATCGTGGCGAGGCGGTGACTATGGTTCCTTAGGTCCTAATTGATGGCCCGAAAATTTTTTAGGCGATCCGAGTCCGGCGGTCTGGCCCACTCGGAAGGCGTGGGCAATAGCACACAATAATATGGTAATCGAGCGGAATTCTAGTTTTTTGGCAGAAAAACGCAATAAATGAGGAACGATCATGGCAGGGCGGTGACTATGGTTCCTTAGGTCATATTTGATGGCCCGGAAAATTTTAGGCGATCGGGGTCCACGGCTCCCGGGACCACTCGGAAGGCGTATAGCACACGAAAATATACAAATCGCGCGGAGTTCTAGTTTTTTGGCCGAAAAATGCAAAGCATTTGGAACGATCATGGTGGGGGCGGTGACAATGGTACCTTAGGTCATATTTGATAGTCCAGAAAAATTTTAGGCGATCGGGGTTCGCGGCTCCCCGGACCACTTGGAAGGCGTGGGTATAGCACACGAAAATATGGGAATCTGGCGTAATTCTAGTTTTTTGGCCAAAAAATGCAAAAAATGAGAAACGATGATGGCGGGGCGGTTACTATGGTTCCTTAGGTTGTATTTGACGGCCCGGAAAAATTTTAGGCGATCGGGGTCCGGGAGTCCCGGAACCACTGGGAAGGGTGGGCAATAGCACACAAAAATATTGTAATCGGGCGGAATTCTAGTTTTTTGGCCGAAAAACGCAATAAATGAGGAATGATCATGGCTGGGCGGTGACTATGGTTCCTTAGGTCGTATTTGATAGTCCGGAAAAATTTTAGGCGATAGGGGTCCTGAGGTCCCGGGACCACTCGGAAGGTGTGGGCTATAACACACAAAAATATGGAAATCGCGCGGAATTCTAGTTGTTTGGCTGAAAAATGCAAAAAATAAGGAACGATCATGGCTGGGCGGTGACTATGGTTACTTAGGTCTTATTTGATAGTCCGGAAAAGTTTTAGGCGATAGGGGTCCGGAGACCCGGGACCACTTGTAAGGCGTGGGTATAGTACACGAAAATATGGGAATCGGGCGAAATTCTAGTTGTTTGGCCGAAAAATGCAAAAAATGAGAAGCGATCATGGCGGGGCGGATACTATGGTTCCTTAGGTCGTATTTGATAGTCCGGAAAAATTTTAGGCGATAGGGGTCAGGAGGTCCCGGGACCACTCGGAAGGCGTGGGCTATAACACACAAAAATATGGGAATCGTGCGGAATTCTAGTTGTTTGGCCGAAAAACGCAAAAAATGAGGAACGATCATGGCGGGGTGGTTACTATGGTTCCTTAGGTCATATTTGATGGCCCGGAAAATTTTTAGGCGATCGGGGTTCGGGGTTCCCGGGACCCTTGGAAGGCGTGGGCTAAAGCACACGAAAATATGGAAATCGCGCAGAATTCTAGTTTTTTGGCTGAAAAAGCAAAAGACTAGGAACGATCATGGCGGGGCGGTGACTATGGTTCCTTAGGTCGTATTTGATAGTCCGGAAAAATTTTAGGCTATCCGGCTCCCGGGAGCCCGACCCACTCGGAAGGCGTGGGCGATAGCACACAAAAATATGGGAATCTGGCGGAATTCTAGTTTTTTGGCCAAAAAAAGCAAAAAATGAGGAACGATCATGGCGTGGCGGTGACTATGGTTCCTTAGGTCCTAATTGATGGCCCGGAAACTTTTTAGGCAATCCGAGTCCGGCGGCCCGGCCCACTCGGAAGGCGTGGGCAATAGCACACAAAAATATGGTAATCGAGCGGAATTCTAGTTTTTGGCCGAAAAATGCCATAAATTTGGAACGATCATGGTGGGGCGGTGACTATGGTACCTTAGGTCGTATTTGATAGTCCGGAAAAATTTTAGGCGATCGGGGTCCGCGGCTCCCCGGACCACTTGGAAGGCGTGGGTATAGCACACGAAAATATGGGAATCGGGCGTAATTCTAGTTTTTTGGCCGAAAAATGCAAAAAATGAGAAACGATGATGGCGGGGCGGTTACTATGGTTCCTTAGGTCGTATTTGACGGCCCGGAAAAATTTTAGGCGATCGGGGTCCGGGGGTCCCGGAACCACTTGGAAGGGTGGGCAATAGCACACAAAAATATTGTAATCGGGCGGAATTCTAGTTTTTTGGCCGAAAAACGCAACAAATGAGGAATGATCATGGCTGGGCGGTGACTATGGTTCCTTAGGTCGTATTTGATAGTCCGGAAAAATTTTAGGCGATAGGGGTCCGGAGTTCCCGGGTTCACTTGGAAGGCGTGGGCTATAGGACACGAAAATATGGGAATCGCGCGGAATTCTAGTTTTTTGGCCGAAAAACGGAAAAAACTAGGAACGATCATGGCTGGGCGGTGACTATGGTTCCTTAGGTCTTATTTGATAGTCCGGAAAAATTTTAGGCGATAGGGGTCCGGAGACCCGGGACCACTCGGAAGGCGTGGGCTATAACACACAAAAATATGGGATCGCGCGGAATTCTAGTTGTTTGGCCGAAAAATGCAAAAAATGAGGAACGATAATGGCGGGGCGGATACTATGGTTCCTTTGGTCGTATTTGGTAGTCCGGAAAAATTTTAGGCGATAGGGGTCCGGAGGTCCCGGGACCACTCGGAAGGTGTGGGCTATAACACACAAAAATATGGGAATCGCGCGTAATTCTTGTTGTTTGGCCGAAAAATGCAAAAAATAAGGAATGAGCATGGCGTGGCAGATACTATGGTTCCTTAGGTCATATTTGATAGTCCGGAAAATTTTTAGGCGATAGGGGTCCGGAGTTCCCGGGTTCACTTGGAAGAAGTGGGCTATAGGACACGAAAATATGGGAATCACGCGGAATTCTAGTTTTTGGGAAAAAAACGAAAAAAAACTAGGAACGATCATGGCTGGGCGGTGACTATGGTTCCTTAGGTCTTATTTGATAGTCCGGAAAAATATTAGGCTATACGGGTCCGGAGGTCCCGGGACCACTCGGAAGGCGTGGGCTATAACACACAAAAATATGGGAATCGCGTGGAATTCTAGTTGTTTGGCCGAAAAACGCAAAAAATGAGGAACGATCATGGCGGGGCGGATACTATGGTTCCTTAGTTCATATTTGATAGTCCGGAAAGATTTTAGGCGATAGGGGTCCGGAGGTCCCGGGACCACTCGGAAGGCGTGGGCTATAACACACAAAAATATGGGAATCACGCGAAATTCTAGTTGTTTGGCCGAAAAACACAAAAAATGAGGAACGATCATGGCGGGGTGGTTATTATGGTTCCTTAGGTCGTACTCGATGGCCAGGAAAATTTTTAGGCGATCGGGGTTCGGGGTTCCCGGGATCCCTTGGAAGGCGTGGGCTAAAGCACACGAAAATATGGAAATCGCGCGAAATTCTAGTTTTATGGCTGAAAAATGCAAAAAATGAGGAACGCTCATGGCGGGGCGGTGACTATGGTTCCTTAGGTCGCATTTGATAGTACGGAAGTTTTTTAGGCGATCCGGCTCCGGGGGGCCCGACCCACTCGGAAGGCGTGGGCGATAGCACACACAAATATGGGAATCGGGAGGAGTTCTAGTTTTTTTGCCAAAAAATGCAAAAAATGAGGAACGATCATGGCGAGGCGGTGACTATGGTTCCTTAGGTCTTAATTGATGGCCCGAAAATTTTTTAGGCTATCCGAGACCGGCGGCCTGGCGCACTCGGAAGGCGTGGGCAATAGCACACAAAAATATGATAATCGAGCGGAATTATAGTGTTTTGGCCAAAAAACGCAATAAATGAGGAACTATCATGGCGGGGCGGTGACTATGGTTCCTTAGGTCATATTTGATGGCCCGGAAAATTTTAGGCGATCGGGGTCCACGGCTCCCAGGACCACTCGGAAGGCATAAGCTATAGCACACTAAAATATGCAAATCGCGCGGATTTCTAGTTTTTTGGCCGAAAAATGCAAAGCATTTGGAACGATCATGGTGGGGCGGTGACTATGGTACCTTAGGTCATATTTGATAGTCCGGAAAAATTTTAGGCGATAGGGGTCCGGAGACCCGGGACCACTCGGAAGGCGTTGGCTATAACACACAAAAATATGGGATCGCGCGGAATTCTAGTTGTTTGGCCGAAAAATGCAAAAAATGAGGAACGATAATGGCGGGGCGGATACTATGGTTCCTTAGGTCGTATTTGATAGTCCGCAAAACTTTTAGGCGATAGGGGTCCGGAGGTCCCGGGAACACTCGGAAGGTGTGGGCTATAACACACAAAAATATGGGAATCGCGCGTAATTCTAGTTGTTTGGCCGAAAAATGCAAAAAATAAGGAACGATCATGGCGTGGCAGATACTATGGTTCCTTAGGTCATAATTGATAGTCCGGAAAATTTTTAGGCGATAGGGGTCCGGAGTTCCCGGGTTCACTTGGAAGGCGTGGGCTATAGGACACGAAAATATGGGAATCGCGCGGAATTCTAGTTTTTGGGCGAAAAACGGAAAAAAACTAGGAACGATCATGGCTGGGCGGTGACTATGGTTCCTTAGGTCTTATTTGATAGTCCGGAAAAATATTAGGCTATACGGGTCCGGAGGTCCCGGGACCACTCGGAAGGCGTGGGCTATAACACACAAAAATATGGGAATCGCGTGGAATTCTAGTTGTTTGGCCGAAAAACGCAAAAAATGAGGAACGATCATGGCGGGGCGGATACTATGGTTCCTTAGGTCGAATTTGATAGTCCGGAAAGATTTTAGGCGATAGGGGTCCGGAGGTCCCGGGACCACTCGGAAGGCGTGGGCTATAACACACAAAAATATGGGAATCACGCGAAATTCTAGTTGTTTGGCCGAAAAACACAAAAAATGAGGAACGATCATGGCGGGGTGGTTACTATGGTTCCTTAGGTCATATTTGATGGTCCGGAAAATTTTTAGGCGATCGGGGTTCGGGGTTCCCGGGATCCCTTGGAAGGCGTGGGCTAAAGCACACGAAAATATGGAAATCGCGCGAAATTCTAGTTTTTTGGCTGAAAAACGCAAAAAATGAGGAACGCTCATGGCGGGGCGGTGACTATGGTTCCTTAGGTCGCATTTGATAGTACGGAAATTTTTTAGGCGATCCGGCTCCGGGGGGCCCTACCCACTCGGAAGGCGTGGGCGATAGCACACACAAATATGGGAATCGGGAGGAGTTCTAGTTTTTTTGCCAAAAAATGCAAAAAATGAGGAATGATCATGGCGAGGCAGTGACTATGGTTCCTTAGGTCTTAATTGATGGCCCGAAAAATTTTTAGGCGATCCGAGACCGGCGGCCTGGCGCACTCGGAAGGCGTGGGCAATAGAGCACAAAAATATGATAATCGAGCGAAATTCTAGTTTTTTGGCCGAAAAACGCAATAAATGAGGAACTATCATGGCGGGGCGGTGACTATGGTTCCTTAGGTCATATTTGATGGCCCGGAAAATTTTAGGCGATCGGGGTCCACGGCTCCCGGGACCACTCGGAAGGCATAAGCTATAGCACACGAAAATATGCAAATCGCGCGGAGTTCTAGTTTTTTGGCCGAAAAATGCAAAGCATTTGGAACGATCATGGTGGGGCGGTGACTATGGTACCTTAGGTCGTATTTGATAGTCCGGAAAAATTTTAGGCGATAGGGGTCCTGAGGTCCCGGGACCACTCGGAAGGTGTGGGCTATAACACACAAAAATATGGGAATCGCGCGGAATTCTAGTTGTTTGGCCGAAAAATGCAAAAAATAAGGAACGATCATGGCTGGGCGGTGACTATGGTTCCTTAGGTTTTATTTGATAGTCCGGAAAAATTTTAGGCGATAGGGGTCCGGAGGTCCCGGGACCACTCAGAAGGTGTGGGCTATAACACACAAAAATATGAGAATCGCGCGTAATTCTAGTTGTTTGGCCGAAAAATACAAAAAATAAGGAACGATCATGGCGTGGCGGATACTATGGTTCCTTAGGTCATAATTGATAGTCCGGAAAATTTTTAGGCGATAGGGGTTCGGAGTTCCCGGGTTCACTTGGAAGGCGTGGGCTATATGACACGAAAATATGGGAATCGCGCGGAATTCTAGTTTTTGGGCGAAAAACGGAAAAAAAACTAGGAACGATCATGGCTGGGCGGTGACTATGGTTCCTTAGGTCTTATTTGATAGTCCGGAAAAATATTAGGCTATACGGGTCCGGAGGTCCCGGGACCACTCGGAAGGCGTGGGCTATAACACACAAAAATATGGGAATCGCGTGGAATTCTAGTTGTTTGGCCGAAAAATGCAAAAAATGAGGAACGATCATGGCGGGGCGGATACTATGGTTCCTTAGGTCGAATTTGATAGTCCGGAAAGATTTTAGGCGATAGGGGTCCGGAGGTCCCGGGACCACTCGGAAGGCGTGGGCTATAACACACAAAAATATGGGAATCACGCGAAATTCTAGTTGTTTGGCCGAAAAACACAAAAAATGAGGAACGATCATGGCGGGGTGGTTACTATGGTTCCTTAGGTCGTATTTGATGGTCCGGAAAATTTTTAGGCGATCGGGGTTCGGGGTTCCCGGGATCCCTTGGAAGGCGTGGGCTAAAGCACACGAAAATATGGAAATCGCGCGAAATTCTAGTTTTTTGTAAAAAAAATGCAAAAAATGAGGAACGCTCATGGCGGGGCGGTGACTATGGTTCCTTAGGTCGCATTTGATAGTACGGAAATTTTTTAGGCGATCCGGCTCCGGGGGGCCCTACCCACTCGGAAGGCGTGGGCGATAGCACACACAAATATGGGAATCGGGAGGAGTTCTAGTTTTTTTGCCAAAAAATACAAAAAATGAGGAATGATCATGGCGAGGCAGTGACTATGGTTCCTTAGGTCTTAATTGATGGCCCGAAAATTTTTTAGGCGATCCGAGACCGGCGGCCTGGCGCACTCGGAAGGCGTGGGCAATAGCACACAAAAATATGATAATCGAGCGGAATTCTAGTTTTTTGGCCGAAAAACGCAATAAATGAGGAACTATCATGGCGGGGCGGTGACTATGGTTCCTTAGGTCATATTTGATGGCCCGGAAAATTTTGGGCGATCGGGGTCCACGGCTCCCAGGACCACTCGGAAGGCATAAGCTAGAGCACACTAAAATATGCAAATCGCGCGGATTTCTAGTTTTTTGGCCGAAAAATGAAAAGCATTTGGAACGATCATGGTGGGGCGGTGACTATGGTACCTTAGGTCGTATTTGATAGTCCGGAAAAATTTTAGGCGATAGGGGTCCTGAGGTCCCGGGACCACTCGGAAGGTGTGGGCTATAACACACAAAAATATGGGAATCGCGCGGAATTCTAGTTGTTTGACCGAAAAATGCAAAAAATAAGGAACGATCATGGCTGGGCGGTGACTATGGTTCCTTAGGTTTTATTTGATAGTCCGGAAAAATTTTAGGCGATAGGGGTCCGGAGACCCGGGACCACTTGTAAGGCGTGGGTATAGCACACAAAAATATGGGAATCGGGCGCAATTCTAGTTGTTTCGCCGAAAATTGCAAAAAATGAGAAACGATCATGGCGGGAAGGTGACTATGGTTCCTTAGGTCTTATTTGATAGTCCGGAAATTTTTTTAGGTTATCCGAGTGCGGGGGGCACGGCCCACACGGAAGGCGTGGGCTATAGCACACGAAAATATCGAATCGCTCGGAATTCTAGTTGTTTGGCCGCAAAATGCAAAAAATAAGGAACGATCATGGCAGAGCGGATTCTATGGTTCCTTAGGTTGTATTTGATTGCCCGGAAAAATTTTAGGCGATCGGGGTCCGCGGCTCTTGGGACCACTCGGAATGCGTGGGTATAGCACACGAAAATATGGTAATCGGGCGAAATTCTAGGTCTTTTTCAGTAACATGCAAAAAATGTGGAAAGATCTTGGCAGGGCGGTGACTATGGTTCCTTTGGTCTTATTTGATAGTCCGGAAAAATATTAGGCGATAGGGGTCCGGAGGTCCCGGGACCACTTGGAAGGCGTGGGCTATAACACACAAAAATATGGGAATCGCGCGGAATTCTAGTTGTTTGGCCGAGAAATGCAAAAAATGAGGAACGATCATGGCGGGGCGGATACTATGGTTCCTTAGGTCGTATTTGATAGTCCGGAAAAATTTTAGGCGATAGGGGTCAGGAGGTCCTGGGACCACTCGGAAGGCGTGGGCTATAACACACAAAAATATGGGAATCGCGCGGAATTCTAGTTGTTTGGACGAAAAATGCAAAAAATGAGGAACAATAATGGTGGGGTGGTTACTATGGTTCCTTAGGTCGTATTTGATGGCCCGAAATTGTTTTAGGCGATCGGGGTTTGGGGTTCCCGGGACCCCTTGGAAGGAGTGGGCTAAAGCACAAGAAAACATGGAAATCGCGCGGAATTCTAGTTGTTTGGCTGAAAAACGCAAAAGACTAGGAACGATCATGGCGGGGCGGTGACTATGGTTCCTTAGGTCGTATTTGATAGTCCGGAAAATTTTTAGGCGATCCGGCTCCGGGGGTCCGACCCACTCGGAAGGCGTGGGCGACAGCACATAAAATATGAGAATCGGGCGGAATTCTAGTTTTTTGGCCAAAAAATGCAAAATATGAGGAACGATCGTGGCGAGGCGGTGACTATGGTTCCTTAGGACCTAATTGATGGCCCGAAAATTTTTAGGCGATTCGAGTGCGGCGGCCCGGCCCACTCGGAAGGCGTGGGCAATAGTACACAAAAATATGGTAATCAAGCGGAATTCTAGTTTTTTGGCCGAAAAACGTAATAAATGAGGAACGATCATGGCGGGGCGGTGACTATGGTTCCTTAGGTCGTATTTTATGGCCCAGAAAATTTTAGGCGATCGGGGTCCACGGTTCGCGGGACCACTCGGAAGGCGTAAGCTATGGCACACGAAAATATGCAAATCGCGCGGAGTTCTAGTTTTTGGCCGAAAAATGCAAAGCATTTGGAACGATCATGGTGGGGCGGTGACTATGGTACCTTAGGTCGTATTTGATAGTCCGGAAAAATTTTAGGCGATCGGGGTCTGCGGCTCCCCGGACCACTTGGAAGGCATGGGTATAGCACACGAAAATATGAGAATCGGGCGTAATTCTAGTTTTTTGGCCGAAAAATGCAAAAAATGAGAAACTATGGGGCAGGGCGGTTACTATGGTTCCTTAGTTCGTATTTGACGGCCCGGAAAAATTTTAGGCGATCGGGGTCCGGGGGTCCCGGAACCACTTGGAAGGGTGGGCAATAGCACACAAAAACATTGTAATCGGGCGGAATTCTAGTTTTTTGGCCGAAAAATGCAACAAATGAGGAATGATCATGGCTGGGCGGTGACTATGGTTCCTTAGGTCGTATTTGATAGTCCGGTAAAATTTTAGGCGATAGGGGTCCGGAGTTCCCGGGTTCACTTGGAAGGCGTGGGTTATAGGACACGAAAATATGGGAATCGAGCGGAATTCTAGTTTTTTGGCCCAAAAACGGAAAAAAACTAGGAACGATCATGGCTGGGCGGTGACTATGGTTCCTTAGGTCTTATTTGATAGTCCGAAAAAATTTTAGGCGATAGGGGTCCGGAGACCCGGGACCACTCGAAAGGCGTGGGCTATAACACACAAAAATATGGGATTTCGCGGAATTCTAGTTGTTTGGCCGAAAACGCAAAAAATGAGGAACGATCATGGAGGGGCGGATACTATGGTTCCTTAGGTCGTATTTGATAGTCCGGAAAAATTTTAGGCGATAGGGGTCCGGAGGTCCCGGGACCACTCGGAAGGTGTGGGCTATAACACACAAAAATATGGGAATCGCGCGGAATTCTAGTTGTTTGGCCGAAAAACGCAAAAAATAAGGAACGATCATGGCGGGGCGGATACTATGGTTCCTTAGGTCGTATTTGATTGCCCGGAAAAATTTTAGGCGATCGGGGTCCGCGGCTCTTGGGACCACTCGGAATGCGTGGGTATAGCACACAAAATATGGTAATCGAGCGAAATTCTAGTATTTTGGCCAAAAAATGCAATAAATGAGGAACGATCATGGCGGGGCGGTGACTATGGTTCCTTAGGTCTTATTTGGTAGTCCGGAAAAATATTAGGCGATAGGGGTCCGGAGGTCCCGGGACCACTCGGAAGGCGTGGGCTTTAACACACAAAAATATGGGAATCGCGCGGAATTCTAGTTGTTTGGCCGAAAAACGCAAAAAATGAGGAGCGATCATGGCGGGGCGGATACTATAGTTCCTTAGGTCGTATTTGATAGTCCGGAAAAATTTTAGGCGATAGGGGTCAGGAGGTCCCAGGAACACTCGGAAGGCGTGGGCTATAACACACAAAAATATGGGAATCGCGCAGAATTCTAGTTGTTTGGCTGAAAAACACAAAAAATGAGGAACGATCATGGCGCGGTGGTTACTATGGTTCCTTAGGTCATATTTGATGGCACGAAAATTTTTTAGGCGATCGGGGTTCGGGGTTCCCAGGACCCCTTGGAAGGCGTGGGCTAAAGCACACGAAAATATGGAAATCGTGCGAAATTCTAGTTTTTTGGCTGAAAAACGCAAAAGACTAGGAACGATCATGGCGGGGCGGTGACTATGGTTCCTTAGGTCGTATTTTATAGTCCGGAAAAGTTTGGCGGTGAATATGGTTCCTTAGGTCGTATTTGATAGTCCGGAAAAGTTTTAGGCGATCCAGCTCCGGGGGGCCCGACCCACTCGGAAGGCGTGGGCGATAGCACACACAAATATGAGAATCGGGCGGAATTCTAGTTTATTGGCCAAAAAATGCAAAAAATGAGGAACGATCATGGCGAGGCGGTGACTATGGTTCCTTAGGTCCTAATTGATGGCCCAAAATTTTTTTAGGCGATCCGAGTCCGGCGGTCCGGCCCACTCGGAAGGCATGGGCAATAGCAGACAAAAATATGGTAATCGAGCGGAATTCTAGATTTTTGGCTGAAAAATGCAATAAATGAGGAACGATCATGGCGGGGCGGTGACTATGGTTCCTTAGGTCATACTTGATGGCCCGGAAAATTTTAGGCGATCGGGGTCCACGGCTCCCGGGACCACTCTGAAGGCGTAAGCTATAGCACACGAAAATATGCAAATCGCGCGGAGTTCTAGTTTTTTGGCTGAAAAATGCAAAACATTTGGAACGATCATGGTGGGGCGGTGACTATGGTACCTTAGGTCGTATTTGATAGTCCAGAAAAAATTTAGGGGATCGGGGTCCGCGGCTCCCCGGACCACTTGGAAGGCGTGGGTATAGCACACGAAAATATCGGAATCGGGCGTAATTCTAGGTTTTTGGCCGAAAAATGCAAAAAATGAGAAACGATGATGGCAGGGAGGTTACTATGGTTCCTTGGGTCGTATTTGACAGCCCGGAAAAATTTTAGGCGATCGGGGTCCGGGGGTCCCGGAACCACTGGGAAGGGTGGGCAATAGCACACAAAAATATTGTAATCGGGCGGAATTCTAGTTTTTTGGCCGAAAAATGCAACAAATGAGGAATGATCATGGCTGGGCGGTGACTATGGTTCCTTAGGTCGTATTTGATAGTCCGGAAAAATTTTAGGCGATAGGGGTCCTGAGGTCCCGGGACCACTCGGAAGGTGTGGGCTATAACACACAAAAATATGGGAATCGCGCGGAATTCTAGTTGTTTGGCCGAAAAACGCAAAAAATAAGGAACGATCATGGCGGGGTGGTTACTATGGTTCCTTAGGTCGGATTTGATGGCCCAAAAATTTTTAGGCGATCGGGGTTCGGGGTTCCCGGGACCCCTTGGAAGGCGTGGGTATAGCACACGAAAATATGGGAATCGGGCGAAATTCTAGTTGTTTGGCCGAAAAATGCAAAAAATGAGAAACAATCATGGCGGGGCGGATACTATGGTTCCGTAGGTCGTATTTGATAGTCCGGAAAAATTTTAGGCAATAGGGGTCAGGAGGTCCCGGGACCACTCGGAAGGCGTGGGCTATAACACACAAAAATATGGGAATCGCGCGGAATTCTAGTTGTTTGGCCGAAAAACGCAAAAAATGAGGAACGATCATGGCGGGGTGGTTACTATGGTTCCTTAGGTCGTATTTGATGGCCCGGAAAATTTTTAGGCGATCGGGGTTCTTGGTTCCCGGGACCCCTTGGAATGCGTGGGCTAAAGCACACGAAAATATGGAAATCGCGCGGAATTCTAGTTTTTTGGCTGAAAAATGTAAAATACTAGGAACGATCATGGCGGGGCGGTGACTATGGTTCCTTAGGTCGTATTTGATAGTCCGGAAAATTTTTAGGCGATCCGGCTCCCGGGGGCCCGACCCACTCGGAAGGCGTGGGCGATAGCACATAAAAATATGGGAATCAGGCAGAATTCTAGTTTTTTGGCCAAAAAATGAGGAACGATCATGGCGAGGTGGTGACTATGGTTCCTTAGGTCCTAATTGATGGCCCGAAAATTTTTTAGGTGATCCGAGTCCGGCGGCCCGGCCAAATCGGAAGGCGTGGGAAATCACACACAAAAATATGGTAATCGAGCGGAATTCTAGTTTTTTGGCCGAAAAATGCCATAAATGAGGAACGATCAAGGCGGGGCGGTGACTATGGTTCCTTAGGTCGTATTTGATGGCCCGGAAAATTTTAGGCGATCGGGGTCCCCGGCTCCCGGGACCACTCGGAAGGCGTAAGCTATAGCACACTAAAATATGCAAATCGCGCGGAGTTCTAGTTTTTTGGCCGAAAAATGCAAAGCATTTGGAACGATCATGGTGGGGCGGTGACTATGGTACCTTAGGTCGTATTTGATAGTCCAGAAAAATTTTAGGCGATCGGGGTCCGCGGCTCCCCGGACCACTTGGAAGGCGTGGGTATAGTACACGAAAATATGGGAATCGGGCGTAATTCTATGTTTTTGGCCGAAAAATGCAAAAAATGAGAAAGGATGATGGTGGGGCGGTTACTATGGTTCCTTAGGTCGTATTTGACGGCCCGGAAAAATTTTAGGCGATCGGGGTCCGGGGGTCCCGTAACCACTGGGAAGGGTGGGCAATAGCACACAAAAATATTGTAATCGGGCGGAATTCTAGTTTTTTGGCCGAAAAACGCAACAAATGAGGAATGATCATGGCTGGGCGGTGACTATGGTTCCTTAGGTCGTATTTGATAGTCCGGAAAAATTTTAGGCGATAGGGGTCCTGAGGTCCCGGGACCACTCGGAAGGTGTGGGCTATAACACACAAAAATATGGGAATCACGTGGAATTCTAGTTGTTTGGCCGAAAAATGCAAAAAATAAGAAACGATCATGGCGAGGCGGTGACTATGGTTCCTTAGGTCCTAATTGATGGCCCGAAATTTTTTTAGGTGATCCGAGTCCGGCGGCCCGGCCCACTCGGAAGGCGTGGGCAATAGCACACAAAAATATGGTAATCGAGCGGAATTCTAGTTTTTTGGCCGAAAAACGCCATAAATGAGGAACGATCAAGGCGGGGCGGTGACTATGGTTCCTTAGGTCGTATTTTATGGCCCGGAAATTTTTAGGCGATCGGGGTCCCCGGCTCCCGGGACCACTCGAAAGGCGTAAGCTATAGCACACTAAAATATGAAAATCGCGCGGAGTTCTAGTTTTTTGGCCGAAAAATGCAACGCATGTGGAACGATCATGGTGTGGCGGTGACTATGGTACCTTAGGTCGTATTTGATAGTCCAGAAAAATTTTAGGCGACCGGGGTCCGGGGGTCCCGGAACCACTTGGAAGGCGTGGGTATAACACACGAAAATATGGGAATCGGGCGGAATTCCAGTGTTTTGGCCGAAAAATGCAACAAATGAGGAATGATCATGGCTGGGCGGTGACTATGGTTCCTTAGGTCGTATTTGATAGACCGGAAAAATTTTAGGCGATCGGGGTCCGGAGTTCCCGGGTTCACTTGGAAGGCGTGGGCAATAGCACACGAAAATATGGGAATCGCGTGGAATTCTAGTTTTTTGGCCGTAAAACAAAACAAATGAGGAATGATCATGGCTGGGCGGTGACTATGGTTCCTTAGGTCGTATTTGATAGTCTGGAAAAATTTTAGGCGATAGGGGTCCTGAGGTCCCGGGACCACTCGGAAGGTGTGGGCTATAACACACAAAAATATGGGAATCGCGCGGAATTCTAGTTGCTTGGCCGAAAAATGCAAAAAATAAAGAACGATCATGGCTGGGCGGTGACTATGGTTCCTTAGGTCTTATTTGATAGTCCGGAAAAGTTTTAGGCGATAGGGGTCCGGAGACCCGGGACCACTTGTGAGGCGTGGGTATAGCACACGAAAATATGGGAATCAGGCGAAATTCTAGTTGTTTGGCCGAAAAATGCAAAAAATGAGAAACGATCATGGCGGGGCGGATACTATGGTTCCTTAGGTTGTATTTGATAGTCTGGAAAAAAATTAGGCGATAGGGGTCCGGAGGTCCCGGGACCACTCGGAAGGCGTGGGCTATAACACACAAAAATATGGGAATCGCGCGGAATTCTAGTTGTTTGGCCGAAAAACGCAAAAAAATGAGGAACGATCATGACGGGGTGGTTACTATGGTTCCTTAGGTCGGATTTGATGGCCCCGGAAAATTTTTAGGCGATCGGGGTTCGGGGTTCCCGGGACCCCTTGGAAGGCGTGGGCTTTTTAGCACACGAAAATATAGAAAACGCGCGGAATTCTAGTTTTTTGGCTGCAAAACGCAAAAGACTAGGAACGATCATGGCGGGGCGGTGACTATGGTTCCTTAGGACGTATTTGATAGTCCGGAAAATTTTTAGGCGATCCGGCTCCGGGGGGCCCGACCCACTAGGAAGGCGTGGGCGATAGCACACAAAAATATGGGAATCAGGCGGAATTCTAGTTTTTTGGCCAAAAATGCAAAAAATGAGGAACGATAGTGGCGAGGCGGTGACTATGGTTCCTTAGGTCCTAATGGATGGCCCTAAAAATTTTTAGGCGATCCGAGTCCGGCGGCCCGGCCCACTCGGAAGGCGTGGGCAATAACACACAAAAATATGGTAATCGAGCGGAGTTCTAGTTTTTTGGCCGAAAAATGCAAAGCATTTGGAACGATCATGGTGGGGCGGTGACTATGGTAACTTAGGTCGAATTTGATAGTCCGAAAAATTTTTAGGCTATCGGGGTCCGCGGCTCCCCGGACCACTTGGAAGGCGTGGGTATAGCACACGAAATTATGGGAATCGGGCGTAATTCTAGTTTTTTGGCCGAAAAATCCAAAAAATGAGAAACGATGTTGGCGGGGCGGTTACTATGGCTCCTTAGGTCGTATTTGACGGCCCGAAAAAATTTTAGGCGATCGGGGTCCGGGGGTCCCGGAACCACTTGGAAGGGTGGGCAATAGCACACAAAAATATTATAATCGGGCGGAATTCCAGTATTTTGGCCGAAAAACACAACAAATGAGGAATGATCATGGCTGGGCGGTGACTATGGTTCCTTAGGTCGTATTTGATAGTCCGGAAAAATTTTAGGCAATAGGGGTCCGGAGGTCCCGGGACCACTCGGAAGGTGTGGGCTATAACACACAAAAATATGGGAATCGCGCGGAATTCTAGTTGTTTGGCCGAAAAACGCAAAAAACTAAGGAACGATCATGGCGGGGCGGATACTATGGTTCCTTAGGTTGTATTTGATTGCCCGAAAAATTTTTAGGCGATCGGGGTCCGCGGCTCTTGGGACCACTCAGAATGCGTGGGTATAGCACACGAAAATATGGGAATCGGGCGAAATTCTAGGTCTTTTTCAGTAACATGCAAAAAATGTGGAAAGATCTAGACAGGGCGGTGACTATGGTTCCTTTGGTCTTATTTGATATTCCTGAAAAATATTAGGCGATAGGGGTCCGGAGGTCCCGAGACCACTCAGAAGGCGTGGGCTATAACACACAAAAATATGGGAATCGCGCAGAATTCTAGTTGTTTGGCCGAAAAACGCAAAAAATAAGGAACGATCATGGCGTGGCAGATACTATGGTTCCTTAGGTCGTATTTGATTGCCCGGAAATATTTTAGGCGATCGGGGTCCGCGGCTCTTGGGACCACTCGGAAGGCGTGGGCAATATGCACACAAAAATATGGTAATCGAGCGGAATTCTAGTTTTTTGGCGGAAAAACGCAAAAAATGAGGAACGATCATGGCGGGGCGGATACTATGGTTCCTTTGGTCTTATTTGATAGTCCGGAAAATATTAGGCGATAGGGGTCCGGTGGTCCCGGGACCACTCGGAAGGTGTGGGCTATAACACACAAAAATATGGGAATCGCGCGGAATTCTAGTTGTTTGGCCGAAAAACGCAAAAAATAAGGAACGATCATGGCGGGGCGGATACTATGGTTCCTTAGGTCGTATTTGATTGCCCGGAAAAATTTTAGGCGATCGGGGTCCGCGGCTCTTGGGACCACTCGGAATGCGTGGGTATAGCACACGAAAATATGGGAATCGGGCGAAATTCTAGGTCTTTTTCAGTAACATGCAAAAAATGTGGAAAGATCTTGACAGGGCGGTGACTATGGTTCCTTTGTTCTTATTTGATAGTCCGGCAAAATATTAGGCGATAGGGGTCCGGAGGTCCCGGGACCACTCTGAAGGCGTGGGATATAACACACAAAAATATGGGAATCGCGCAGAATTCTAGTTGTTTGGCCGAAAAACGCAAAAAAATAAGGAACGATCATGGCGGTGCGGTGACTATGGTTCCTTAGGTCTTATTTGATAGTCCGTAAAAATATTAGGCGATAGGGGTTCGGAGATCCCGGGACCACTCGGAAGGCGTGGGCTAAAACACACAAAAATATGGGAATCGCGCGGAATTCTCGTTGTTTGGCCGAAAAACGCAAAAAATGAGGAACGATCATGGCGGAGCGGATACTATGGTTCCTTTGGTCGTATTTGATAGTCCGAAAAAATTTTAGGCGATAGGGGTCAGGAGGTCCCGGGACCACTCGGAAGGCGTGGGCTATAACACACAAAAATTTGGGAATCGCGCAGAATTCTACCTATTTGGCCGAAAAACGCAAAAAAGGAGGAGCGATCATGGAGGGGTGGTTACTATGGTTCCTTAGGTCGTATTTGATGGCCCGAAAAATTTTTAGGCGAACGGGGATCGGGGTTCCCGGGACCCCTTGGAAGGCGTGGGCTAAAGCACACGAAAATATGGAAATCGCGCGAAATTCTAGTTTTTTGGCTAAAAAATGCAAAAGACTAGGAATGATCATGGCGGGGCGGTGACTATGGTTCCTTAGGTCGTATTTGATAGTCCGGAAAAATTTTAGGGGATAGGGGTCCGGAGTTCCCAAGTTCACTTGGAAGGCGTGGGCTATAGGACATGAAAATATGGGAATCGCACGGAATTCTAGTTTTTTGGCCGAAAAACAAAAAAAACTAGGAACGATCATGGCTGGGCGGTGACTATAGTTCCTTAGGTCTTATTTGATAGTCCGGAAAAATTTTAGGCGATAGGGGTCCGGAGACCCGGGACCACTCGGAAGGCATGGGCTATAACACACAAAAATATGGGATCGCGCGGAATTCTAGTTGTTTGGCCGAAAAACGCAAAAAATGAGGAACGATCATGGCGGGTCGGATACTATGGTTCCTTAGGTCGTATTTGATAGTCCAGAAAAATTTTAGGCGATAGGGGTCCGGAGGTCCCGGGACCACTCGGAAGGTGTGGGCTATAACACACAAAAATATAGGAATCGCGCGAAATTCTAGTTGTTTGGCCGAAAAACGCAAAAAATAAGGATCGATCATGGCGTGGCGGATACTATGGTTCCTTAGGTCGTATTTGATTGCCCGAAAATATTTTACGCGATCGGGGACCGCGGCTCTTGGGACCACTCGGAAGGCGTGGGCAATAGCACACAAAAATATGGTAATCGAGCGAAATTCTAGTTTTTTGGCGGAAAAACACAAAAAATGAGGAACGATCATGGCGGGGCGGATACTATGGTTCCTTAGGTCGTATTTGATAGTCCGGAAAAATATTAGGCGATAGGGGTCCGGAGGTCCCGGGACCACTCGGAAGGCGTGGGCTATAACACACAAAAATATGGGAATCGCGCGGAATTCTAGTTGTTTGGCCGAAAAACGCAAAAAATGAGGAACGATCATGGCGGGGTGGTTACTATGGTTCCTTAGGTCGTATTTGATGGCCCGGAAAATTTTAGGCGATCGGGGTCCACGGCTCCCGGGACCACTCGGAAGGCGTAAGCTATAGCACACTAAAATATGCAAATCGTGCGGAGTTCTAGTTTTTTAGCCAAAAAATGCAAAGCAATTGGAACGATCATGGTGGGGCGGTGACTATGGTACCTTAGGTCGTATTTGATAGTCCGGAAAAATTTTAGGCGATCGGGGTCCGCGGCTCTCCGGACCACTTGGAAGGCGTGGGTATAGGACACGAAAATATGGGAATCGCGCGGAATTCTAGTTTTTTGGCCGAAAAATAGAAAAAACTAGGAACGATTATGGCTGGGCGGTAACTATGGTTCCTTAGGTCTTATTTGATAGTCCGGAAAAATTTTAGGCGATAGGGGTCCGGAGACCCGGGACCACTCGGAAGGCGTGGGCTATACACAAAAATATGGGATCGCGCGGAATTCTAGTTGTTTGGCCGAAAAACACAAAAAATGAGGAACGATCATGGCGGGGTGGATACTATGGTTCCTTAGGTCGTATTTGATAGTCCGGACAAATTTTAAGCGATAGGGGTCCGGAGGTCCCGGGACCACTCGGAAGGTGTGGGCTATAACACACAAAAATATGGGAATCGCGCGGAATTCTAGTTGTTTGGCCGAAATACGCAAAAAATAAGGAACGATCATGGCGGGGCTGATGCTATGGTTCCTTAGGTCGTATTTGATTGCCCGGAAAAATTTTAGGCGATCGTGGTCCGCGGCTCTTGGGACCACTCGGAATGCGTGGGTATAGCACACGAAAATATGGGAATCGGGCAAAATTCTAGGTCTTTTTAAGTAACATGCAAAAAATGTGGAAAGATCTTGACAGGGCGGTGACTATGGTTCCTTTGGTCTTATTTGATAGTCCGGAAAAATATTAGGCGATAGGGGTCCGGAGGTCCCGGGACCACTCGGAAGGCGTGGGCTATAACACACAAAAATATGGGAATCGCGCGGAATTCTAGTTGTTTGGCCGAAAAACGCAAAAAATGAGGAACGATCATGGCGGGGCGGATACTATGGTTCCTTAGGTCGTATTTGATAGTCCGGAAAAATTTTAGGCGATAGGGGTCAGGAGGTCCCGGGACCACTCGAAAGGCGTGGGCTATAACACACAAAAATATGGGAATCGCGCGGAATTCTAGTTGATTGGCCGAAAAACGCAAAAAATGAGGAACGATCATGGTGGGGTGGTTACTATGGTTCCTTAGGTCGTATTTGATGGCCCGGAAAATTTTTAGGCGATCGGGGTTCGGGGTTCCCGGGACCCCTTGGAAGGCGTGGGCTAAAGCACACGAAAATATGGAAATCGCGCGAAATTCTAGTTTTTTGGCTGAAAAACGCAAAAGACTAGGAACGATCATGGCGGGGCGGTGACTATGGTTCCTTAGGTCGTATTTGATAGTCCGGAAAATTTTTAGGCGATCCGGCTCCTGGGGGCCCGACCCACTCGGAAGGCGTGGGCGATAGCACACAAAAATATGGGAATCGGGCGGAATTCTAGTTCTTTGGCCAAAAAATGCAAAAATGAGGAACGATCATGGCGAGGCGGTGACTATGGTTCCTTAGGTCTTAATTGATGGCCCAAAAAATTTTTAGGCGATCCGAGACCGGCGGGCCGGCCCACTCGGAAGGCGTGGGCAATAGCACACAAAAATATGGTAATCGAGCGGAATTCTAGTTTTTTGGCCGAAAAACGCAATAAATGAGGAACGATCATGACGGGGCGGTGACTATGGTTCCTTAGGTCATATTTGATGGCCCGGAAAATTTTAGGCGATCGGGGTCCACGGCTCCCGGGACCACTCGGAAAGCGTAAGCTATATAGCACACTAAAATATGCAAATCGCGCGGAGTTCTTGTTTTTTGGCCGAAAAATGCAAAGCATTTGGAACGATCATGGTGGGGCGGTGACTATGGTACCTTAGGTCGTATTTGATAGTCCGGAAAAATTTTAGGCGATCGGGGTCCGCGGCTCCCCGGACCACTTGGAAGGCGTGGGTATAGCACACGAAAATATGGGAATCGGGCGTAATTCTAGTTTTTTGGCCGAAAAATGCAAAAAATGAGAAACGATGATGGCGGGGCGGTTACTATGGTTCCTTAGGTCGTATTTGACGGCCCGGAAAAATTTTAGGCGATCGGGGTCCGGGGGTCCCGGAACCACTTGGAAGGGTGGGCAATAGCACACAAAAATATTGTAATCGGGCGGAATTCTAGTTTTTTGGCCGAAAAACGCAACAAATGAGGAATGATCATGGCTGGGCGGTGACTATGGTTCCTTAGGTCGTATTTGATAGTCCGGAAAAATTTTAGGCGATAGGGGTCCGGAGTTCCCGGGTTCACTTGGATGGCGTGGGCTATAGCACACAAAAATATGGGAATCGCGCGGAATTCTAGGTTTTTGGCCGAAAAATAGAAAAAACTAGGAACGATCATGGCTGGGAGGTGACTATGGTTCCTTAGGTCTTATTTGACAGTCTGGAAAAATTTTAGGCGATAGGGGTCCGGAGACCCGGGACCACTCGGAAGGCGTGGGCTATAACACACAAAAATATGGGATCGCGCGGAATTCTAGTTGTTTGGCCGAAAAACACAAAAAATGAGGAACGATCATGGCGGGGCGGATACTATGGTTCCTTAGGTCGTATTTTATAGTCCGGAAAAATTTTAGGCGATAGGGGTCCGGAGGTCCCGGGACCACTCGGAAGGTGTAGGCTATAACACACAAAAATAAGTGAATCGCGCGGAATTCTAGTTGTTTGGCCGAAAAACGCAAAAAATAAGGAACGATCATGGCGGGGCGGATACTATGGTTCCTTAGGTCGTATTTGATTGCCCGGAAAAATTTTAGGCGATCGGGGTCCACGGCTCTTGGGGCCACTCGGAATGCGTGGGTATAGCACACGAAAATATGGGAATCGGGCAAAATTCTAGGTCTTTTTCAGTAACATGCAAAAAATTTGGAAAGATCTTGGCAGGGCGGTGACTATGGTTCGTTTGGTCTTATTTGATAGTCCGGAAAAATATTAGGCGATAGGGGTCCCCACTCGGAAGGCGTGGGCTATAACACACAAAAATATGGGAATCGCGCGGAATTCTAGTTGTTTGGCCGAAAAACGCAAAAAATGAGGAACTATTATGGCGGGGCAGATACTATGGTTCCTTAGGTCGTATTTGATAGTCCGGAAAAATTTTAGGCGATAGGGGGCAGGAGGTCCCGGGACCACTCGGAAGGCGTGGTCTATAACACACAAAAATATGGGAATCGCGCGAAATTCTAGTTGTTTGGCCGAAAAACGCAAAAAATGAGGAACGATCATGGCGGGGTGGTTAATATGGTTCCTTAGGTCGTATTTGATGGCCCGGAAAATTTTTAGGCGATCGGGGTTCGGGGTTCCCGGGACCCCTTGAAAGGCGTGGGCTAAAGCACACAAAAATATGGAAATCGCGCGAAATTCTAGTTTATTGGCTGAAAAACGCAAAAGACTAGGAACGATCATGGCGGGGAGGTGACTATGGTTCCTTATGTCGTATTAGATAGTCCGGAAAATTTTTAGGCGATCCGGCTCTGGGGGGCCCAACCCACTCGGAAGGCGTGGGCGATAGCACACAAAAATATGGGAATCGGGCGGAATTCTAGTTCTTTGGCCAAAAAATGCAAAAAATGAGGAACGATCATGGCAAGGCGGTGACTATGGTTCCTTAGGTCATAATTGATGGCCCGGAAATTTTTTAGGCGATCCGAGACCGGCGGCCCGTCCCACTCGGAAGGCGTGGGCAATAGCACACAAAAATATGGTAATCGAGCGGAATTCTAGTTTTTTGGCCCAAAAACGCAATAAATGAGGAACGATCATAACGGGGCGGTGACTATGGTTCCTTAGGTCATATTTGATGGCCCGGAAAATTTTAGACGACCGGGGTCCACGGCTCCCGGGACCACTCGAAAAGCGTAAGCTATATAGCACACTAAAATATGCAAATCGCGCAGAGTTCTAGTTTTTTGGCCGAAAAATGCAAAGCATTTGGAACGATCATGGTGGGGCGGTGACTATGGTACCTTAGGTCGTATTTGATAGTCCGGAAAAATTTTAGGCGATCGGGGTCCGCGGCTCCCCGGACCACTTGGAAGGCGTGGGTATAGCACACAAAAATATGGGAATCGGGCGTAATTCTAGTTTTTTGGCCGAAAAATGCAAAAAATGAGAAACGATGATGGTGGGGCGGTTACTATGGTTCCTTAGGTCGTATTTGACGGCCCGGAAAAATTTTTAGGCGATCGGGGTCCGGGGGTCCCGGAAC
Organism: Nicotiana tomentosiformis; assembly: GCF_000390325.3. Taxonomy (NCBI): domain Eukaryota; kingdom Viridiplantae; phylum Streptophyta; class Magnoliopsida; order Solanales; family Solanaceae; genus Nicotiana; species Nicotiana tomentosiformis. The sequence continues at coordinate 83,709 of NW_027174609.1, forward strand.
CACTTGGAAGGGTGGGCAATAGCACACAAAAATATTGTAATCGGGCGGAATTCTAGTTTTTTGGCCGAAAAACGCAACAAATGAGGAATGATCATGGCTGGGCGGTGACTATGGTTCCTTAGGTCATATTTGATAGTCCGGAAAAATTTTAGGCGATAGGGGTCCGGAGTTCCCGGGTTCACTTGGAAGGCGTGGGCTATAGGACACGAAAATATGGGAATCGCGTGGAATTCTAGTTTTTTGGCCGAAAAACAGAAAAAACTAGGAACGATCATGGCTGGGCGGTGACTATGGTTCCTTAGGTCTTATTTGATAGTCCGGAAAAATTTTAGGCGATAGGGGTCCGGAGACCCGGGACCACTCGGAAGGCGTAGGCTATAACACACAAAAATATGGGATCGTGCGAAATTCTAGTTGTTTGGCCGAAAAACACAAAAAATGAGGAACGATCATGGCGGGGAAGATACTATGGTTCCTTAGGTCGTATTTGATAGTCCGGAAATATTTTAGGCGATAGGGGTCCGGAGGTCCCGGGACCACTCGGAAGGTGTGGGCTATAACACACAAAAATATGGGAATCGCGCGGAATTCTAGTTGTTTGGCCGAAAAACGCAAAAAAATAAGGAACGATCATGGCAGGGCGGATACTATGGTTCCTTAGGTCGTATTTGATTACCCGGAAAAATTTTAGGCGATCGGGGTCCGCGGCTCTTGGGACCACTCGGAATGTGTGGGTATAGCACACGAAAATATGGGAATCAGGCGAAATTCTAGGTCTTTTTTAGTAACATTCAAAAAATTTAGAAAGATCTTGGCAGGGCAGTGACTATGGTTCCTTTGGTCTTATTTGATAGTCCGGAAAAATATTAGACGATAGGGGTCCGGAGGTCCCGGGACCATTCGGAAGGCGTGGGCTATAACACACAAAAATATGGGAATCGCGCGGAATTCTAGTTGTTTGGACGAAAAACGCAAAAAATGAGGAACGATCATGGCGGGGCGGATACTATGGTTCCTTAGGTCGTATTTGATAGTCCGGAAAAATTTTAGGCGATAGGGGTCAGGAGGTCCTGGGACAACTCGGAAGGCGTGGGCTATAACACACAAAAATATGGGAATCGTGCGGAATTCTAGTTATTTGGCCGAAAAAAGCAAAAAATGAGGAACGATCATGGCGGGGTGGTTAATATGGTTCCTTAGGTCGTATTTGATGGCCCGGAAAATTTTTAGGCGATCGGGGTTCGAGGTTCCAGGGACCCCTTGGAAGGCGTGGGCTAAAGCACACGAAAATATGGAAATCGCGCGAAATTCTAGTTTTTTGGCTGACAAACGCAAAAGACTAGGAACGATCATGGCGGGACGGTGACTATGGTTCCTTAGGTCGTATTTGATAGTCCGGAAAATTTTTAGGCGATCCGGCTCCGGGGGGCCCGACCCACTCGGAAGGCGTGGGCGATAGCACACAAAAATATGGGAATCGGGCGGAATTCTAGTTCTTTGGCCAAAAAATGCAAAAAAAGAGGAACTATCATGGCGAGGCGGCGACTATGGTTCCTTAGGTCATATTTGATGGCCCGGAAAATTTTAGGCGATCGGGGTCCGGGGGTCCCGGAACCACTTGGAAGGGTGGGCAATAGCACACAGAAACATTGTAATCGGGCGGAATTCTAGTTTTTCGGCCGAAAAATGCAACAAATGAGGAATGATCATGGCTGGGCGGTGACTATGGTTCCTTAGGTCGTATTTGATAATCCGGAAAAATTTTAGGCGATAGGGGTCCGGAGTTCCCAGGTTCACTTGGAAGGCGTGGGCTATAGGACACGAAAATATGAGAATCGCGCGGAATTCTAGTTTTTTGGCCGAAAAACAGAAAAAACTAGGAACGATCATGGCTGGGCGGTGACTATGGTTCCTTAGGTCCTATTTGATAGTCCAGAAAACTTTTAGGCGATAGGGGTCCGGAGTCCCGGGACCACTCGGAAGGCGTGGGCTATAACACACATAAATATGGGATCGTGCGGAATTCTAGTTGTTTGGCCGAAAAATACAAAAAATGAGGAATGATCATGGCGGGGCGGATACTATGGTTCCTTAGGTCATATTTGATAGTCCGGAAAAATTTTAGGCGATAGGGATCCGGAGGTCCCGGGACCACTCGGAAGGCGTGGGCTATAACACACAAAAATATGGGAATCGCGCGGAATTCTAGTTGTTTGGCCGAAAAATGCAAAAAATAAGGAACGATCATGGCGGGGTGGATACTATGGTTCCTTAGGTCGTATTCGATTGCCCGGAAAAATTTTAGGCGATCGGGGTCCGCGGCTCTTGGGACCACTCGGAATGCGTGGGTATAGCACACGAAAATATGGGAATCAGGCGGAATTCTAGTTTTTTGGCCGAAAAATGCAACAAATGAGGAATTATCATGGCTGGGCGGTGACTATGCTTCCTTAGGTCGTATTTGATAATCCGGAAAAATTTTAGGCGATAGGGGTCCGGAGTTCCCAGGTTCACTTGGAAGGCGTGGGCAATAGGACACGAAAATATGAGAATCGCGCGGAATTCTAGTTTTTTGGCCGAAAAATAGAAAAAACTAGGAACGATCATGGCTGGGCGGTGACTATGGTTCCTTAGGTCTTATTTGATAGTCCGGAAAAATATTAGGCGATAGGGGTCCGGAGGTCCCGGGACCATTCGGAAGGCGTGGGCTATAACACACAAAAATATGGGAATCGCGCGGAATTCTAGTTGTTTGGACGAAAAACGCAAAAAATGAGGAACGATCATGGCGGGGCGGATACTATGGTTCCTTAGGTCGTATTTGATAGTCCGGAAAAATTTTAGGCGATAGGGGTCAGGAGGTCCTGGGACAACTCGGAAGGCGTGGGCTATAACACACAAAAATATGGGAATCGTGCGGAATTCTAGTTATTTGGCCGAAAAAAGCAAAAAATGAGGAACGATCATGGCGGGGTGGTTAATATGGTTCCTTAGGTCGTATTTGATGGCCCGGAAAATTTTTAGGCGATCGGGGTTCGAGGTTCCAGGGACCCCTTGGAAGGCGTGGGCTAAAGCACACGAAAATATGGAAATCGCGCGAAATTCTAGTTTTTTGGCTGACAAACGCAAAAGACTAGGAACGATCATGGCGGGACGGTGACTATGGTTCCTTAGGTCGTATTTGATAGTCCGAAAAATTTTTAGGCGATCCGGCTCTGGGGGGCCCGACCCACTCGGAAGGCGTGGGCGATAGCACACAAAAATATGGGAATCGGGCGGAATTCTAGTTCTTTGGCCAAAAAATGCAAAAAAAGAGGAACTATCATGGCGAGGCGGCGACTATGGTTCCTTAGGTCATATTTGATGGCCCGGAAAATTTTAGGCGATCGGGGTCCGGGGGTCCCGGAACCACTTGGAAGGGTGGGCAATAGCACACAGAAACATTGTAATCGGGCGGAATTCTAGTTTTTCGGCCGAAAAATGCAACAAATGAGGAATGATCATGGCTGGGCGGTGACTATGGTTCCTTAGGTCCTATTTGATAATCCGGAAAAATTTTAGGCGATAGGGGTCCGGAGTTCCCAGGTTCACTTGGAAGGCGTGGGCTATAGGACACGAAAATATGAGAATCGCGCGGAATTCTAGTTTTTTGGCCGAAAAACAGAAAAAACTAGGAACGATCATGGCTGGGCGGTGACTATGGTTCCTTAGGTCTTATTTGATAGTCCGGAAAACTTTTAGGCGATAGGGGTCCGGAGTCCCGGGACCACTCGGAAGGCGTGGGCTATAACACACATAAATATGGGATCGTGCGGAATTCTAGTTGTTTGGCCGAAAAATACAAAAAATGAGGAACGATCATGGCGGGGCGGATACTATGGTTCCTTAGGTCATATTTGATAGTCCGGAAAAATTTTAGGCGATAGGGATCCGGAGGTCCCGGGACCACTCGGAAGGCGTGGGCTATAACACACAAAAATATGGGAATCGCGCGGAATTCTAGTTGTTTGGCCGAAAAATGCAAAAAATAAGGAACGATCATGGCGGGGTGGATACTATGGTTCCTTAGGTCGTATTTGATTGCCCGGAAAAATTTTAGGCGATCGGGGTCCGCGGCTCTTGGGACCACTCGGAATGCGTGGGTATAGCACACGAAAATATGGGAATCAGGCGGAATTCTAGTTTTTTGGCCGAAAAATGCAACAAATGAGGAATTATCATGGCTGGGCGGTGACTATGCTTCCTTAGGTCGTATTTGATAATCCGGAAAAATTTTAGGCGATAGGGGTCCGGAGTTCCCAGGTTCACTTGGAAGGCGTGGGCAATAGGACACGAAAATATGAGAATCGCGCGAAATTCTAGTTTTTTGGCCGAAAAATAGAAAAAACTAGGAACGATCATGGCTGGGCGGTGACTATGGTTCCTTAGGTCTTATTTGATAGTCCGGAAAAATATTAGGCGATAGGGGTCCGGAGGTCCCGGGACCATTCGGAAGGCGTGGGCTATAACACACAAAAATATGGGAATCGCGCGGAATTCTAGTTGTTTGGACGAAAAACGCAAAAAATGAGGAACGATCATGGCGGGGCGGATACTATGGTTCCTTAGGTCGTATTTGATAGTCCGGAAAAATTTTAGGCGATAGGGGTCAGGAGGTCCTGGGACAACTCGGAAGGCGTGGGCTATAACACACAAAAATATGGGAATCGTGCGGAATTCTAGTTATTTGGCCGAAAAAAGCAAAAAATGAGGAACGATCATGGCGGGGTGGTTAATATGGTTCCTTAGGTCGTATTTGATGGCCCGGAAAATTTTTAGGCGATCGGGGTTCGAGGTTCCAGGGACCTCTTGGAAGGCGTGGGCTAAAGCACACGAAAATATGGAAATCGCGCGAAATTCTAGTTTTTTGGCTGACAAACGCAAAAGACTAGGAACGATCATGGCGGGACGGTGACTATGGTTCCTTAGGTCGTATTTGATAGTCCGAAAAATTTTTAGGCGATCCGGCTCCGGGGGGCCCGACCCACTCGGAAGGCGTGGGCGATAGCACACAAAAATATGGGAATCGGGCGGAATTCTAGTTCTTTGGCCAAAAAATGCAAAAAAAGAGGAACTATCATGGCGAGGCGGCGACTATGGTTCCTTAGGTCATATTTGATGGCCCGGAAAATTTTAGGCGATCGGGGTCCGGGGGTCCCGGAACCACTTGGAAGGGTGGGCAATAGCACACAGAAACATTGTAATCGGGCGGAATTCTAGTTTTTCGACCGAAAAATGCAACAAATGAGGAATGATCATGGCTGGGCGGTGACTATGGTTCCTTAGGTCGTATTTGATAATCCGGAAAAATTTTAGGCGATAGGGGTCCGGAGTTCCCAGGTTCACTTGGAAGGCGTGGGCTATAGGACACGAAAATATGAGAATCGCGCGGAATTCTAGTTTTTTGGCCGAAAAACAGAAAAAACTAGGAACGATCATGGCTGGGCGGTGACTATGGTTCCTTAGGTCTTATTTGATAGTCCGGAAAACTTTTAGGCGATAGGGGTCCGGAGTCCCGGGACCACTCGGAAGGCGTGGGCTATAACACACATAAATATGGGATCGTGCGGAATTCTAGTTGTTTGGCCGAAAAATACAAAAAATGAGGAACGATCATGGCGGGGCGGATACTATGGTTCCTTAGGTCATATTTGATAGTCCGGAAAAATTTTAGGCGATAGGGATCCGGAGGTCCCGGGACCACTCGGAAGGCGTGGGCTATAACACACAAAAATATGGGAATCGCGCGGAATTCTAGTTGTTTGGCCGAAAAATGCAAAAAATAAGGAACGATCATGGCGGGGTGGATACTATGTTTCCTTAGGTCGTATTTGATTGCCCGGAAAAATTTTAGGCGATCGGGGTCCGCGGCTCTTGGGACCACTCGGAATGCGTGGGTATAGCACAAGAAAATATGGGAATCAGGCGGAATTCTAGTTTTTTGGCCGAAAAATGCAACAAATGAGGAATTATCATGGCTGGGCGGTGACTATGCTTCCTTAGGTCGTATTTGATAATCCGGAAAAATTTTAGGCGATAGGGGTCCGGAGTTCCCAGGTTCACTTGGAAGGCGTGGGCAATAGGACACGAAAATATGAGAATCGCGCGGAATTCTAGTTTTTTGGCCGAAAAATAGAAAAAACTAGGAACGATCATGGCTGGGCGGTGACTATGGTTCCTTAGGTCTTATTTGATAGTCCGGAAAAATATTAGGCGATAGGGGTCCGGAGGTCCCGGGACCATTCGGAAGGCGTGGGCTATAACACACAAAAATATGGGAATCGCGCGGAATTCTAGTTGTTTGGACGAAAAACGCAAAAAATGAGGAACGATCATGGCGGGGCGGATACTATGGTTCCTTAGGTCGTATTTGATAGTCCGGAAAAATTTTAGGCGATAGGGGTCAGGAGGTCCTGGGACAACTCGGAAGGCGTGGGCTATAACACACAAAAATATGGGAATCGTGCGGAATTCTAGTTATTTGGCCGAAAAAAGCAAAAAATGAGGAACGATCATGGCGGGGTGGTTAATATGGTTCCTTAGGTCGTATTTGATGGCCCGAAAAATTTTTAGGCGATCGGGGTTCGAGGTTCCAGGGACCCCTTGGAAGGCGTGGGCTAAAGCACACGAAAATATGGAAATCGCGCGAAATTCTAGTTTTTTGGCTGACAAACGCAAAAGACTAGGAACGATCATGGCGGGATGGTGACTATGGTTCCTTAGGTCGTATTTGATAGTCCGAAAAATTTTTAGGCGATCCGGCTCCGGGGGCCCGACCCACTCGGAAGGCGTGGGCGATAGCACACAAAAATATGGGAATCGGGCGGAATTCTAGTTCTTTGGCCAAAAAATGCAAAAAAAGAGGAACTATCATGGCGAGGCGGCGACTATGGTTCCTTAGGTCATATTTGATGGCCCGGAAAATTTTAGGCGATCGGGGTCCGGGGGTCCCGGAACCACTTGGAAGGGTGGGCAATAGCACACAGAAACATTGTAATCGGGCGGAATTCTAGTTTTTCGGCCGAAAAATGCAACAAATGAGGAATGATCATGGCTGGGCGGTGACTATGGTTCCTTAGGTCGTATTTGATAATCCGGAAAAATTTTAGGCGATAGGGGTCCGGAGTTCCCAGGTTCACTTGGAAGGCGTGGGCTATAGGACACGAAAATATGAGAATCGCGCGGAATTCTAGTTTTTTGGCCGAAAAACAGAAAAAACTAGGAACGATCATGGCTGGGCGGTGACTATGGTTCCTTAGGTCTTATTTGATAGTCCGGAAAACTTTTAGGCGATAGGGGTCCGGAGTCCCGGGACCACTCGGAAGGCGTGGGCTATAACACACATAAATATGGGATCGTGCGGAATTCTAGTTGTTTGGCCGAAAAATACAAAAAATGAGGAACGATCATGGCGGGGCGGATACTATGGTTCCTTAGGTCATATTTGATAGTCCGGAAAAATTTTAGGCGATAGGGATCCGGAGGTCCCGGGACCACTCGGAAGGCGTGAGCTATAACACACAAAAATATGGGAATCGCGCGGAATTCTAGTTGTTTGGCCGAAAAATGCAAAAAATAAGGAACGATCATGGCGAGGTGGATACTATGGTTCCTTAGGTCGTATTTGATTGCCCGGAAAAATTTTAGGCGATCGGGGTCTGCGGCTCTTGGGACCACTCGGAATGCGTGGGTATAGCACAAGAAAATATGGGAATCAGGCGGAATTCTAGTTTTTTGGCCGAAAAATGCAACAAATGAGGAATTATCATGGCTGGGCGGTGACTATGCTTCCTTAGGTCGTATTTGATAATCCGGAAAAATTTTAGGCGATAGGGGTCCGGAGTTCCCAGGTTCACTTGGAAGGCGTGGGCAATAGGACACGAAAATATGAGAATCGCGCGGAATTCTAGTTTTTTGGCCGAAAAATAGAAAAAACTAGGAACGATCATGGCTGGGCGGTGACTATGGTTCCTTTGGTCTTATTTGATAGTCCGGAAAAATATTAGGCGATAGGGGTCCGGAGGTCCTGGGACCACTCGGAAGGCGTGGGCTATAACACACAAAAATATGGGAATCGCGCGGAATTCTAGTTGTTTGGCCGAAAAACGCAAAAAATGAGGAACGATCATGGAGGGGCATATACTATGGTTCCTTAGGTCGTATTTGATAGTCCGGAAAAATTTTAGGCGATAGGGGTCAGGAGGTCCTGGGACAACTCGGAAGGCGTGGGCTATAACACACAAAAATATGGGAATCGTGCGGAATTCTAGTTGTTTGGCCGAAAAACGCAAAAAATGAGGAACGATCATGGCGGGGTGGTTACTATGGTTCCTTAGGTCGTATTTGATGGCCCGGAAAATTTTTAGGCGATCGGGGTTCGAGGTTCCAGGGACCCCTTGGAAGGCGTGGGCTAAAGCACACGAAAATATGGAAATCGCGCGAAATTCTAGTTTTTTGGCTGACAAACGCAAAAGACTAGGAACGATCATGGCGGGACGGTGACTATGGTTCCTTAGGTCGTATTTGATAGTCCGGAAAATTTTTAGGCGATCCGGCTCCGGGGGCCCGACCCACTCGGAAGGCGTGGGCGATAGCACACAAAAATATGGGAATCGGGCGGAATTCTAGTTCTTTGGCCAAAAAATGCAAAAAAAGAGGAACTATCATGGCGAGGCGGCGACTATGGTTCCTTAGGTCATATTTGATGGCCCGGAAAATTTTAGGCGATCGGGGTCCGGGGGTCCCGGAACCACTTGGAAGGGTGGGCAATAGCACACAGAAACATTGTAATCGGGCGGAATTCTAGTTTTTCGGCCGAAAAATGCAACAAATGAGGAATGATCATGGCTGGGCGGTGACTATGGTTCCTTAGGTCGTATTTGATAATCCGGAAAAATTTTAGGCGATAGGGGTCCGGAGTTCCCAGGTTCACTTGGAAGGCGTGGGCTATAGGACACGAAAATATGAGAATCGTGCGGAATTCTAGTTTTTTGGCCGAAAAACAGAAAAAACTAGGAACGATCATGGCTGGGCGGTGACTATGGTTCCTTAGGTCTTACTTGATAGTCCGGAAAACTTTTAGGCGATAGGGGTCCGGAGTCCCGGGACCACTCGGAAGGCGTGGGCTATAACACACATAAATATGGGATCGTGCGGAATTCTAGTTGTTTGGCCGAAAAATACAAAAAATGAGGAACGATCATGGCGGGGCGGATACTATGGTTCCTTAGGTCATATTTGATAGTCCGGAAAAATTTTAGGCGATAGGGATCCGGAGGTCCCGGGACCACTCGGAAGGCGTGGGCTATAACACACAAAAATATGGGAATCGCGCGGAATTCTAGTTGTTTGGCCGAAAAATGCAAAAAATAAGGAACGATCATGGCGGGGTGGATACTATGGTTCCTTAGGTCGTATTTGATTGCCCGGAAAAATTTTAGGCGATCGGGGTCCGCGGCTCTTGGGACCACTCGGAATGCGTGGGTATAGCACACGAAAATATGGGAATCAGGCGGAATTCTAGTTTTTTGGCCGAAAAATGCAACAAATGAGGAATTATCATGGCTGGGCGGTGACTATGCTTCCTTAGGTCGTATTTGATAATCCGGAAAAATTTTAGGCGATAGGGGTCCGGAGTTCCCAGGTTCACTTGGAAGGCGTGGGCAATAGGACACGAAAATATGAGAATCGCGCGGAATTCTAGTTTTTTGGCCGAAAAATAGAAAAAACTAGGAACGATCATGGCTGGGCGGTGACTATGGTTCCTTTGGTCTTATTTGATAGTCCGGAAAAATATTAGGCGATAGGGGTCCGGAGGTCCTGGGACCACTCGGAAGGCGTGGGCTATAACACACAAAAATATGGGAATCGCGCGGAATTCTAGTTGTTTGGCCGAAAAACGCAAAAAATGAGGAACGATCATGGAGGGGCATATACTATGGTTCCTTAGGTCGTATTTGATAGTCCGGAAAAATTTTAGGCGATAGGGGTCAGGAGGTCCTGGGACAACTCGGAAGGCGTGGGCTATAACACACAAAAATATGGGAATCGTGCGGAATTCTAGTTGTTTGGCCGAAAAACGCAAAAAATGAGGAACGATCATGGCGGGGTGGTTACTATGGTTCCTTAGGTCGTATTTGATGGCCCGGAATATTTTTAGGCGATCGGGGTTCGGGGTTCCCGGGACCCCTTGGAAGGCGTGGGCTAAAGCACACAAAAATATGGAAATCGCGCGAAATTCTAGTATTTTGGCTGAAAAACGCAAAAGACTAGGAACGATCATGGCGGAGCGGTGACTATGGTTCCTTAGGTCGTATTTGATAGTCCGGAAAATTTTTAGCGATCCGGCTCTGGGGGGCCCGACCCACTCGGAAGGCGTGGGCAATAGCACACAAAAATATGGGAATCGGGCAGAATTCTAGTTCTTTGGCCAAAAAATGCAAAAAATGAGGAACGATCATGGCGAGGCGGTGACTATGGTTCCTTAGGTCTTAATTGATGGCCCGAAAATTTTTTAGGCGAACCAAAACCGGCGGGCCGGCACACTCGGAAGGCGTGGGCAATAGCACACAAAAATATGGTAATCAAGCGGAATTCTAGTTATTTGGCCGAAAAACGCAATAAATGAGGAACGATCATGGCGGGGCGGTGACTATGGTTCCTTAGGTCATATTTGATGGCCCAGAAAATTTTAGGCGATCGGGGTCCACGGCTCCCGGGACCACTGGGAAGGCGTAAGCTATAGCACACTAAAATATGCAAATCGCGCGGAGTTCTAGTTTTTTGGCCAAAAAATGCAAAGCATTTGGAACGATCATGGTGGGGCGGTGACTATGGTACCTTAGGTCATATTTGATAGTCCAGAAAATTTTTAGGCGATCGGGGTCCGCGGCTCCCCGGACCACTTGGAAGGCGTGGGTATAGCACACGAAAATATGGGATCGCGCGGAATTCTAGTTGTTTGGCCGAAAAACACAAAAATGAGGAACGATCATGGCGGGGCAGATACTATGGTTCCTTAGGTCGTATTTGATAGTCCGAAAAAATTTTAGGCGATAGGGATCCGGAGGTCCCGGGACCACTCGGAAGGTGTGGGCTATAACACCCAAAAATATGGGAATCGCGCGGAATTCTAGTTGTTTGGCCGAAAAACGCAAAAAATAAGGAACGATCATGGCGGGGCGTATACTATAGTTCCTTAGGTCGTATTTGATTGCCCGGAAAATTTTTAGGCGATCAGGGTCCGCGGCTCTTGGGACCACTCAGAATGCGTGCGTATAGCACACGAAAAAATGGGAATCGGGCGAAATTCTAGGTCTTTTTCAGTAACATGCAAAAAATGTGGAAAGATCTTGGCAGGGCGGTGACTATGGTTCCTTTGGTCTTATTTGATAGTCCGGAAAATTATTAGGCGATAGGGGTCCGGAGGTCCCGGGACCACTCGGAAGGCGTGGGCTATAACACACAAAAATAAGGGAATCGCGCGGAATTCTAGTTGTTTGGCCGAAAAATGCGAAAAATGTGGAACGAACATGGCGGGGCGGATACTACGGTTCCTTAGGTTGTATTAGATAGTCCGTAAAAATTTTAGGCGATAGGGGTCAGGAGGTCCCGGGACCACTCGGAAGGCGTGGGATATAACACACAAAAATATGGGAATCGCGCGGAATTCTAGTTGTTTGGCCGAAAAATGCAAAAAATGTGGAACGATCATGGCGGGGCGGATACTATGATTCCTTAGGTCGTATTTGATAGTCCGGAAAAATTTTAGGCGATAGGGGTCAATAGGTCCCGGGACCACTCGGAAGGCGTGGGATATAACACACAAAAATATGGGAATCGCGCGGAATTCTAGTTGTTTCGTCGAAAAATGCAGTATATGAGGAACGATCATGGCGGGGTGGTTACTATGGTTCCTTAGGTCGTATTTGATGGCCCGAAAATTTTTTAGGCGATCGGGGTTCGGGGTTCCCGGGAGCCCTTTGAAGGCGTGGGCTATAACCGAAAAAATATGGGAATCGGGCGTAATTCTAGTTTTTTGGCCGAAAAATGCAAAAAATGAGAAACAATGATGGCGGGGCGGTTACTATGGTTCCTTAGGTCGTATTTGATGGCCCGAAAAAATTTTAGGCGATCGAGGTCCGGGGGTCCCGGAACCACTTGGAAGGGTGGGCAATAGCACACAAAAATATTGTAATCGGGCGGAATTCTAGTTTTTTGGCCGAAAAACGCAACAAATGATGAATGATCATGGCTGGGCGGTGTCTATGGTTCCTTAGGTCGTATTTGATAGTCCGGTTAAATTTTAGGCGATAGGGGTCCGGAGTTCCCGGGTTCACTTGGAAGGCGTGGGCTATAGGACACGAAAATATGGGAATCGCGCGGAATTCTAGTTTTTTGGCCGAAAAACGGAAAAAAACTAGGAACGATCATGGCTGGGAGGTGACTATGGTTCCTTAGGTCTTATTTGATAGTCCGGAAAAATTTTAGGCGATAGGGGTCCGGAGACCCGGGACCACTCGGAAGGCGTGGGCTATAACACACAAAAATATGGGATCGCGCGGAAATCAAGTTGTTTGGCCGAAAAACGCAAAAAATGAGGAACGATCATGGTAGGGTGGTTACTATGGTTCCTTAGGTCGTATTTGATGGCCCGGAAAATTTTTAGGCGATCGGGGTTCGGGGTTCCCGGGACCCCTTGGAAGAAGTGGGCACACGAAAATATGGAAATCGCGCGAAAGTCTAGTTTTATGGCTGAAAAACGCAAAAGACTAGGAACGATCATGGCGTGGCGGTGACTATGGTTCCTTAGGTCGTATTTGATAGTCCGGAAAATTTTTAGGCGATCCGGCTCCGGGGGGCCCGACCCACTCGGAAGGCATGGGCGATAGCACACAAAAATATGGGAATCGGGCGGAATTCTAGTTTTTTGGCCAAAAACACAATAAATGAGGAACGATCATGGCGGGGCGGTGACTATGGTTCCTTAGGTCATATTTGATGGCCCGGAAAATTTTAGGCGATCGGGATCCACGGCTTCCAGGACCACTCGGAAGGCGTAAGCTATAGCACACTAAAATATGCAAATCGCGCGGAGTTCTAGTTTTTTGGCAGAAAAATGCAAAGCATTTGGAACAATCATGGTGGGGCGGTGACTATGGTACCTTAGTTCGTATTTGATAGTCCGGAAAATTTTTAGGCGATCGGGGTCCGCGGCTCCCCGGACCACTTGGAAGGCGTGGGTATAGCACACGAAAATATGGGAATCGAGCGTAATACTAGTTTTTTGGCCGAAAAATACAAAAAATGAGAAACGATGATGGCGAAGAGGTTACTATGGTTCCTTAGGTCGTATTTGATGGCCCGAAAATATTTTACGCGTTCGGGGTCCGAGGGTCCCGGAACCACTTGGAAGGGTGGGCAATAGCACACAAAAATATTGTAATCGGGCGGAATTCTAGTTTTTTGGCCGAAAAATGCAACAAATGAGGAATGATCATGGATGGGTAGTGACTATGGTTCCTTAGGTCGTATTTGATAGTCCGGAAAATTTTTAGGCGATAGGGGTCCGGAGTTCCCGGGTTCACTTGGAAGGCGTGGGCTATAGGACACGAAAATATGGGAATCGCGCGGAATTCTAGTTTTTTGGCCGAAAAATAGAAAAAACTAGGAACGATCATGGCTTGGTGGTGACTACGGTTCCTTAGGTCTTATTTGATAGTCCGGAAAAATTTTAGGCGATACGGGTCCGGAGCCCCTGGACCACTCGGAAGCCGTGGGCTATAACACACAAAAATATGGGATCGCGCGGAATTCTAGTTGTTTGGCCGAAAAACACAAAAAATGAGGAACGATCATGGCGGGGCGGATACTATGGTTCCTTAGGTCGTATTTGATTGTCCGAAAAAATTTTAGGCGATAGAGGTCCGGAGGTCCCGGGACCACTCGGAAGGTGTGGGCTATAACACACACAAATATGGGAATCGCGCGGAATTCTAGTTGTTTGGCCGAAAAACGCAAAAAATAAGGAACGATCATGGCGGGGCATATACTATAGTTCCTTAGGTCGTATTTGATTGCCCGAAAAATTTTTAGGCGATCAGGGTTCGCGGCTCTTGGGACCACTCAGAATGCGTGGGTATAGCACACGAAAAAATGGGAATTGGGCGAAATTCTAGGTCTTTTTCAGTAACATGCAAAAAATGTGGAAAGATCTTGGCAGGGCGCTGACTATGGTTCCTTTGGTCTTATTTGATAGTCCGGAAAAATATTAGGCGATAGGGGTCCGGAGGTCCCGGGACCACTCGGAAGGCGTGGGATATAACACACAAAAATATGGGAATCGCGCGGAATTCTAGTTGTTTGGCCGAAAAATGCAAAAAATGTGGAACGATCATGGCGGGGCGGATACTATGGTTCCTTAGGTCGTATTTGATAGTTCAGAAAAATTTTAGGCGATAGGGGTCAATAGGTCCCGGGACCACTCGGAAGGCGTGGGATATAACACACAAAAATATGGGAATCGCGCGGAATTCTTGTTTTTTCGTCGAAAAATGCAGTATATGAGGAACGATCATGGCGGGGTGGTTACTATGGTTCCTTAGGTCTTATTTGATGGCCCAAAATTTTTTTAGGCGATCTGGGTTCGGGGTTCCCGGGAGCCCTTTGAAGGCGTGGGCTATAACACACAAAAATATGGGAATCGGGCGTAATTCTAGTTTTTTGGCCGAAAAATGCAAAAAATGAGAAACAATGATGGCGGGGTGGTTACTATGGTTCCTTAGGTCGTATTTGATGGCCCGGAAAAATTTTAGGCGATCGGCCTCCGGGGGTCCCGGAACCACTTGGAAGGGTGGGCAATAGCACACAAAAATATTGTAATCGGGCGGAATTCTAGTTTTTTAGCCGAAAAACGCAACAAATGATGAATGATCATGGCTGGGCGGTGTCTATGGTTCCTTAGGTCGTATTTGATAGTCCGGTTAAATTTTAGGCGATAGGGGTCCGGAGTTCCCGGGTTCACTTGGAAGGCGTGGGCTATAGAACACGAAAATATGGGAATCGCGCTGAATTCTAGTTTTTTGGCCGAAAAATGGAAAAAACTAGGAACAATCATGGCTGGGAGGTGACTATGGTTCCTTAGGTCTTATTTGATAGTCCGGAAAAATTTTAGGCGATAGGGGTCCGGAGACCCGGGACCACTCGGAAGGCGTGGGCTATAACACACAAAAATATGGGATCGCGCGGAAATCTAGTTATTTGGCCGAAAAACGCAAAAAATGAGGAACGATCATGGTAGGGTGGTTACTATGGTTCCTTAGGTCGTATTTGATGGCCCGGAAAATTTTTAGGCGATCGGGGTTCGGGGTTCCCGAGACCCCTTGGAAGGCGTGGGCACACGAAAATATGGAAATCACGCGAAATTCTAGTTTTATGGCTGAAAAACGCAAAAGACTAGGAACGATCATAGCGTGGCAGTGACTATGGTTCCTTAGGTCGTATTTGATAGTCCGGAAAATTTTTAGGCGATCCGGCTCCGGGGGGCCCGACCCACTCGGAAGGCATGGGCGATAGCACACAAAAATATGGGAATCGGGCGGAATTCTAGTTTTTTGGCCAAAAACACAATAAATGAGGAACGATCATGGCGGGGCGGTGACTATGGTTCCTTAGGTCATATTTGATGGCCCGGAAAATTTTAGGCGATCGGGATCCACGGCTTCCAGGACCACTCGGAAGGCGTAAGCTATAGCACACTAAAATATGCAAATCGCGCGGAGTTCTAGTTTTTTGGCCGAAAAATGCAAAGCATTTGGAACAATCATGGTGAGGCGGTGACTATGGTACCTTAGTTCGTATTTGATAGTCCGGAAAAATTTTAGGCGATCGGGGTCCGCGGCTCCCCGGACCACTTGGAAGGCGTGGGTATAGCACACGAAAATATGGGAATCGAGCGTAATACTAGTTTTTTGACCGAAAAATGCAAAAAATGAGAAACGATGATGGCGAAGCGGTTACTATGGTTCCTAAGGTCGTATTTGACGGCCCGGAAAATTTTTACGCGATAGGGGTCCGGGGGTCCCGGAACCACTTGGAAGGGTGGGCAATAGCACACAAAAATATTGTAATCGGGCGGAATTCTAGTTTTTTGGCCGAAAAATGCAACAAATGAGGAATGATCATGGATGGGTAGTGACTATGGTTCCTTAGGTCGTATTTGATAGTCCGAAAAATTTTTAGGCGATAGGGGTCCGGAGTTCCCGTGTTCACTTGGAAGGCGTGGGCTATAGGACACGAAAATATGGGAATCGCGCGGAATTCTAGTTTTTTGGCCGAAAAACAGAAAAAACTAGGAACGATCATGGCTTGGTGGTGACTGTGGTTCCTTAGGTCTTATTTGATAGTCCGGAAAAATTTTAGGCGATACGGGTCCGGAGCCCCTGGACCACTCGGAAGCCGTGGGCTATAACACACAAAAATATGGGATCGCGCGGAATTCTAGTTGTTTGGCCGAAAAACACAAAAAATGAGGAACGATCATGGTGGGGCGGATACTATGGTTCCTTAGGTCGTATTTGATTGTCCGAAAATATTTTAGGCGATAGAGGTCCGGAGGTCCCGGGACCACTCGGAAGGTGTGGGCTATAACACACACAAATATGGGAATCGCGCGGAATTCTAGTTGTTTGGCCGAAAAACGCAAAAAATAAGGAACGATCATGGCGGGGCGGATACTATAGTTCCTTAGGTCGTATTTGATTGCCCGGAAAAATTTTAGGCGATCGGGGTCCGCGGCTCTTGGGACCAATCGGAATGCGTGGGTATAGCACACGAAAAATGGGAATCGGGCGAAATTCTAGGTCTTTTTCAGTAACATGCAAAAAATGTGGAAAGATCTTGGCAGGGTGGTGACTATCGTTCCTTTGGTCTTATTTGATAGTCCGGAAAAATATTAGGCTATAGGGGTCCGGAGGTCCCGGGACCACTCGGAAGGCGTAGGATATAACACACAAAAATATGGGAATCGCGCGGAATTCTAGTTGTTTGGCCGAAAAACGCAAAAACTGAGGAACGATCATGGCGGGGTGGTTACTATGGTTCCTTAGGTCGTATTTGATGGCCCGAAAAATTTTTAGGCGATGGGGGTTCGGGGTTCCCGGGACCCCTTGGAAGGCGTGGGCTAAAGCACACGAAAATATGGAAATCGAGCGAAATTCTAGTTTTTTGGCAGAAAAACGCAAAAGACTAGGAACGATCATGGCGGGGCGGTGACTATGGTTCCTTAGGTCGTATTTGATAGTCCGAAAAAGTTTTAGGCGATCCGGCTCCGGGGGGCCCGACCCACTCGGAAGGCGTGGGCGATAGCACACAAAAATATGGGAATCAGGCGGAATTCTAGTTTTTTGGCCCAAAAATGCAAAAAATGAGGAACGATCATGGCGAGGCGGTGACTATGGTTCCTTAGGTCTTAATTGGTGGCCCGAATATTTTTTAGGCGATGCGAGACCGGCGGCCCGGCCCACTCGGAAAGCGTGGGCAATAGCACACAAAAATATGGTAATCGAGCGGAATTCTAGTTTTTTGGCCGAAAAACGCAATAAATGAGGAACGATCATGGCGGGGCGGTGACTATGGTTCCTTAGGCCATATTTGATGGCCCGGAAAATTTTAGGCGATCGGGGTCCACGGCTCCCGGGACCACTCGGAAGGCGTAAGCAATAGCACACAAAAATATGCAAATCGCGCGGAGTTCTAGTTTTTTGGCCGAAAAATGCAAAGCATTTTGAACGATCATGGTGGGGCGGTGACTATGGTACCTTAGGTCGTATTTGTTAGTCCGGAAAAATTTTAGGCGATCGGGGTCCGCGGCTCCCCGGACCACTTGGAAGGCGTGGGTATAGCACATGAAAATATGGGAATCGGGCGTAATTCTAGTTTTTTGGCCGAAAAATACAAAAAATGAGAAACGATGATGGCGGGGCGGTTACTATGGTTCCTTAGGTCATATTTGACGGCCCGGAAAAATTTTAAGCGATCGGGGTTCGGGGGTCCCGGAACCACTTGGAAGGGTGGGCAATAGCACACAAAAATATTGTAATCAGGCGGAATTCTAGTTTTTTGGCCGAAAAATGCAACAAATGAGGAATGATCATGGATGGGTAGTGACTATGGTTCCTTAGGTCGTATTTGATAGTCCGGAAAATTTTTAGGCGATAGGGGTCCGGAGTTCCCGGGTTCACTTGGAAGGCGTGGGCTATAGGACACGAAAATATGGGAATCGCGCGGAATTCTGGTTTTTTGGCCGAAAAATAGAAAAAACTAGGAACGTTCATGGCTTGGTGGTGACTATGGTTCCTTAGGTCTTATTTGATAGTCCGTAAAAATTTTAGGCGATACGGGTCCGGAGCCCCTGGCCCACTCGGAAGGCGTGGGCTATAACACACAAAAATATGGGATCGCGTGGAATTCTAGTTGTTTGGCCGAAAAACACAAAAAATGAGGAACGATCATGGCGGGGCGGATACTATGGTTCCTTAGGTCGTATTTGATTGTCCGAAAAAATTTTAGGCGATAGGGGTCCGGAGGTCCCGGGACCACTCGGAAGGTGTGGGCTATAACACACACAAATATGGGAATCGCGCGGAATTCTAGTTGTTTGGCCGAAAAACGCAAAAAATAAGGAACGATCATGGTGGGGCGGATACTATAGTTCCTTAGGTCGTATTTGATTGCCCGGAAAAATTTTAGGCGATCGGGGTCCGCGGCTCTTGGGACCAATCGGAATGCGTGGGTATAGCACACGAAAAATGGGAATCGGGCGAAATTCTAGGTCTTTTTCAGTAACATGCAAAAAATGTGGAAAGATCTTGGCTGGGTAGTGACTATGGTTCCTTTGGTCTTATTTGATAGTCCGAAAAAATATTAGGCGATAGGGTTCCGGAGGTCCCGGGACCACTCGGAAGGCGTAGGATATAACACACAAAAATATGGGAATCGCGCGGAATTCTAGTTGTTTGGCTGAAAAACGCAAAAACTGAGGAACGATCATGGCGGGGTGGTTACTATGGTTCCTTAGGTCGTATTTGATGGCCCGAAAAAGTTTTAGGCAATGGGGGTTCGGGGTTCCCGGGACCCCTTGGAAGGCGTGGGCTAAAGCACACGAAAATATGGGAATCGAGCGAAATTCTAGTTTTTTGGCTGAAAAACGCAAAAGACTAGGAACGTTCATGGCGGGGCGGTGACTATAGTTCCTTAGGTCGTATTTGATAGTCCGGAAAATTTTTAGGCGATCCGGCTCCGGGGGGCCCGACCCACTCGGAAGGCATGGGCGATAGCACACAAAAATATGGGAATCGGGCGGAATTCTAGTTTTTTGGCCAAAAACACAATAAATGAGGAACGATCATGGCGGGGCGGTGACTATGGTTCCTTAGGTCATATTAGATGGCCCGGAAAATTTTAGGCGATCGGGATCCACGGCTTCCGGGACCACTCGGAAGGCGTAAGCTATAGCACACTAAAATATGCAAATCGCGCGGAGTTCTAGTTTTTTGGCCGAAAAATGCAAAGCATTTGGACCAATCATGGTGGGGCGGTGACTATGGTACCTTAGTTCGTATTTGAATGTCCGGAAAAATTTTAGGCGATCGGGGTCCGCGGCTCCCCGGACTACTTGGAAGGCGTGGGTATAGCACACGAAAATATGAGAATCGAGCGTAATACTAGTTTTTTGGCCGAAAAATTCAAAAAATGAGAAACGATGATGGCGGAGCGGTTACTATGGTTCCTTAGGTCGTATTTGACGGCCCGGAAAATTTTTACGCGATCGGGGTCCGGGGGTCCCGGAACCACTTGGAAGGGTGGGCAATAGCACACAAAAATATTGTAATCGGGCGGAATTCTAGTTTTTTAGCCGAAAAACGCAACAAATGAGGAATGATCATGGCTGGGCGGTGACTATGGTTCCTTAGGTCGTATTTGATAGTCCGAAAAAATTTTAGGCGATAGGGGTCCGGAGTTCCCGGGTTCACTTGGAAGGCGTGGGCTATAGGACACGAAAATATGGGAATCGCGCAGAATTCTAGTTTTTGGGCGAAAAACAGAAAAAACTAGGAACGATCTTGGCTGGGCGGTGACTATGGTTCCTTAGGTCTTATTTAATAGTCCGGAAAAAATTTAGGCGATAGGGGTCCGGAGACCCGGGACCACTCAGAAGGCGTGGGCTATAACACGCAAAAATATGGGATCGCGCGGAATTCTAGTTGTTTGGCCGAAAAACACAAAAAATGAGGAACGATCATGGCAGGGTGGATAATATGGTTCCTTAGATCGTATTTGATAGTCCGGAAAAATTTTAGGCGATAGGGGTCCGGAGGTCCCGGGACCACTCGGAAGGTGTGGGCTATAGCACACGAAAATATGCAAATCGCGCGGAGTTCTAGTTTTTTGGCCGAAAAATGCAAAGCATTTGGAACGATCATGGTGGGGCGGTGACTATGGTACCTTAGGTCGTATTTGATAGTCCGGAAAAATTTTAGGCGATCGGGGTCCGCGGCTCCCCGGACCACTTGGAAGGCGTGGGTATAGCACACGAAAATATGGGAATCGGGCGTAATTCTAGTTTTTTGGCCGAAAAATGCAAAAAATGAGAAACGATGATGGCGGGGCGGTTACTATGGTTCCTTAGGTCGTATTTGACGGCCCGGAAAAATTTTAGGCGATCGGGGTCCGGGGGTCCCGGAACCACTTGGAAGGGTGGGCAATAGCACACAAAAATATTGTAATCGGGCGGAATTCTAGTTTTTTGGCCGAAAAACGCAACAAATGAGGAATGATCATGGCTGGGCGGTGACTATGGTTCCTTAGGTCGTATTTGATAGTCCGGAAAAATTTTAGGCGATAGGGGTCCGGAGTTCCCGGGTTCACTTGGAAGGCGTGGGCTATAGGACACGAAAATATGGGAATCGCGCGGAATTCTAGTTTTTTGGCCGAAAAATAGAAAAAATTAGGAACGATCATGGCTGGGCGGTGACTATGGTTCCTTAGGTCTTATTTGATAGTCCGGAAAAAATTTAGGCGATAGGGGTCCTGAGACCCGGGACCACTCGGAAGGCGTGGGCTATAACACACAAAAATATGGGATCGCGCGGAATTCTAGTTGTTTGGCCGAAAAATACAAAAAATGAGGAATGATCATGGCGGAGCGGATTCTATGGTTCCTTAGGTCGTATTTGATAGTCCGAAAAAATTTTAGCCGATAGGGGTCCGGAGGTCCCGGGACCACTCGGAAGGTGTGGGCTATCACACACAAAAATATGGCAATCGCGCGGAATTCTAGTTGTTTGGCTATTATGGCGGGACGGATACTATGGTTCCTTAGGTCGTATTTGATTGCCTGGAAAAATTTTAGGCCATCGGGGTCCGCGGCTCTTGGGACCACTCGGAATGCGTGGGTATAGCACACGAAAATATGGGAATCAGGCGAAATTCTAGGTCTTTTTCAGTAACATGCAAAAAATTTGGAAAGATCTTGACAGGGCGGTGACTATGGTTCCTTTGGTCTTATTTGATAGTCCGGAAAAATATTAGGCGATAGGGGTCCGGAGGTCCCGAGACCACTCGGAAGGCGTGGGCTATAACACACAAAAATATGGGAATCGCGCGGAATTCTAGTTGTTTGGCCGAAAAACGCAAACAATGAGGAACAATCATGGCGGGGCGGATACTATGGTTCCTTAGGTCGTATTTGATAGTCCGAAAACATATTAGGCGATAGGGGTCAGGAGGTACCGGGACCACTCGGAAGGCGTGGGCTATAACACACAAAAATATGGGAATCGCGCGGAATTCTATTTGTTTGGCCGAAAAACGCACAAATGAGGAACGATCATGGCGGGGTGGTTACTATGGTTCCTTAGGTCGTATTTGATGGCCCGTAAAATATTTAGGCGATCGGGGTTCGGGGTTCCCGGGACCCCTTGGAAGGCGTGGGCTAAAGCACACGAAAATATGGAAGTCGCGCGAAATTCTAGTTTTTTGGCTGAAAAATGCAAAAGACTAGGAACGATCATGGCGGGGCGGTGACTATGGTTCCTTAGGTCGTATTTTATAGTCCGGAAATTTTTTAGGCGATCCGGCTCCTGGGGGCATGACCCACTCGGAAGGCGTGGGCGATAGCATACAAAAATATGGGAATCGGGCAGAATTCTAGTTTTTTTGGCCAAAAAATGCAAAAAATGAGGAACGATCATGGCCAGACGGTGACTATAGTTCCTTAGGTCTTAATTGATGGCCCGAAAATTTTTTAGGTGATCCGAGACCGGCGGCCCGGCACACTCGGAATGCGTTGGCAATAGCACACAAAAATATGGTAATCGAGCGGAATTCTAGTTTTTTGGCCGAAAAACGCAATAAATGAGGAACGATCATGGCGGGGCGGTGACTATGGTTCCTTAGGTCGTATTTGATGGCCCGGAAAAATTTTAGCCGATAGGGGTCCACGGCTCCCGGGACCACTCGGAAGGTGTAAGCTATAACACAATAAAATATGCAAATCACGCGGAGTTCTATTTTTTTGGCCGAAAAAATGCAAAGCATTTGGAATGATCATGGTGGGGTGGTGACTATGGTACCTTAGGTCGTATTTGATAGTCCGGAAAATTTTTAGGCGATCGGGGTCCGCGGCTCCCCGGACCACTTGGAAGGCGTGGGTATAGCACACAAAAATATGGGAATCGGGCGTAATTCTAGTTTCTTGGTCGAAAAATGCAAAAAGTGAGAAACGATGATGGCGGGTAGGTTACTATGGTTCCTTAGGTCGTATTTGACGGCCCGAAAAAATTTTAGGCGATCGGGGTCCGGGGATCCCGGAACCACTTGGAAGGGTGGGCAATAGCACACAAAAATATTGTAATCGGGCGGAATTCTAGTTTTTTGGCCGAAAAACGCAACAAATGAGGAATGATCATGGCTGGGCGGTGACTATGGTTCCTTAGGTCATATTTGATAGTCCGGAAAAATTTTAGGCGATAGGGGTCCGGAGTTCCCGGGTTCATTTGGAAGGCGTGGGCTATAGGACACGAAAATATGGGAATCGCGCGGAATTCTAGTTTTTTGGCCGAAAAACAGAAAAAACTAGGAACGATCATGGCTGGGCGGTGACTATGGTTCCTTAGGTCTTATTTGATAGTCCGAAAAAATTTTAGGCGATAGGGGTCCGGAGACCCGGGACCACTCGGAAGGCGTGGGCTATAACACACAAAAATATGGGATCGCGCGGAATTCTAGCTGTTTGGCCGAAAAACACAAAAAATGAGGAACGATCATTGCGAGGCGGATACTATGGTTCCTTAGGTCGTATTTGATAGTCCGGAAAAATTTTAGGCGATAGGGGTCCGGAGGTCCCGGGACCACTCGGAAGGTTTGGGCTATATAACACACAAAAATATGGGAATCACGCGGAATTCTAGTTGTTTGGCCGAAAAATGCAAAAAATAAGGAACGATCATGGCGGGGCGGATACTATGGTTCCTTAGGTCGTTTTTGATTGCCCGGAAATTTTTTAGGCGATCGGGGTCCGCGGCTCTTGGGACCACTCGGAATGCGTGGGTATAGCACACGAAAATATGGGAATCGGGCGAAATTCTAGGTCTTTTTCAGTAACATGCAAAAAATGTGGAAAGATCTTGACAGGGCGGTGACTATGGTTCCTTTGGTCTTATTTGATAGTCCGGAAAAATATTAGGCGATAGGGGTCCGGAGGTCCCGGGAACACTCGGAAGGCGTGGGCTATAACACACAAAAATATGGGAATCGCGCGGAATTCTAGTTGTTTGGCCGAAAAACGCAACAAATGAGGAATGACCATGGCTGGGCGGTGACTATGGTTCCTTAGGTCATATTTGATAGTCCGGAAAATTTTTAGGCGATAGGGGTCCGGCGGCCCGGCCCACTCGGAAGGCGTGGGCAATAGCACACAAAAATATGGTAATCGAGCGGAATTCTAGTTTTTTGGCCGAAAAATGCAATAAATGAGGAACGATCATGGCGGGGCGGTGACTATGGTTCCTTAGGTCATATTTGATGGCCCGGAAAATTTTAGGCGATCGGGGTCCACGGCTCCCGGGACCACTCGGAAGGCGTAAGCTATAGCACACTAAAATATGCAAATCGCGCGGAGTTCTAGTTTTTTGGCCGAAAAATGCAAAGCATTTGGAACGATCATGGTGGGGCGGTGACTATGGTACCTTAGGTCGTATTTGATAGTCCGGAAAATTTTTAGGCGATCGGGGTCCGCGGCTCCCCGGACCACTTGGAAGGCGTGGGTATAGCACACGAAAATATGGGAATCGGGCGTAATTCTAGGTCTTTTTCAGTAACATGCAAAAAATGTGGAAAGATCTTGACAGGGCGGTGACTATGGTTCCTTTGGTCTTATTTGATAGTCCAGAAAAATATTAGGCGATAGGGGTCCGGAGGTCCCGGGACCACTCGGAAGGCGTAGGCTATAACACACAAAAATATGGGAATCGCGCGGAATTCTAGTTGTTTGGCCGAAAAACGCAAAAAATGAGGAACGATCATGGCGGGGCGGATACTATGGTTCCTTAGGTCGTATTTGATAGTCCGGAAAAATATTAGGCGATAGGGGTCAGGAGGTCCCGGGACCACTCGGAAGGCGTGGGCTATAACACACAAAAATATGGGAATCGCGCGGAATTCTAGTTGTTTGGCCGAAAAACGCAAAAAATAAGGAACGATCATGGCGGGGCGGATACTATGGTTCCTTAGGTCGTATTTGATAGTCCGGAAAAATTTTAGGCGATAGGGGTCCGGAGGTCCCAGGACCACTCGGAAGGTGTGGGCTATATAACACACAAAAATATGGGAATCGCGCGGAATTCTAGTTGTTTGGCCGAAAAACGCAAAAAATAAGGAACGATCATGGCGGGGCGGATACTATGGTTCCTTAGGTCGTTTTTGATTGCCCGAAAATTTGTTAGGCGATCGGGGTCCGCGGCTCTTGGGACCACTCGGAATGCGTGGGTATAACACACGAAAATATGAGAACCGGGCGAAATTCTAGGTCTTTTTCAGTAACATGCAAAAAATGTGGAAAGATCTTGACAGGGCGGTGACTATGGTTCCTTTGGTCTTATTTGATAGTCCAGAAAAATATTAGGCGATAGGGGTCTGGAGGTCCCGGGAACACTCGGAAGGCGTGGGCTATAACACATAAAAATATGGGAATCGCGCGGAATTCTAGTTGTTTGGCCGAAAAACGCAACAAATAAGGAATCATCATGGCTGGGCGGTGACTATGGTTCCTTAGGTCATATTTGATAGTCCGGAAAAATTTTAGGCAATAGGGGTCCGGAGTTCCCGGGTTCATTTGGAAGGCGTGGGCTATAGGACACGAAAATATGGGAATCGCGCGGAATTCTAGTTTTTTGGCCGAAAAACAGAAAAAACTAGGAACGATCATGGCTGGGCGGTGACTATGGTTCCTTAGGTCTTATTTGATAGTCCAAAAAACTTTTAGGCGATAGGGGTCCGGAGACCCGGGACCACTCGGAAGGCGTGGGCTATAACACACAAAAATATGGGATCGCGCGGAATTCTAGTTGTTTGGCCGAAAAACACAAAAAATGAGGAACGATCATTGCGGGGCGGATACTATGGTTCCTTAGGTCGTATTTGATAGTCCGGAAAAATTTTAGGCGATAGGGGTCCGGAGGTCCCGGGACCACTCGGAAGGTGTGGGCTATATAACACACAAAAATATGGGAATCGCGCGGAATTCTAGTTGTTTGGCCGAAAAACGCAAAAAATAAGGAACGATCATGGCGGGGCGGATACTATGGTTCCTTAGGTCGTTTTTGATTGCCCGGAAAATTTTTAGGCGATCGGGGTCCGCGGCTCTTGGGACCACTCGGAATGCGTGGGTATAGCACACGAAAATATGGGAATCGGGCGAAATTCTAGGTCTTTTTCAGTAACATGCAAAAAATGTGGAAAGATCTTGACAGGGCGGTGACTATGGTTCCTTTGGTCTTATTTGATAGTCCAGAAAAATATTAGGCGATAGGGGTCCGGAGGTCCCGGGACCACTCGGAAGGCGTAGGCTATAACACACAAAAATATGGGAATCGCGCGGAATTCTAGTTGTTTGGCCGAAAAACGCAAAAAATGAGGAACGATCATGGCGGGGCGGATACTATGGTTCCTTAGGTCGTATTTGATAGTCCGGAAAAATATTAGGCGATAGGGGTCAGGAGGTCCCGGGACCACTCGGAAGGCGTGGGCTATAACACACAAAAATATGGGAATCGCGCGGAATTCTAGTTGTTTGGCCGAAAAACGCAAAAAATGAGGAACGATCATGGCGGGGCGGATACTATGGTTCCTTAGGTCGTATTTGATAGTCCGAAAAAATATTAGGCGATAGGGGTCAGGAGGTACCGGGACCACTCGGAAGGCGTGGGCTATAACACACAAAAATATGGGAATCGCGCGGAATTCTAGTTGTTTGGCCGAAAAACGCAAAAAATAAGGAACGATCATGGCGGGGAGGATACTATGGTTCCTTAGGTCATATTTGATAGTCCGGAAAAATATTAGGCGATAGGGGTCAGGAGGTCCCGGGACCACTCGGAAGGCGTGGGCTATAACACACAAAAATATGGGAATCGCGCGGAATTCTAGTTGTTTGGCCGAAAAACGCAAAAAATGAGGAACGATCATGGCGGGGTGGTTACTATGGTTCCTTAGGTCGTATTTGATGGCCCAGAAAATTTTTAGGCGATCGGGGTTCGGGGTTCCCGGGACCCCTTGGAAGGCGTGGGCTAAAGCACACGAAAATATGGAAATCGCGCGAAATTCTAGTTTTATGGCCGAAAAACGCAAAAAATGAGGAACGATCATGGCGGGGCGATAACTATGATTCCTTAGGCCTTATTTGATAGTACTTAAAAATTTTAGGCGATAGGGGTCAGGAGGTCCTGGGACCACTCGGAAGGCGTGGGCTATAACACACAAAAATATAGGAATCGCACTAAATTCTAGTTGTTTGGCCGAAAAACGCAAAAATGAGGAACGATCATAGCGGGGTGGTTACTATGGTTCCTTAGGTCATATTTTATGGCCCGGAAAATTTTAGGCGATCGGGGTTCAGGGTTCCCGGGACCCCTTGGAAGGCGTGGGCTAAAGCACACGAAAATATGGAAATCGCGCAAAATTCTAGTTTATTGGCTGAAAAATGCAAAAGACTAGGAACGATCATGGCGGGGCGGTGACTATGGTTCCTTAGGTAGTATTTGATAGTCCGAAAAATTTTTAGGCAATCCGGCTCCGGGGGGCCCGACCCACTCGGAAGGCGTGGGCGACAGCACACAAAAATATGGGAATCGGGCGGAATTCTAGTTTTTTGGTCAAAAAATGCAAAAAATGAGGAACGATCATGGCGAGGCGGTGACTATGGTTCCTTAGGTCTTAATTGATGTCCCAAAATTTTTTTAGGTGATCCGAGACCGGCGGCCCGGCCCACTCGGAAGGCGTGGGCAATAGCACACAAAAATATGGTAATCGAGCGGAATTCTAGTTTTTTGGCCGAAAAATGCAATAAATGAGGAACGATCATGGCGGGGCGGTGACTATGGTTCCTTAGGTCGTATTTGATGGCCCGGAAAAATTTTAGGCGATCGGGGTCCACGGCTCCCGGGACCACTCGGAAGGTGTAAGCTATAGCACACTAAAATATGCAAATCGCGCGGAGTTCTATTTTTTTGGCCGAAAAATGCAAAGCATTTGGAACGATCATGGTGGGGAGGTGACTATGGTACCTTACGTCGTATTTGATAGTCCGGAAAATTTTTAGGCGATCGGGGTCCGCGGCTCCCCGGACCACTTGGAAGGCGTGGGTATAGCACACGAAAATAAGGGAATCGGGCGTAATTCTAGTTTTTTGGCCGAAAAATGCAAAAAATGAGAAACGATGATGGCGGGGCGGTTACTATGGTTCCTTAGGTCGTATTTGACGGCCCGGAAAAATTTTAGGCGATCGGGGTCCGGGGATCCCGGAACCACTTGGAAGGGTGGGCAATAGCACACAAAAATATTGTAATCGGGAGGAATTTTAGTTTTTTGGCAAAAAAACGCAACAAATGAGGAATGATCATGGCTGGGAGGTGACTATGGTTCCTTAGGTCATATTTGATAGTCCGGAAAAATTTTAGGCGATAGGGGTCCGGAGTTCCCGGGTTCACTTGGAAGGCGTGGGCTATAGGACACGAAAATATGGGAATCGCGCGGAATTCTAGTTTTTTGGCCGAAAAACAGAAAAAACTAGGAACGATCATGGCTGGGCGGTGACTATGGTTCCTTAGGTCTTATTTGATAGTCCGAAAAAATTTTAGGCGATAGGGGTCCGGAGACCCGGGACCACTCGGAAGGCGTGGGCTATAACACTCAAAAATATGGGATCGCGCGGAATTCTAGTTGTTTGGCCGAAAAACACAAAAAATGAGGAACGATCATGGAGGCGCGGATACTATGGTTCCTTAGGTCATATTTGATAGTCCGGAAAAATTTTAGGCGATAGGGGTCAGGAGGTCCCGGGACCACTCGTAAGGCGTGGGATATAACACACAAAAATATGGGAATCACGCTGAATTCTAGTTTTTTGGCCGAAAAACGCAATAAATGTGGAACGATCATGGCGGGGTGGTGACTATGGTTCCTTAGGTCATATTTGATGGCCCGAAAAATTTTAGGCGATCGGGGTCCACGGCTCCCGGGACCACTCGGAAGGCGTGGGCTATAACACACAAAAATATGGGAATCGCGCTGAATTCTAGTTGTTTGGCCGAAAAACGCAAAAAAGAGGAACGATCATGGCGGGGTGGTTACTATGGTTCCTTAGGTCATATTTGATGGCCCGGAAAATTTTAGGCGATCGGGGTACACGGCTCCCGGGACCACTCGGAAGGCGTAAGCTATAGCACACTAAAATATGCAAATCGCGCGGAGTTCTAGTTTTTTGGCCGAAAAATGCAAAGCATTTGGACCGATCATGGTGGGGCGGTGACTATGGTATCTTAGGTCGTATTTGATAGTCCGGAAAATTTTTAGGCGATCGGGGTCCGCGGTTCCCCGGACCACTTGGAAGGCGTCGGTATAGCACAAGAAAATATGGGAATCGGGCGTAACTCTAGTCTTTTGGCCGAAAAATGCAAAAAATGAGAAACGATGATGGCGGGGCGGTTACTATGGTTCCTTAGGTCGTATTTGACGGCCCGGAAAATTTTTAGGCGATCGGGGTCCGCGGCTCTTGGGACCACTCGGAAGGCGTGGGTATAGCACACGAAAATATGGGAATCTGGCGTAATTCTAGGTCTTTTTCAGTAACATGCAAAAAATGTGGAAAGATCTTGACAGGGCGGTGACTATGGTTCCTTTGGTCTTATTTGATAGTCTGGAAAAATATTAGGCGATAGGGGTCCGGAGGTCCCGGGACCACTCGGAAGGCGTGGGCTATAACACACAAAAATATGGCAATCGCGCGGAATTCTAGTTGTTTGGCCGAAAAACGCAAAAAATGAGGAACGATCATGGCGGGGTGGTGACTATGGTTCCTTAGGCCTTATTTGATAGTCCATAAAAATATTAGGCGATAGGGGTCCGGAGGTCCCGGGATAACTCGGAAGGCGTGGGCTATAATACACAAAAATATGGGAATCGCGCGGAATTCTAGTTGTTTGGCCGAAAAACGCAACAAATGAGGAACGATCATGGCGGGGCGGATACTATGGTTCCTTAGGTCGTATTTGATAGTCCGGAAAAATTTTAGGCGATAGAGGTCAGGAGGTCCCGGGACCACTCGGAAGGCGTGGGCTATAACACACAAAAAATGGGAATCGCACGGAATTCTAGTTGTTTGGCCGAAAAACGCAAAAACTAAGGAACGATCATGGCGGGGTGGTTACTATGGTTCCTTAGGTCGTATTTGATGGCCCGGAAATGTTTTTGGCGATCGGCGTTCTGGGTTCCCGGGACCCCTTGGAAGGCGTGGGCTTAAGTACACGAAAATATGGAAATCGCGCGAAATTCTAGTTTTTTGGCTGAAAAACGCAAAAGACTAGGAACGATCATGACGGGGCGGTGACTATGGTACCTTAGGTCGTATTTGATAGTCCGGAATTCTAGTTTTTTGGCCGAAAAACAGAAAAAACTAGGAACGATTATGGCTGGGCGGTGACTATGGTTCCTTAGGTCTTATTTGATAGTCCGAAAAACTTTTAGGCGATAGCGGTCCGGAGACCCGGGACCACTCGGAAGGCGTGGGCTATAACACACAAAAATATGGGACCGCGCGGAATTCTAGTTATTTGGCCGAAAAACACAAAAAATGAGGAACGATCATGGCGGGGCGGATACTATGGTTCCTTAGGTCGTATTTGATAGTCCGGAAAAACTTTAGGCGATAGGGGTCAGGAGGTCCCGGGACCACTCGGAAGGCGTGGGCTATAACACACAAAAAATGGGAATCGCGCGGAATTCTAGTTGTTTGGCCGAAAAACGCAAAAACTAAGGAACGATCATGGTGGGGCGGTGACTATGGTACCTTAGGTTGTATTTGATAGTCCGGAAAATTTTTAGGCAATCGTGGTCAGCGGCCTCCCCGGACCACTTGGAAGGCGTGGGTATAGCACACGAAAATATGGGAATCGGGCGTAATTCTAGTTTTTTGGCCGAAAAATGCAAAAAATGAGAAACGATGATGGCGGGGCGGTTACTATGGTTCCTTAGGTCGTATTTGACGGCCCGGAAAAATTTTAGGCGATCGGGGTCCGGGGGTCCCGGAACCACTTGGAAGGGTGGGCAATAGCACACAAAAATATTGTAATCGGGCGGAATTCTAGTTTTTTGGCCGAAAAACGCAACAAATGAGGAATGATCATGGCTGGGCGGTGACTATGGTTCCTTAGGTCGTATTTGATAGTCCGGAAAAATTTTAGGCGATAGGGGTCCGGAGTTCCCGGGTTCACTTGGAAGGCATGGGCTATAGGACACGAAAATATGGGAATCGCTCGGAATCCTAGTTTTTTGGCCGAAAAACAGAAAAAACTAGGAACGATCATGACTGGGCGGTGACTATGGTTCCTTAGGTCTTATTTGATAGTCCGAAAAAATTTTAGGTGATAGGGGTCAGGAGGTCCCGGGACCACTCGGAAGGCATGGGCTATAACACACAAAAAATGGGAATCGCGCGGAATTCTAGTTGTTTGGCCGAAAAATGCAAAAACTAAGGAACGATCATGGCGGGGTGGTTACTATGGTTCCTTAGGTCGTATTTGATGGCCCGGAAAATTTTTAGGTGATCGGGGTTCGGGGTTCCCGGGACCCCATTGGAAGGCGTGGCCTTAAGCACACGAAAATATGGAAATCGCGCGAAATTCTAGTTTTTTGGCTGAAAAACGCAAAAGACTAGGAACGATTATGACGGGGCAGTGACTATGGTTCCTTAGGTCGTATTTGATAGTCCGGAAAATTTTTAGGCGATCCGGCTCTATGGGGTCCCACCCACTCGGAAGGCGTGGGTGATAGCACACAAAAATATGGGAATCGGGCGGAAATCTAGTTTTTTGGCCAAAAAATGCAAAAAATGAGGAACGATCATGGCGAGGCGGTGACTATGGTTCCTTAGGTCTTAATTGATGGCCCAAAAATTTTTTAGGTTATCCGAGACCGGCGGCCTGGCCCACTCGGAAGGCGTGGGCAATAGCACACAAAAATATGGTAATCAAGCGAAATTCTAATTTTTTGGCCGTAAAACGAAATAAATGAGGAACGATCATGGCGGGGCGGTGACTATGGTTCCTTAGGTCATATTTGATGGCCCGGAAAATTTTAGGCGATCGGGGTCCACGGCTCCCGGGACCACTCGGAAGGCGTAAGCTATAGCACACTAAAATATGCAAATCGCACGGAGTTCTAGTTTTTTGGCCGAAAAATGCAAAGCATTTGGAACGATCATGGTGGGGTGGTGACTATGGTACCTTAGGTTGTATTTGATAGTACGGAAAATTTTTAGGCAATCGTGGTCCGCGGCTCCCCGGACCACTTGGAAGGCGTGGGTATAGCACACGAAAATATGGGAATCGGGCGTAATTCTAGTTTTTTGGCCGAAAAATGCAAAAAATGAGAAACGATGATGGCGGGGCGGTTACTATGGTTCCTTAGGTCGTATTTGACGGCCCGGAAAAATTTTAGGCGATCGGGGTCCGGGGGTCCCGGAACCACTTGGAAGGGTGGGCAATAGCACACAAAAATATTGTAATCGGGCGGAATTCTAGTTTTTTGGCCGAAAAATGCAACAAATGAGGAATGATCATGGCTGGGCGGTGACTATGGTTCCTTAGGTCGTATTTGATAGTCCGGAATAATTTTAGGCGATAGGGGTCCGGAGTTCCCGGGTTCACTTGGAAGGCGTGGGCTATAGGACACGAAAATATGGGAATCACACGGAATTCTAGTTTTTAGGCCGAAAAACGCAAAAAATGAGGAACGATCATGGCGGGGCGGATACTATGGTTCCTTAGGTCGTATTTGATAGTCCGGAAAAATTTTAGGCGATAGGGGTCCGGAGGTCCCGGGACCACTCGGAAGGTGTGGGCTATAACACACAAAAATATGGGAATCGCGCGGAATTCTAGTTGTTTGGCCGAAAAACGCAAAAAATAAGGAACGATCATGGCGGGGCGGATACTATGGTTCCTTAGGTCGTATTTGATTGCCCGGAAAAATTTTAGGTGATCGGGGTCTGCGGCTCTTGGGACCACTCGGAATGCGTGGGTATAGCACACGAAAATATGGGAATCGGGCAAAATTCTAGGTCTTTTTCAGTTACATGCAAAAAATGTGGAAAGATCTTGGCACGACGGTGACTATGGTTCCTTTGGTCTTATTTGATAGTCCGGAAAAATATTAGGCGATAGGGGTCCCGAGGTCCCGGGACCACCACTCGGAAGGCGTGGGCTATAACACACAAAAATATGGGAATCGCGCGAAATTCTAGTTTTTTGGCCGAAAAACAGAAAGAACTAGGAACGATCATGACTGGGCGGTGACTATGGTTCCTTAGGTCTTATTTGATAGTCCAAAAAATTTTAGGCGATAGGGGTCTGGAGACCCGGGACCACTCGCAAGGCGTGGGCTATAACACACAAAAATATGGGACCGCGCGGAATTCTAGTTATTTGGCCGAAAAACACAAAAAATGAGGAACGATCATGGCGGGGCGGATACTATGGTTCCTTAGGTCGTATTTGATAGTCCGGAAAAATTTTAGGCGATAGGGGTCAGGAGGTCCCGGGACCACTCGGAAGGCGTGGGCTATAACACACAAAAAATAGGAATCGCGCGGAATTGTAGTTGTTTGGCCGAAAAACGCAAAAACTAAGGAACGATCATGGCGGGGTGGTTACTATGGTTCCTTAGGTCGTATTTGATGGCCCGGAAATGTTTTAGGCGATCGGGGTTCGGGGTTCCCGGGACCCCTTGGAAGGCGTGGGCTTAAGTACACGAAAATATGGAAATCGCGCGAAATTCTAGTTTTTTGGCTGAAAAACGCAAAAGACTAGGAACGATCATGACGGGGCGGTGACTATGGTACCTTAGGTCGTATTTGATAGTCCGAAATTCTAGTTTTTTGGCCGAAAAACAGAAAGAACTAGGAACGATCATGACTGGGCGGTGACTATGGTTCCTTAGGTCTTATTTGATAGTCCAAAAAATTTTAGGCGATAGGGGTCTGGAGACCCGGGACCACTCGCAAGGCGTGGGCTATAACACACAAAAATATGGGACCGCGCGGAATTCTAGTTATTTGGCCGAAAAACACAAAAAATGAGGAACGATCATGGCGGGGCGGATACTATGGTTCCTTAGGTCGTATTTGATAGTCCGGAAAAATTTTAGGCGATAGGGGTCAGGAGGTCCCGGGACCACTCGGAAGGCGTGGGCTATAACACACAAAAAATGGGAATCGCACGGAATTCTAGTTGTTTGGCCGAAAAACGCAAAAACTAAGGAACGATCATGGCGGGGTGGTTACTATGGTTCCTTAGGTCGTATTTGATGGCCCGGAAATGTTTTAGGCGATCGGGGTTCGGGGTTCCCGGGATCCCTTGGAAGGCGTGGGCTTAAGTACACGAAAATATGGAAATCGCGCGAAATTCTAGTTTTTTGGCTGAAAAACGCAAAAGACTAGGAACGATCATGACGGGGCGGTGACTATGGTACCTTAGGTCGTATTTGATAGTCCGGAATTCTAGTTTTTTGGCCGAAAAACAGAAAAAACTAGGAACGATTATGGCTGGGCGGTGACTATGGTTCCTTAGGTCTTATTTGATAGTCCGAAAAAATTTTAGGCGATAGGGGTCCGGAGACCCGGGACCACTCGGAAGGCGTGGGCTATAACACACAAAAATATGGGACCGCGCGGAATTCTAGTTATTTGGCCGAAAAACACAAAAAATGAGGAACGATCATGGCGGGGCGGATACTATGGTTCCTTAGGTCGTATTTGATAGTCCGGAAAAACTTTAGGCGATAGGGGTCAGGAGGTCCCGGGACCACTCGGAAGGCGTGGGCTATAACACACAAAAAATGGGAATCGCGCGGAATTCTAGTTGTTTGGCCGAAAAACGCAAAAACTAAGGAACGATCATGGCGGGGTGGTTACTATGGTTCCTTAGGTCGTATTTGATGGCCCGGAAATGTTTTAGGCGATCGGGGTTCGGGGTTCCCGGGATCCCTTGGAAGGCGTGGGATTAAGTACACGAAAATATGGAAATCGCGCGAAATTCTAGTTTTTTGGCTGAAAAATGCAAAAGACTAGGAACGATCATGACGGGGCGGTGACTATGGTACCTTAGGTCGTATTTGATAGTCCGGAATTCTAGTTTTTTGGCCGAAAAACAGAAAAAACTAGGAACGATTATGGCTGGGCGGTGACTATGGTTCCTTAGGTCTTATTTGATAGTCCGAAAAAATTTTAGGCGATAGGGGTCCGGAGACCCGGGACCACTCGGAAGGCGTGGGCTATAACACACAAAAATATGGGACCGCGCGGAATTCTAGTTATTTGGCCGAAAAACACAAAAAATGAGGAACGATCATGGCGGGGCGGATACTATGGTTCCTTAGGTCGTATTTGATAGTCCGGAAAAACTTTAGGCGATAGGGGTCAGGAGGTCCCGGGACCACTCGGAAGGCGTGGGCTATAACACACAAAAAATGGGAATCGCGCGGAATTCTAGTTGTTTGGCCGAAAAACGCAAAAACTAAGGAACGATCATGGTGGGGCGGTGACTATGGTACCTTAGGTTGTATTTGATAGTCCGGAAAATTTTTAGGCAATCGTGGTCTGCGGCCTCCCGGACCACTTGGAAGGCATGGGTATAGCACACGAAAATATGGGAATCGGGCGTAATTCTAGTTGTTTGGCCGAAAAATGCAAAAAATGAGAAACGATGATGGCGGGGCGGTTACTATGGTTCCTTAGGTCGTATTTGATGGCCTGGAAAAATTTTAGGCGATCGGGGTCCGGGGATCCCGGAACCACTTGGAAGGGTGGGCAATATCACACAAATATATTGTAATCGGGCGGAATTCTAGTTTTTTGGCCGAAAAACGCAACAAATGAGGAATGATCATGGCTGGGCGGTGACTATGGTTCCTTAGGTCGTATTTGATATTCCGGAAAAATTTTAGGCGATAGGGGTCCGGAGTTCCCGGGTTCACTTGGAAGGCATGGGCTATAGGACACGAAAATATGGGAATCGCTCGGAATCCTAGTTTTTTGGCCGAAAAACAGAAAAAACTAGGAACGATCATGACTGGGCGGTGACTATGGTTCCTTAGGTCTTATTTGATAGTCCGAAAAAAATTTAGGCGATAGGGGTCAGGAGGTCCCGGGACCACTCGGAAGGCATGGGCTATAACACACAAAAAATGGGAATCGCGCGGAATTCTAGTTGTTTGGCCGAAAAATGCAAAAACTAAGGAACGATCATGGCGGGGTGGTTACTATGGTTCCTTAGGTCGTATTTGATGGCCCGGAAAATTTTTAGGTGATCGGGGTTCGGGGTTCCCGGGACCCCATTGGAAGGCGTGGCCTTAAGCACACGAAAATATGGAAATCGCGCGAAATTCTAGTTTTTTGGCTGAAAACGCAAAAGACTAGGAACGATTATGACGGGGCGGTGACTATGGTTCCTTAGGTCGTATTTGATAGTCCGGAAAATTTTTAGGCGATCCGGCTCTGTGGGGCCCGACCCACTCGGAAGGCGTGGGCGATAGCACACAAAAATATGGGAATCGGGCGGAATTCTAGTTTTTTGGCCAAAAAATGCAAAAAATGAGGAACGATCATGGCGAGGCGGTGACTATGGTTCCTTAGGTCTTAATTGATGGCCCAAAAATTTTTTAGGTGATCCGAGGCCGGCGGCCTGGCCCACTCGGAAGGCGTGGGCAATAGCACACAAAAATATGGTAATCAAGCGAAATTCTAATTTTTTGGCCGAAAAACGCAATAAATGAGGAACGATCATGGCGGGGCGGTGACTATGGTTCCTTAGGTCGTATTTGATGGCCCGGAAAATTTTAGGCGATCGGGGTCCACGGCTCCCGGGACCACTCGGAAGGCGTAAGCTATAGCACACTAAAATATGCAAATCGCACGGAGTTCTAGTTTTTTGGCCGAAAAATGCAAAGCATTTGGAACGATCATGGTGGGGCGGTGACTATGGTACCTTAGGTTGTATTTGATAGTACGGAAAATTTTTAGGCAATCGTGGTCCGCGGATCCCCGGACCACTTGGAAGGCGTGGGTATAGCACACGAAAATATGGGAATCGGGCGTAATTCTAGTTTTTTGGCCGAAAAATGCAAAAAATGATAAACGATGATGGCGGGGCAGTTACTATGGTTCCTTAGGTCGTATTTGACGGCCCAGAAAAGTTTTAGGCGATCGGGGTCCGGGGATCCCGGAACCACTTGGAAGGGTGGGCAATAGCACACAAAAATATTGTAATCGGGCGGAATTCTAGTTTTTTGGCCGAAAAATGCAACAAATGAGGAATGATCATGGCTGGGCGGTGACTATGGTTCCTTATGTCGTATTTGATAGTCCGGAAAAATTTTAGGCGATAGGGGTCCGGAGTTCCCGGGTTCACTTGGAAGGCGTGGGCTATAGGACACGAAAATATGGGAATCACACGGAATTCTAGTTTTTAGGCCGAAAAAAGGAAAAAACTAGGAACGATCATGGCTGGGCGGTGACTATGGTTCCTTAGGTCGTATTTGATAGTCCGGAAAAATTTTAGGCGATAGGGGTCTGGAGGTCCCGGGACCACTCGGAAGGTGTGGGCTATAACACACAAAAATATGGGAATCGCGCGGAATTCTAGTTGTTTGGCCGAAAAACGCAAAAAATAAGGAACGATCATGGCGGGGCGGATACTATGGTTCCTTAGGTCGTATTTGATTGCCCGGAAAAATTTTAGGTGATCGGGGTCTGCGGCTCTTGGGACCACTCGGAATGCGTGGGTATAGCACACGAAAATATGGGAATCGGGCAAAATTCTAGGTCTTTTTCAGTTACATGCAAAAAATGTGGAAAGATCTTGGCACGACGGTGACTATGGTTCCTTTGGTCTTATTTGATAGTCCGGAAAAATATTAGGCGATAGGGGTCCCGAGGTCCCGGGACCACCACTCGGAAGGCGTGGGCTATAACACACAAAAATATGGGAATCGCGCGAAATTCTAGTTTTTTGGCCGAAAAACAGAAAGAACTAGGAACGATCATGACTGGGCGGTGACTATGGTTCCTTAGGTCTTATTTGATAGTCCAAAAAATTTTAGGCGATAGGGGTCTGGAGACCCGGGACCACTCGCAAGGCGTGGGCTATAACACACAAAAATATGGGACCGCGCGAAATTCTAGTTATTTGGCCGAAAAACACAAAAAATGAGGAACGATCATGGCGGGGCGGATACTATGGTTCCTTAGATCGTATTTGATAGTCCGGAAAAATTTTAGGCGATAGGGGTCAGGAGGTCCCGGGACCACTCGGAAGGCGTGGGCTATAACACACAAAAAATAGGAATCGCGCGGAATTGTAGTTGTTTGGCCGAAAAACGCAAAAACTAAGGAACGATCATGGCGGGGTGGTTACTATGGTTCCTTAGGTCGTATTTGATGGCCCGGAAATGTTTTAGGCGATCGGGGTTCGGGGTTCCCGGGACCCCTTGGAAGGCGTGGGCTTAAGTACACGAAAATATGGAAATCGCGCGAAATTCTAGTTTTTTGGCTGAAAAACGCAAAAGACTAGGAACGATCATGACGGGGCGGTGACTATGGTACCTTAGGTCGTATTTGATAGTCCGAAATTCTAGTTTTTTGGCCGAAAAACAGAAAAAACTAGGAACGATTATGGCTGGGCGGTGACTATGGTTCCTTAGGTCTTATTTGATAGTCCGAAAAAATTTTAGGCGATAGGGGTCCGGAGACCCGGGACCACTCGGAAGGCGTGGGCTATAACACACAAAAATATGGGACCGCGCGGAATTCTAGTTATTTGGCCGAAAAACACAAAAAATGAGGAACGATCATGGCGGGGCGGATACTATGGTTCCTTAGGTCGTATTTGATAGTCCGGAAAAATTTTAGGCGATAGGGGTCAGGAGGTCCCGGGACCACTCGGAAGGCGTGGGCTATAACACACAAAAAATGGGAATCGCACGGAATTCTAGTTGTTTGGCCGAAAAACGCAAAAACTAAGGAACGATCATGGCGGGGTGGTTACTATGGTTCCTTAGGTCGTATTTGATGGCCCGGAAATGTTTTAGGCGATCGGGGTTCGGGGTTCCCGGGATCCCTTGGAAGGCGTGGGCTTAAGTACACGAAAATATGGAAATCGCGCGAAATTCTAGTTTTTTGGCTGAAAAACGCAAAAGACTAGGAACGATCATGACGGGGCGGTGACTATGGTACCTTAGGTCGTATTTGATAGTCCGGAATTCTAGTTTTTTGGCCGAAAAACAGAAAAAACTAGGAACGATTATGGCTGGGCGGTGACTATGGTTCCTTAGGTCTTATTTGATAGTCCGAAAAAATTTTAGGCGATAGGGGTCCGGAGACCCGGGACCACTCGGAAGGCGTGGGCTATAACACACAAAAATATGGGACCGCGCGGAATTCTAGTTATTTGGCCGAAAAACACAAAAAATGAGGAACGATCATGGCGGGGCGGATACTATGGTTCCTTAGGTCGTATTTGATAGTCCGGAAAAACTTTAGGCGATAGGGGTCAGGAGGTCCCGGGACCACTCGGAAGGCGTGGGCTATAACACACAAAAAATGGGAATCGCGCGGAATTCTAGTTGTTTGGCCGAAAAACGCAAAAACTAAGGAACGATCATGGTGGGGCGGTGACTATGGTACCTTAGGTTGTATTTGATAGTCCGGAAAATTTTTAGGCAATCGTGGTCTGCGGCCTCCCGGACCACTTGGAAGGCATGGGTATAGCACACGAAAATATGGGAATCGGGCGTAATTCTAGTTGTTTGGCCGAAAAATGCAA
This sequence comes from Nicotiana tomentosiformis, assembly GCF_000390325.3. Lineage (NCBI taxonomy): Eukaryota > Viridiplantae > Streptophyta > Magnoliopsida > Solanales > Solanaceae > Nicotiana > Nicotiana tomentosiformis. The sequence goes on from NW_027174609.1 coordinate 123,395, forward strand.
AAAATGAGAAACGATGATGGCGGGGCGGTTACTATGGTTCCTTAGGTCGTATTTGATGGCCTGGAAAAATTTTAGGCGATCGGGGTCCGGGGATCCCGGAACCACTTCGAAAGGTGGGCAATAGCACACAAAAATATTGTAATCGGGCGGAATTCTAGTTTTTGGCCGAAAAACGCAACAAATGAGGAATGATCATGGCTGGGCGGTGACTATGGTTCCTTAGGTCGTATTTGATAGTCCGGAAAAATTTTAGGCGATAGGGGTCCGGAGTTCCCGGGTTCACTTGGAAGGCATGGGCTATAGGACACGAAAATATGGGAATCGCTCGGAATCCTAGTTTTTTGGCCGAAAAACAGAAAAAACTAGGAACGATCATGACTGGGCGGTGACTATGGTTCCTTAGGTCTTATTTGATAGTCCGAAAAAATTTTAGGCGATAGGGGTCAGGAGGTCCCGGGACCACTCGGAAGGCATGGGCTATAACACACAAAAAATGGGAATCGCGCGGAATTCTAGTTGTTTGGCCGAAAAATGCAAAAACTAAGGAACGATCATGGCGGGGTGGTTACTATGGTTCCTTAGGTCATATTTGATGGCCCGGAAAATTTTTACGCGATCGGGGTTCGGGATTCCCGGGACCCCATTGGAAGGCGTGGGCTAAAGCACACGAAAATATGGAAATCGCGCGAAATTCTAGTTTTTTGGATGAAAAACGCAAAAGACTAGGAACGATTATGACGGGGCGGTGACTATGGTTCCTTAGGTCGTATTTGATAGTCCGGAAAATTTTTAGGCGATCCGGCTCCGTGGGGCCCGACCCACTCGGAAGGCGTGGGCGATAGCATACAAAAATATGGGAATCGGGCGGAATTCTAGTTTTTTGGCCAAAAAATGCAAAAAATGAGGAACGATCATGGCGAGGCGGTGACTATGGTTCCTTAGGTCTTAATTGATGGCCCAAAAATTTTTTAGGTGATCCGAGACCGGCGGCCTGGCCCACTCGGAAGGCGTGGGCAATAGCACACAAAAATATGGTAATCAAGCGAAATTCTAATTTTTTAGCCGAAAAACGAAATAAATGAGGAACGATCATGGCGGGGCGGTGACTATGGTTCCTTAGGTCGTATTTGATAGTCCGGAAAAATTTTAGGCGATAGGGGTCCGGAGTTCCCGGGTTCACTTGGAAGGCGTGGGCTATAGGACACGAAAATATGGGAATCACACGGAATTCTAGTTTTTAGGCCGAAAAAAGGAAAAAACTAGGAACGATCATGGCTGGGCGGTGACTATGGTTCCTTAGGTCGTATTTGATAGTCCGGAAAAATTTTAGGCGATAGGGGTCTGGAAGTCCCGGGACCACTCGGAAGGTGTGGGCTATAACACACAAAAATATGGGAATCGCGCGGAATTCTAGTTGTTTGGCCAAAAAACGCAAAAAATAAGGAACGATCATGGCGGGGCGGATACTATGGTTCCTTAGGTCGTATTTGATTGCCCGGAAAAATTTTAGGTGATCGGGGTCTGCGGCTCTTGGGACCACTCGGAATGCGTGGGTATAGCACACGAAAATATGGGAATCGGGCAAAATTCTAGGTCTTTTTCAGTTACATGCAAAAAATGTGGAAAGATCTTGGCACGACGGTGACTATGGTTCCTATGGTCTTATTTGATAGTCCGGAAAAATATTAGGCGATAGGGGTCCCGAGGTCCCGGGACCACCACTCGGAAGGCGTGGGCTATAACACATAAAAATATGGGAATCGCGCGAAATTCTAGTTTTTTGGCCGAAAAACAGAAAGAACTAGGAACGATCATGACTGGGCGGTGACTATGGTTCCTTAGGTCTCATTTGATAGTCCAAAAAATTTTAGGCGATAGGGGTCTGGAGACCCGGGACCACTCGCAAGGCGTGGGCTATAACACACAAAAATATAGGACCGCGCGGAATTCTTGTTGTTTGGCCAAAAAACACAAAAAATGAGGAACGATCATGGTGGGGCGGATACTATGGTTCCTTAGGTCGTATTTGATAGTCCGGAAAAATTTTAGGCGATAGGGGTCAGGAGGTCCCGGGACCACTCGGAAGGCGTGGGCTATAACACACAAAAAATAGGAATCGCGCGGAATTGTAGTTGTTTGGCCGAAAAACGCAAAAACTAAGGAACGATCATGGCGGGGTGGTTACTATGGTTCCTTAGGTCATATTTGATGGCCCGGAAAATTTTTAGGCGATCGGGGTTCGGGGTTCCCGGGACCCCTTGGAAGGCGTGGGCTTAAGCACACGAAAATATGAAAATCGCGCGAAATTTTAGTTTTTTGGCTGAAAAACGCAAAAGACTAGGAACGATCATGACGGGGCGGTGACTATGGTTCCTTAGGTCATATTTGATAGTCCGGAAAATTTTTAGGCGATACGGCTCCGGGGTCCCGACCCACTCGGAAGGCGTGGGCGATAGCACACAAAAATATGGGAATCGGGCAGAATTCTAGTTTTTTGGCAAAAAAATGCAAAAAATGAGGAACGATCATGGCGAGGCGGTGACTATGGTTCCTTAGGTCTTAATTGATGGCCCGAAAATTTTTAGGCGATCCGAGACCGGCGGCCCGGCCCACTCGGAAGGCGTGGGCAATAGCACACAAAAATATGGTAATCGAGCGGAATTCTAGTTTTTTGGCCGAAAAACGCAATAAATGAGGAACCATCATGGCGGGGCGGTGACTATGGTTCCTTAGGTCATATTTGATAGTCCGCAAAAAATTTTAGGCGATAGGGGTCAGGAGGTCCCGGGACCACTCGGAAGGCGTGGGCTATAACACACAAAAAATGAGGAATGATCATGGTGGGGTGGTTACTATGGTTCCTTAGGTCGTATTTGATGGCCCGGAAAAGTTTTAGGCGATCGGGGTTCGGGGTTCCCGGGACCCCTTGGAAGGCGTGGGCTAAAGCACACGAAAATATGGAAATCGCGCGAAATTCTAGTTTTTGGCTGAAAAACGCAAAAGACTAGGAACGATCATGACGGGGCAGTGACTATGGTTCCTTAGGTAGTATTTGATAGTTCGGAAAATTTTTAGGCGATCCGGCTCCAGGGGGCCCGACCCACTCGGAAGGCGTGGGCGATAGCACATAAAAATATGGGAATCGGGCGGAATTCTAGTTTATTGGCCAAAAAATGCAAAAAATGAGGAACGATCATGGCGAGGCGGTGACTATGGTTCCTTAGGTCTTAATTGATGGCCCGAAATTTTTTTAGGCTATCCGAGATCGGCGGCCCGGCCCAATCGGAAGGCGTGGGCAATAGCACACAAAAATATGGCAATTGAGCGGAATTCTAGTTTTTTGGCCGAAAAACGCAATAAATGAGGAACGATCATGGCGGGGCGGTGACTATGGTTCCTTAGGTCATTTTTGATGGCCCGGAAAATTTTAGCCGATCGGGGTCCACGGCTCCCGGGACCACTCGGAAGGCGTAAGCTATAGCACACTAAAATATGCAAATCGCGCGGAGTTCTTGTTTTTTGTCCGAAAAATGCAAAGCATTTGGAACGATCATGGTGGGGCGGTGACTATGGTACCTTAGGTCGTATTTGATAGTCCGAAAAATTTTTAGGCGATCGGGGTCCTCGGTTCCCCGGACCACTTGGAAGGCGTGGGTATAGCACACGAAAATATGGGAATTGGGCGTAATTCTAGTCTTTTGGCCGAAAAATGCAAAAAATGAGAAACGATGATGGCGGGGCGGTTACTATGGTTCCTTAGGTCGTATTTGACGGCCCGGAAAAATTTTAGGCGATCGGGGTCCGGGGGTCCCGGAACCACTTGGAAGGGTTGGCAATAGCGCACAAAAATATTGTAATCGGGCGGAATTGTAGCTTTTTGGCCGAAAAACGCAACAAATGAGGAATGATCAAGGCTGGGCGGTGACTATGGTTCCTTAGGTCGTATTTGATAGTCCGGAAAACTTTTAGGCGAGAGGGGTCCGGAGTTCCCGGGATCACTTGGAAGGCGTGGGCTATAGGACACGAAAATATGGGAATCGCTCGGAATTCTAGTTTTTTGGCCGAAAAATAGAAAAAACTAGGAACGATCATGGCTGGGCGGTGACTATGGTTCCTTAGGTCTTATTTGATAGTCCAAAAAAATTTTAGGCGATAGGGGTCCGGAGACCCGGGACCACTCGGAAGGCGTGGGCTATAACACACAAAAATATGGGATCGCGCGGAATTCTATTTGTTTGGCCGAAAAACGTAAAAAATGAGGAACGATCATGGCGAGGTGGTTACTATGGTTCCTTAGGTCGTATTTGATAGTCCGGAAAAATTTTAGGCTATAGGGGTTAGGAGGTCCCGGGACCACTCGGAAGGTGTGGGCTATAACACACAAAAATATGGGAATCGCGCGAAATTCTAGTTGTTTGGCCGAAAAACGGAAAAAATAAGGAACGATCATGGCGGGGCGGATACTATGGTTCCTTAGGTCGTATTTGATTGCCCGGAAAAATTTTAGGCGATCGGGGTCCGCGGCTTTTGGGACCACTCGGAATGCGTGGGTATAGCACACGAAAATATGGGAATCGGGCAAAATTCTAGGTCTTTTTCAGTAACATGCAAAAAATGTGGAAAGATCTTGACAGGGCGGTGACTATGGTTACTTTGGTCTTATTTGATAGTCCGGAAAAATATTAGGCGATAGGGGTCCGGAGGTCCCAGGACCACTCGGAAGGCGTGGGCTATAACACACAAAAATATGGGAATCGCGCGGAATTCTAGTTGGTTGGCCGAAAAACGCAAAAAATGAAGAACGATCATGGCAGGGCGGATACTATGGTTCCTTAGGTCGTATTTGATAGTCCAGAAAAATTTTGGGCGATAGGGGTCAGGAGGTCCCGGGACCACTCGGAAGGCGTGGGTTATAACACACAAAAATATGGGAATCGCGCGGAATTCTAGTTGTTTGGCTGAAAAATGCAAAAAATGAGGAATGATCATGGTGGGGTGGTTTCTATGGTTCCTTAGGTCGTATTCGATGGCCCGGAAAATTTTAAGGCGATCAGGGTTCGGGGTTCCCGGGACCCCTTGGAAGGCGTGGGCTAAAGCACACGAAAATATGGAAATCGTGCGGAATTCTAGTTTTTTGGATGAAAAATGCAAAATACTAGGAACGATCATGGCGGGGCAGTGACTATGGTTCCTTAGGTTGTATTTGATAGTCCGGAAAATTTTTAGGCGATCCGGCTCCGGGGGGCCTGACCCACTCGGAAGGCGTGGGCGATAGCACACAAAAATATGAGAATCGGGCGGAATTCTAGTTTTTTGGCCAAAAAATACTAAAAATGAGGAAAGATCATGGCGAGGCGGTGACTATGGTTCCTTAGGTCCTAATTGATGGCCCGGAAATTTTTTAGGCGATCCGAGTCCGGCGGCCCGGCCCACTCGGAAGGCGTGGGGCACACAAAAATATGGTAATCGAGCGGAATTCTAGCTTTTTGGCCGAAAAACGCAATAAATGAGGAACGATCATGGCGGGGCGGTGACTATGGTTCCTTAGGTCGTATTTGATGGCCCGGAAAATTTTAGGCGATCGGGGTCCACGGCTCCCGGGACCACTCGGAAGGCGTAAGCTATAGCACACTAAAATATGCAAATCGCGCGGAGTTCTAGTTTTTTGGCCGAAAAATGCAAAGCATTTGGAACGATCATGGTGGGGCGGTGACTATGGTACCTTAGGTCGTATTTGATAGTCCGGAAAAATTTTAGGCGATCAGGGTCCGCGGCTCCCCGGACCAATTGGAAGGCGTGGGTATAGCACACGAAAATATGGGAATCGGGCGTAATTCTAGTTTTTTGGCCGAAAAATGCAAAAAATGAGAAACGATGATGGCGGGGCGGTTACTATAGTTCCTTAGGTCGTAATTGACGGCCTGGAAAAATTTTAGGCGATCGGGGTCCGGGGTTCCCAAAACCACTTGGAAGGGTGGGCAATAGAACACAAAAATATTGTAATCGGGTGGAATTCTAGTTTTTTGGCCGAAAAATGCAACAAATGAGGAATGATCATGGCTGGGCGGTGACTATGGTTCCTTAGGTCGTATTCGATGGCCCGGAAAATTTTAAGGCGATCAGGGTTCGGGGTTCCCGGGACCCCTTGGAAGGCGTGGGCTAAAGCACACGAAAATATGGAAATCGCGCGGAATTCTAGTTTTTTGGATGAAAAATGCAAAATACTAGGAATGATCATGGCGGGGCGGTGACTATGGTTCCTTAGGTCGTATTTGATAGTCCGGAAAATTTCTAGGCGATCCGGCTCCGGGGGGCCAGACCCACTCGGAAGGCGTGGGCGATAGCACACAAACATATGGGAATTGGGCGGAATTCTAGTTTTTTGGCCAAAAAATGCAAAAAAATGAGGAAAGATCATAGCGGGGCAGTTACTATGGTTCCTTAGGTCGTATTTGACGGCCTGGAAAAATTTTAGGCGATCGGGGTCCGGGGTTCCCAAAACCACTTGGAAGGGTGGGCAATAGAACACAAAAATATTGTAATCGGGTGGAATTCTAGTTTTTTGGCCGAAAAACGCAACAAATGAGGAATGATCATGGCTGGGCGGTGACTATGGTTCCTTAGGTCGTATTCGATGGCCCGGAAAATTTTAAGGCGATCAGGGTTCGGGGTTCCCGGGACCCCTTGGAAGGCGTGGGCTAAAGCACACGAAAATATGGAAATCGCGCGAAATTCTAGTTTTTTGGATGAAAAATGCAAAATACTAGGAATGATCATGGCGGGGCGGTGACTATGGTTCCTTAGGTCGTATTTGATAGTCCGGAAAATTTTTAGGCGATCCGGCTCCGGGGGGCCAGACCCACTCGGAAGGCGTGGGCGATAGCACACAAACATATCGGAATTGGGCGGAATTCTAGTTTTTTGGCCAAAAAATGCAAAAAAATGAGGAAAGATCATGGCGAGGCGGTGACTATGGTTCCTTAGGTCCTAATTGATGGCCCAAAAATTTTTTAGGCGATCCGAGTCCGGCGGCCCGGCCCACTCGGAAGGCGTGGGCAATAGCACACAAAAATATGATAATCGAGCGAAATTCTAGCTTTTTGGCCGAAAAACACAATAAATGAGGAACGATCATGGCGGGGCGGTGACTATGGTTCCTTAGGTCGTATTTGATGGCCTGGAAAAATTTTAGGCGATCGGGGTCCACGGCTCCCGGGACCACTCGGAAGGCGTAAGCTATATCACACTAAAATATGCAAATCGCGCGGAGTTCTAGTTTTTTGGCCGAAAAATGCAAAGCATTTGGAACGATCATGGTGGGGCGGTGACTATGGTACCTTAGGTCGTATTTGATAGTCCGGAAAACATTTAGGCGATCAGGGTCCGCGGCTCCCCGGACCAATTGGAAGGCGTGGGTATAGCACACGAAAATATGGGAATCGGGCGTAATTCTAGTTTTTTGGCCGAAAAATGCAAAAAATGAGAAACGATGATGGCGGGGCGGTTACTATAGTTCCTTAGGTTGTATTTGACGGCCCGGAAAAGTTTTAGGCGTTCGGGGTCCGGGGTTCCCAGAATCACTTGGAAGGGTGGGCAATAGAACACAAAAATATTGCAATCGGGCGGAATTCTAGTTTTTTAGCCGAAAAACGCAACAAATGAGGAATGATCATGGCTTGGCGGTGACTATGGTTCCTTAGGTCGTATTTGATAGTCCGGAAAAATATTAGGCGATAGGGGTACGAAGGTCCCGGGACCACTCGGAAGGCGTGGGATATAACACACAAAAATATGGGAATCGCGCCGAATTCTAGTTGTTTGGCCGAAAAACGAAAAAATGAGGAACGATCATGGCGGGACGGATACTATGGTTCCTTAGGCCGTATTTGATAGTCCGAAAAAATTTTAGGCTATAGGGGTTAGGAGGTCCCGGGACCACTCGGAAGGAGTGGGCTATAACACACAAAAATATGGGAATCGCGCGGAATTAAGTTATTTGGCCGAAAAACGCAAAAAATAAGGAACGATCATGGCGGGGCGGATACTATGGTTCCTTAGGTCGTATTTGATTGCACGGAAAAATTTTAGGCGATCGGGGTCCGCGGCTCTTGCGACCACTCGGAATGCGTGGGTATAGCACACAAAAAAAGGGAATCGGGCGAAATTCTAGGTCTTTTTCAGTAACATGCAAAAAATGTGGAAAGATCTTGGCAGGGCGGTGACTATGGTTCCTTTGGTCTTATTTGATAGTCTGGAAAAATATTAGGCGATAGGGTTCCGGAGGTCTCGGGACCACTCGGAAGGCGTGGGCTATAACACACAAAAATATGGGAATCGTGCGGAATTCTAGTTGTTTGGCCGAAAAATGCAAAAAATGAGGAACGATCATGGCGGGGCGGATACTATGGTTCCTTAGGTCGTATTTGATAGTCCGAAAAAATTTTAGGCGATAGGGGTCAGGAGGTCCCGGGACCACGCGGAAGGCGTGGGCTATAACACACAAAAATATGGGAATCGCGGGGAATTCTAGTTGTTTGGCCGAAAAACGCAAAAAATGAGGAACGATCATGGCGGGGTGGTTACTATGGTTCCTTAGGTCGTATTTGATAGTCCGGAAAAATTTTAGGCTATAGGGGTTAGGAGGTCCCGGGACCACTCGGAAGGCGTGGGCTATAACACACAAAAATATGGGAATCGTGCGGAATTAAGTTATTTGGCCGAAAAACGCAAAAAAATAAGGAACGATCATGGCCGGGCGGATACTATGGTTCCTTAGGTCGTATTTGATTGCACGGAAAAATTTTTGGCGATCGGGGTCCGCGGCTCTTGGGACTACTCGGAATGCGTGGGTATAGCACACGAAAATATGGGAATCGGGCGAAATTCTAGGTCTGTTTCAGTAACATGCAAAAAATGTGGAACGATCTTGGCAGGGCGGTGACTATGGTTCCTTTGGTCTTATTTGATAGTCTGGAAAAATATTAGGCGATAGGGGTCCGGAGGTCTCGGGACCACTCGTAGGGCGTGGGCTATAACACACAACAATATGGGAATCGTGCGGAATTCTAGTTGTTTGGCCGAAAAATGCAAAAAATGAGGAACGATCATGGCGGGGCGGATACTATGGTTCCTTAGGTCGTATTTGATAGTCCGGAAAATTTTTAGGCGATAGGGGTCAGGAGGTCCCGGGACCACTCGGAAGGCGTGGGCTATAACACACAAAAATATGGGAATCGCGCGGAATTCTAGTTGTTTGGCCGAAAAACACAAAAAATTAGGAACGATCATGGCGGGGTGGTTACTATGGTTCCTTAGGTCGTATTTGATAGTCCGGAAAAATTTTAGGCTATAGGGGTTAGGAGGTCCCGGGACCACTCGGAAGGCGTGGGCTATAACACACAAAAATATGGGAATCGCGGGGAATTCTAGTTGTTTGGCCGAAAAATGCAAAAAATAAGGAACGATCATGGCGGGGCGGATACTATGGTTCCTTAGGTCGTATTTGATTGCACGGAAAAATTTTAGGCGATCGGGGTCCGCGGCTCTTGCGACCACTCGGAATGCGTGGGTATAGCACACAAAAAAATGGGAATCGGGCGAAATTCTAGGTCTTTTTCAGTAACATGCAAAAAATGTGGAAAGATCTTGGCAGGGCGGTGACTATGGTTCCTTTGGTCTTATTTGATAGTCTGGAAAAATATTAGGCGATAGGGGTCCGGAGGTCTCGGGACCACTCGGAAGGCGTGGGCTATAACACACAAAAATATGGGAATCGTGCGGAATTCTAGTTGTTTGGCCGAAAAATGCAAAAAATGAGGAACGATCATGGCAGGGCGGATACTATGGTTCCTTAGGTCATATTTGATAGTCCGGAAAAATTTTAGGCGATAGGGGTCAGGAGGTCCCGGGACCACGCGGAAGGCGTGGGCTATAACACACAAAAATATGGGAATCGCGGGGAATTCTAGTTGTTTGGCCGAAAAACGCAAAAAATGAGGAACGATCATGGCGGGGTGGTTACTATGGTTCCTTAGGTCTTATTTGATAGTCCGGAAAAATTTTAGGCTGTAGGGGTTAGGAGGTCCCGGGACCACTCGGAAGGCGTGGGCTATAACACACAAAAATATGGGAATCGTGCGGAATTAAGTTATTTGGCCGAAAAACGCAAAAAAATAAGGAACGATCATGGCGGGGCGGATACTATGGTTCCTTAGGTCGTATTTGATTGCACGGAAAAATATTTGGCGATCGGGGTCCGCGGCTCTTGGGACTACTCGGAATGCGTGGGTATAGCACACGAAAATATGGGAATCGGGCGAAATTCTAGGTCTGTTTCAGTAACATGCAAAAAATGTGGAACGATCTTGGCAGGGCGGTGACTATGGTTCCTTTGGTCTTATTTGATAGTCTGGAAAAATATTAGGCGATAGGGGTCCGGAGGTCTCGGGACCACTCGTAGGGCGTGGGCTATAACACACAAAAATATGGGAATCGTGCGGAATTCTAGTTGTTTGGCCGAAAAATGCAAAAAATGAGGAACGATCATGGCGGGGCGGATACTATGGTTCCTTAGGTAGTATTTGATAGTCCGGAAAATTTTTAGGCGATATGGGTCAGGAGGTCCCGGGACCACTCGGAAGGCGTGGGCTATAACACACAAAAATATGGGAATCGCGGAGAATTCTAGTTGTTTGGCCGAAAAACACAAAAAATTAGGAACGATCATGGCGGGGTGGTTACTATGGTTCCTTAGGTCGTATTTGATAGTCCGGAAAAATTTTAGGCTATAGGGGTTAGGAGGTCCCGGGACCACTCGGAAGGCGTGGGCTATAACACACAAAAATATGGGAATCGCGGGGAATTCTAGTTGTTTGGCCGAAAAACACAAAAAATGAGGAACGATCATGGCGGGGTGGTTACTATGGTTCCTTAGGTCGTATTTGATGGCCCGGAAAATTTTTAGGCGATCGGGGTTCGGGGTTCCCGGGACCCCTTGGAAGGCGTGGGCTAAAGCACACGAAAATATGGAAATCGCGCGGAATTCTAATTTTTTGGCTGAAAAACGCAAAAGACTAGGAACGATCATGGCGGGGCGGTAACTATGGTTCCTTAGGTCGTATTTGATAGTCCGGAAAATTTTTAGGCGATCCGTCTCCGGGGGCCTGACCCACTCGGAAGGCGTGGGCGATAGCACACAAAAATATGGGAATCGGGCGGAATTAAGTTATTTGGCCGAAAAACGCAAAAAATAAGGAACGATCATGGCGGGGCGGATACTATGGTTCCTTAGGTCGTATTTGATTGCCCGGAAAAATTTTAGGCGATCGGGGTCCGCGGCTCTTGGGACCACTCGGAATGCGTGGGTATAGCACACGAAAATATGGGAATCGGGCGAAATTCTAGGTCTTTTTCAGTAACATGCAAAAAATGTGGAAAGATCTTGGCAGGGTGGTGACTATGGTTCCTTTGGTCTTATTTGATAGTCCGGAAAAATATTAGGCGATAGGGGTCCGGAGGTCTCGGGACCACTCGTAGGGCGTGGGCTATAACACACAAAAATATGGGAATCGCGCGGAATTCTAGTTGTTTGGCCGAAAAACGCAAAAAATGAGGAACGATCATGGCGGGGCGGATACTATGGTTCCTTAGGTCGTATTTGATAGTCCGGAAAAATTTTAGGCGATAGGGGTCAGGAGGTCCCGGGACCACTCGGAAGGCGTGGGCTATAACACACAAAAATATGGGAATCGCGCGGAATTAAGTTATTTGGCCGAAAAACGCAAAAAATAAGGAACGATCATGGCGGGGCGGATACTATGGTTCCTTAGGTCGTATTTGATTGCACGGAAAAACTTTAGGCGATCGGGGTCCGCGGCTCTTGGGACCACTCGGAATGCGTGGGTATAGCACACGAAAATATGGGAATCGGGCGAAATTCTAGGTCTTTTTCAGTAACATGCAAAAAATGTGGAAAGATCATGGCAGGGCGGTGACTATGGTTCCTTTGGTCTTATTTGATAGTCCGGAAAAATATTAGGCGATAGAGGTCCGGAGGTCTCGGGACCACTCGGAAGGCGTGGGCTATAACACACAAAAATATGAGAATCGTGCGGTATTCTAGTTGTTTGGCCGAAAAACGCAAAAAATGAGGAACGATCATGGCGGGGTGGTTACTATGGTTCCTTAGGTCGTATTTGATGGCCCGGAAATTTTTATGCGATCGGGGTTCGGGGTTCCCGGGACCCCTTGGAAGGTGTGGGCTAAAGCACACGAAAATATGGAAATCGCGCGGAATTCTAATTTTTTGGCTGAAAAACGCAAAAGACTAGGAACGATCATGGAGGGGCGGTAACTATGGTTCCTTAGGTCGTATTTGATAGTCCGGAAAAATTTTAGGCGATCCGGCTCCGGGGGGCCTGACCCACTCGGAAGGCATGGGCGATAGCACACAAAAATATGGGAATCGGGCGAAATTCTAGTTTTTTGGCCAAAAAATGCAAAAAATGAGGAACGATCATGGCGAGGCGGTGACTATGGTTCCTTAGGTCCTAATTGATGGCCCGTATATTTTTTAGGCGATCCGAGTCCGGCGGCCCGGCCCACTCGGAAGGCGTGGGCAATAGCACACAAAAATATGGTAATCGAGCGGAATTCTAGTTTTTTGGCCGAAAAACGCAATAAATGAGGAACGATCATGGCGGGGTGGTGACTATGGTTCCTTAGGTCGTATTTGAAGGCCTGGAAAATTTTAGGCGATCGGGGTCCACGGCTCCCGGGACCAGTCGGAAGGCGTAAGCTATAGCACACTAAAATATGCAAATCGCGCGGAGTTCTAGTTTTTTGGAACGATCATGGTGGGGCGGTGACTATGGTACCTTAGGTCGTATTTGGTAGTCCAGAAAATATTTAGGCGATCGGGGTCCTCGGCTCCTCGTACCACTAGTAAGGCGTGGGTATAGCACACGAAAATATGGGAATCGGGCGTAATTCTAGTTTTTTGGCCGAAAAATGCAAAAAATAAGAAACGATGATGGCGGGGCGGTTACTATAGTTCCTTAGGTAGTATTTGACGGCCCGAAAAAATTTTAGGCGATCGGGGTCCGGGGGTCCCGGAACCACTTGGAAGGGTGGGCAATAGCAAACAAAAATATTGTAATCGGGCGGAATTCTAGTTTTTTCGCCGAAAAATGCAACAAATGAGGAATGATCAAGGCTGGGTGGTGACTATGGTTCCTTAGGTCGTATTTGATAGTCCGGAAAAATTTTAGGCGATAGGGGTCCGGAGTTCCCGGGTTCACTTGGAAGGCGTGGGCTATAGGACACGAAAATATGGGAATCACGCGGAATTCTAGTTTTTAGGCCGAAAAACGGAAAAAACTAGGAACGATCATGGCTGGGCGGTGACTATGGTTCCTTAGGTCGTATTTGATAGTCCGGAAAAATTTTAGGCGATAGGGGTCCGGAGGTCCCGGGACCACTCGGAAGGTGTGGGCTATAACACACAAAAATATGGGAATCGCGCGGAATTCTAGTTGTTTGGCCGAAAAATGCAAAAAATAAGGAACGATCATGGCGGGGCAGATACTATGGTTCCTTAGGTCGTATTTGATTGCCCGGAAAAATTTTAGGCGATCGGGGTCTGCGGCTCTTGGGACCACTCGGAATGCGTGGGTATAGCACACGAAAATATGGGAATCGGGCAAAATTCTAGGTCTTTTCAGTTACATGCAAAAAATGTGGTAAGATCTTGGCACGGCGGTGACTATGGTTCCTTTGGTCTTACTTGATAGTCCAGAAAAATATTAGGCGATAGGGGTCCGGAGGTCCCGGGACCACCACTCGGAAGGCGTGGGCTATAACACACAAAAATATGGGAATCGCGCGAAATTCTAGTTGTATGGCCGAAAAATGCAAAAAAATGAGGAACGATCATTGCGGGGCGGATACTATGGTTCCTTAGGTCTTTTTTGATAGTCTGGAAAAATTTTAGGCGATAGGGGTCAGGAGGTCCCGTGACCACTCGGAAGGCGTGGGCTATAACACACAAAAATATGGGAATCGCGCGGAATTCTAGTTGTTTGTCCGAAAAATGCAAAAAATGAGGAACGATCATGGCGGGGTGGTTACTATGGTTCCTTAGGTCGTATTTGATGGCCCGGAAAATTTTTAGGCGATCGGGGTTCGGGGTTCCAGGGACCCCTTGGAAGGCGTGGACAAAAGCACACGAAAATATGGAAATCGCGCGGAATTCTAATTTTTTGGCTGAAAAACGCAAAAGACTAGGAACGATCATGGCGGGGCGGTAACTATGGTTCCTTAGGTCGTATTTGATTGTCCGAAATTTTTTTAGCGATCCGGCTCCTGGGGGGCCAACCCACTCGGAAGGCGTGGGCGATAGTACACAAAAATATGGGAATCGGGCGGAATTCTAGTTTTTTGGCCAAAAAATGCAAAAAATGAGGAACGATCATGGCGAGGCGGTGACTATGGTTCCTTAGGTCCTAATTGATGGCCAGAAAATTTTTTAGACGATCCGAGTCCGGCGGCCCGGCCCACTTGGAAGGCGTGGGCAATAGCACACAAAAATATGGTAATCGAGCGGAATTCTAGTTTTTTGGCCGAAAAATGCAATAAATGAAGAACGATCATGGCGGGGCGGTGACTATGGTTCCTTAGGTCGTATTTGACGGCCCAGAAAATTTTAGGCGATCGGGGTCCACGGCTCCCGGGACCAGTCGGAAGGCGTAAGCTATAGCACACTAAAATATGCAAATCGCGTGGAGTTCTAGTTTTTTGGCCGAAAAATGCAAAGCATTTGGAACGATCATGGTGGGGCGGTGACTATGGTACCTTAGGTCGTATTTGATAGTCCAGAAAATTTTTAGGCGATCGGGGTCCTCGGCTCCTCGTACCACTAGTAAGGCATGGGTATAGCACACGAAATTATGGGAATCGGGCGTAATTCTAGTTTTTTGGCCGAAAAATGCAAAAAATAAGAAATGATAATGGCGGGGCGGTTACTATAGTTCCTTAGGTAGTATTTGATGGCCCGAAAAAATTTTAGGCGATCGGGGTCCGGGGGTCCCGGAACCACTTGGAAGGGTGGGCAATAGCAAACAAAAATATTGTAATCGGGCGGAATTCTAGTTTTTTCGTCGAAACATGCAACAAATGAGGAATGATCAAGGCTGGGCGGTGACTATGGTTCCTTAGGTCGTATTTGATAGTCCGGAAAAATTTTAGGCGATAGGGGTCCGGAGTTCCCGGGTTCACTTGGAAGGCGTGGGCTATAGGACACGAAAATATGGGAATCACGCGGAATTCTAGTTTTTAGGCCGAAAAACGGAAAAAACTAGGAATGATCATGGCTGGGCGGTGACTATGGTTCCTTAGGTCGTATTTGATAGTCCGGAAAAATTTTAGGCGATAGGGGTCCGGAGGTCCCGGGACCACTCGGAAGGTGTGGGCTATAACACACAAAAATATGGGAATCGCGCGGAATTCTAGTTGTTTGGCCGAAAAACGCAAAAAATAAGGAACGATCATGGCGGGGCGGATACTATGGTTCCTTAGGTCGTATTTGATTGCCCGGAAAAATTTTAGGCGATCGGGGTCTGCGGCTCTTGGGACCACTCGGAATGCGTGGGTATAGCACACGAAAATATGGGAATTGGGCAAAATTCTAGGTCTTTTTCAGTTACAGGCAAAAAATGTGGAAAGATCTTGGCACGGCGGTGACTATGGTTCCTTTGGTCTTATTTGATAGTCCGGAAAAATATTAGGCGATAGGGGTCCGGAGGTCCCGGGACCACCACTCAGAAGGCGTGGGCTATAACACACAAAAATATGGGAATCGCGCGAAATTCTAGTTGTATGGCCGAAAAATGCAAAAAAATAAGGAACGATCATTGCGGGGCGGATACTATGGTTCCTTAGGTCGTATTTGATAGTCCGGAAAAATTTTAGGCGATAGGGGTCAGGAGGTCCCGTGACCACTCGGAAGGCGTGGGCTATAACACACAAAAATATGGGAATCGCGCGGAATTCTAGTTGTTTGGCCGAAAAACGCAAAAAATGAGGAACGATCATGGCGGGGTGGTTACTATGGTTCCTTAGGTCGTATTTGATGGCCCGGAAAATTTTTAGGCGATCGGGGTTCGGGGTTCCCGGGACCCCTTGGAAGGCGTGGACAAAAGCACACGAAAATATGGAAATCGCGCGGAATTCTAATTTTTTGGCTGAAAAACGCAAAAGACTAGGAACGATCATGGCGGGGCGGTAACTATGGTTCCTTAGGTCGTATTTGATAGTCCGAAATTTTTTTAGCGATCCGGCTCCTGGGGGGCCGACCCACTCGGAAGGCGTGGGCGATAGTACACAAAAATATGGGAATCGGGCGGAATTCTAGTTTTTTGGCCAAAAAATGCAAAAAATGAGGAAAGATCATGGCGAGGCGGTGACTATGGTTCCTTAGGTCCTAATTGATGGCCAGAAAATTTTTTAGACGATCCGAGTCCGGCGGCCCGGCCCACTTGGAAGGCGTGGGCAATAGCACACAAAAATATGGTAATCGAGCGAAATTCTAGTTTTTTGGCCGAAAAATGCAATAAATGAAGAACGATCATGGCGGGGCGGTGACTATGGTTCCTTAGGTCGTATTTGATGGCCCGGAAAATTTTAGGCGATCGGGGTCCACGGCTCCCGGGACCAGTCGGAAGGCGTAAGCTATAGCACACTAAAATATGCAAATCGCGCGGAGTTCTAGTTTTTTGGCCGAAAAATGCAAAGCATTTGGAACGATCATGGTGGGGCGGTGACTATGGTACCTTAGGTCGTATTTGATAGTCCAGAAAATTTTTAGGCGATCGGGGTCCTCGGCTCCTCGTACCACTAGTAAGGCATGGGTATAGCACATGAAATTATGGGAATCGGGCGTAATTCTAGTTTTTTGGCCGAAAAATGCAAAAAATAAGAAACGATGATGGCGGGGCGGTTACTATAGTTCCTTAGGTAGTATTTGACGACCCGAAAAAATTTTAGGCGATCGGGGTCCGGGGGTCCCGGAACCACTTGGAAGGGTGGGCAATAGCAAACAAAAATATTGTAATCGGGCGGAATTCTAGTTTTTTCGCCGAAACATGCAACAAATGAGGAATGATCAAGGCTGGGCGGTGACTATGGTTCCTTAGGTCGTATTTGATAGTCCGGAAAAATTTTAGGCGATAAGGGTCCGGAGTTCCCGGGTTCACTTGGAAGGCGTGGGCTATAGGACACGAAAATATGGGAATCACGCGGAATTCTAGTTTTTAGGCCGAAAAAAGGAAAAAACTAGGAACGATCATGGCTGGGCGGTGACTATGGTTCCTTAGGTCGTATTTGATAGTCCGGAAAAATTTTAGGCGATAGGGGTCCGGAGGTCCCGGGACCACTCGGAAGGCGTGGGCTAAAACACACAAAAATATGGGAATCACGCGGAATTCTAGTTGTTTGGCCGAAAAACGCAAAAAATAAGGAACGATCATGGCGGGGCAGATACTATGGTTCCTTAGGTCGTATTTGATTGCCCGGAAAAATTTTAGGCGATCGGGGTCTGCGGCTCTTGGGACCACTCGGAATGCGTGGGTATAGCACACGAAAAATATGGGAATCGGGCGAAATTCTAGGTCTTTTTCAGTTACATGCAAAAAATTTGGAAAGATCTTGGCACGACGGTGACTATGGTTCCTTTGGTCTTATTTGATAGTCCGGAAAAATATTAGGCGATAGGGGTCCCGAGGTCCCGGGACCACCACTCGGAAGGCGTGGGCTATAACACACAAAAATATGGGAATCGCGCGAAATTCTAGTTGTATGGCCGAAAAATGCAAAAAAATGAGGAACGATCATTGCGGGGCGGATACTATGGTTCCTTAGGTCGTATTTGATAGTCCGGAAAAATTTTAGGCGATAGGCGTCAGGAGGTCCCGTGACCACTCGGAAGGCGTGGGCTATAGCACACAAAAATATGGGAATCGCGCGGAATTCTAGTTGTTTGGCCGAAAAACGCAAAAAATGAGGAACGATCATGGCGGGGTGGTTACTATGGTTCCTTAGGTCGTATTTGATGGCCCGAAAATTTTTAGGCGATCGGGGTTCGGGGTTCCCGGGACCCCTTGGAAGGCGTGGACAAAAGCACACGAAAATATGGAAATCGCGCGAAATTCTAATTTTTTGGCTGAAAAACGCAAAAGACTAGGAACGATCATGGCGGGGCGGTGACTATGGTTCCTTAGGTCGTATTTGATAGTCCGGAAAATTTTTAGGCGATCCGGCTCCGGGGGGCCCGACCCACTCGGAAGGCGTGGGCGATAGCACACAAAAATATGGGAATCGGGCGGAATTCTAGTTTTTTGGCCAAAAAATGCAAAACATGAGGAACGATCATGGCGAGGCGGTGACTATGGTTCCTTAGGTCCTAATTGATGGCCAGAAAATTTTTTAGACAATCCGAGTCCGGCGGCCCGGCCCACTTGGAAGGCGTGGGCAATAGCACACAAAAATATGGTTATCGAGCGGAATTCTAGTTTTTTGGCCGAAAAATGCAATAAATGAGGAACGATCATGGCGGGGCGGTGACTATGGTTCCTTAGGTCGTATTTGATGGCCCGGAAAATTTTAGGCGATCGGGGTCCACGGCTCCCGGGACCACTCGGAAGGCGTAAGCTATAGCACAGTAAAATATGCAAATCGCGCGGAGTTCTAGTTTTTTGGCCGAAAAATGCAAAGCATTTGGAACGATCATGGTGGGGCGGTGACTATGGTACCTTAGGTCGTATTTGATAGTCCAGAAAATTTTTAGGCGATCGGGGTCCGCGGCTCCTCGGACCACTTGGAAGGCGTGGGTATAGCACACGAAAATATGGGAATCGGGCGTAATTCTAGTTTTTTGGCCGAAAAATGCAAAAAATGAGAAACGATGATGGCGGGGCGGTTACTATAGTTTCTTAGGTCGTATTTGACGGCCCGGAAATATTTTAGGCGATCGGGGTCCGGGGGTCCCGGAACCACTTGGAAGGTGTGGGCTATAACACACAAAAATATGGGAATCGCGCGAAATTCTAGTTGTTTGGCCGAAAAACGCAAAAAATAAGGAACGATCATGGCGGGGCAGATACTATGGTTCCTTAGGTCGTATTTGATTGCCCGGAAAAATTTTAGGCGATCGGGGTCTGCGGCTCTTGGGACCACTCGGAATGCATGGGTATAGCACACGAAAATATGGGAATCGGGCGAAATTCTAGGTCTTTTTCAGTTACATGCAAAAAATGTGGAAAGATCTTGGCACGACGGTGACTATGGTTCCTTTGGTCTTATTTGATAGTCCGGAAAAATATTAGGCGATAGGGGTCCCGAGGTCCCGGGACCACCACTCGGAAGGCGTGGGCTATAACACACAAAAATATGGGAATCGCGCGAAATTCTAGTTGTATGGCCGAAAAATGCAAAAAAATGAGGAACGATCATTGCGGGGCGGATACTATGGTTCCTTAGGTCGTATTTGATAGTCCGGAAAAATTTTAGGCGATAGGCGTCAGGAGGTCCCGTGACCACTCGGAAGGCGTGGGCTATAGCACACAAAAATATGGGAATCGCGCGGAATTCTAGTTGTTTGGCCGAAAAACGCAAAAAATGAGGAACGATCATGGCGGGGTGGTTACTATGGTTCCTTAGGTCGTATTTGATGGCCCGAAAAATTTTTAGGCGATCGGGGTTCGGGGTTCCCGGGACCCCTTGGAAGGCGTGGACAAAAGCACACGAAAATATGGAAATCGCGCGAAATTCTAATTTTTTGACTGAAAAACGCAAAAGACTAGGAACGATCATGGCGGGGCGGTGACTATGGTTCCTTAGGTCGTATTTGATAGTCCGGAAAATTTTTAGGCGATCCGGCTCCGGGGGGCCCGACCCACTCGGAAGGCGTGGGCGATAGCACACAAAAATATGGGAATCGGGCGGAATTCTAGTTTTTTGGCCAAAAAATGCAAAACATGAGGAACGATCATGGCGAGGCGGTGACTATGGTTCCTTAGGTCCTAATTGATGGCCAGAAAATTTTTTAGACAATCCGAGTCCGGCGGCCCGGCCCACTTGGAAGGCGTGGGCAATAGCACACAAAAATATGGTTATCGAGCGGAATTCTAGTTTTTTGGCCGAAAAATGCAATAAATGAGGAACGATCATGGCGGGGCGGTGACTATGGTTCCTTAGGTCGTATTTGATGGCCCGGAAAATTTTAGGCGATCGGGGTCCACGGCTCCCGGGACCACTCGGAAGGCGTAAGCTATAGCACAGTAAAATATGCAAATCGCGCGGAGTTCTAGTTTTTTGGCCGAAAAATGCAAAGCATTCGGAACGATCATGGTGGGGCGGTGACTATGGTACCTTAGGTCGTATTTGATAGTCCAGAAAATTTTTAGGCGATCGGGGTCCGCGGCTCCTCGGACCACTTGGAAGGCATGGGTATAGCACACGAAAATATGGGAATCGGGCGTAATTCTAGTTTTTTGGCCGAAAAATGCAAAAAATGAGAAACGATGATGGCGGGGCGGTTACTATAGTTTCTTAGGTCGTATTTGACGGCCCGGAAATATTTTAGGCGATCGGGGTCCGGGGGTCCCGGAACCACTTGGAAGGTGTGGGCTATAACACACAAAAATATGGGAATCGCGCGAAATTCTAGTTGTTTGGCCGAAAAACGCAAAAAATAAGGAACGATCATGGCGGGGCGGATACTATGGTTCCTTAGGTCGTATTTGATTGCCCGGAAAAATTTTAGGCGATCGGGGTCTGCGGCTCTTGGGACCACTCGGAATGCGTGGGTATAGCACACGAAAATTTGGGAATCGGGCGAAATTCTAGGTCTTTTTCAGTTACATGCAAAAAATGTGGAAAGATCTTGGCACGACGGTGACTATGGTTCCTTTGGTCTTATTTGATAGTCCGGAAAAATATTAGGCGATAGGGGTCCCGAGGTCCCGGGACCACCACTCGGAAGGCGTGGGCTATAACACACAAAAATATGGGAATCACGCGAAATTCTAGTTGTATGGCCGAAAAATGCAAAAAAATGAGGAACGATCATTGCGGGGCGGATACTATGGTTCCTTAGGTCGTATTTGATAGTCCGGAAAAATTTTAGGCGATAGGGGTCAGGAGGTCGCGTGACCACTCGGAAGGCGTGGGCTATAACACACAAAAATATGGGAATCGCGCGGAATTCTAGTTGTTTGGCC
Source organism: Nicotiana tomentosiformis (assembly GCF_000390325.3). Taxonomy (NCBI): domain Eukaryota; kingdom Viridiplantae; phylum Streptophyta; class Magnoliopsida; order Solanales; family Solanaceae; genus Nicotiana; species Nicotiana tomentosiformis. Next base: position 144,667 of record NW_027174609.1, read on the forward strand.
GAAAAACGCAAAAAATGAGGAACGATCATGGCGGGGTGGTTACTATGGTTCCTTAGGTCGTATTTGATGGCCCGTAAAATTTTTAGGCGATCGGGGTTCGGGGTTCCCGGGACCCCTTGGAAGGCGTGGACAAAAGCACACGAAAATATGGAAATCGCGCGGAATTCTAATGTTTTGGCTGAAAAACGCAAAAGACTAGGAACGATCATGGCGGGGCGGTAACTATGGTTCCTTAGGTCATATTTGACAGTCCGAAATTTTTTTAGCGATCCGGCTCCTGGGGGGTCGACCCACTCGGAAGGCGTGGGCGATAGCACACAAAAATATGGGAATCGGGCGGAATTCTAGTTTTTTGGCCAAAAAATGCAAAAAATGAGGAACGATCATGGCGAGGCGGTGACTATGGTTCCTTAGGTCCTAATTGATGGCCAGAAAATTTTTTAGGCGATCCGAGTCCAGCGGCCCGGCCCACTCGGAAGGCGTGGGCAATAGCACACAAAAATATGGTAATCGAGCGGAATTCTAGTTTTTTGGCCGAAAAATGCAATAAATGAGGAACGATCATGGCGGGGCGGTGACTATGGTTCCTTAGGTCGTATTTGATGGCCAGGAAAATTTTAGGCGATCGGGGTCCACGGCTCCCGGGACCACTCGGAAGGCGTAAGCTATAGCACAGTAAAATATGCAAATCGCGCGGAGTTCTAGTTTTTTGGCCGAAAAATGCAAAGCATTTGGAACGATCATGGTGGGGCGGTGACTATGGTACCTTAGGTCGTATTTGATAGTCCAGAAAATTTTTAGGCGATCGGGGTCCGCGGCTCCTCGGACCACTTGGAAGGCGTGGGTATAGCACACGAAAATATGGGAATCGGGCGTAATTCTAGTTTTTTGGCCGAAAAATGCAAAAAATGAGAAACGATGATGGTGGGGCGGTTACTATAGTTCCTTAGGTCATATTTGACGGCCCGGAAATATTTTAGGCGATCGGGTTCCGGGGGTCCCGGAACCACTTGGAAGGGTGGGCAATAGCAAACAAAAATATTGTAATCGGGCGGAATTCTAGTTTTTTGGCCGAAAAACGCAACAAATGAGGAATGATCATGGCTGGGCGGTGACTATGGTTCCTTAGGTCGTATTTGATAGTCCGGAAAAATTTTAGGCGATAGGGGTTCGGGGTTCCCGGGACCCCTTGGAAGGCGTGGGCTAAAGCACACGAAAATATGGAAATCGCGTGGAATTCTAATTTTTTGGTTGAAAAATGCAAAAGACTAGGAACGATCATGGCGGGGCGGTAACTATGGTTCCTTAGGTCGTATTTGATAGTCCGAAATTTCTTTAGCGATCCGGCTCCGGGGGCCCGACCCACTCGGAAGGCGTGGGCGATAGCACACAAAAATATGGGAATCGGGCGGAATTCTAGTTTTTTGGCCAAAAAATGCAAAAAATGAGGAACGATCATGGCGAGGCGGTGACTATGGTTCCTTAGGTCTTAATTGATGGCCCGAAAATTTTTTAGGCGATCCGAGTCCGGCGGCCCGGCCCACTCGGAAGGCGTGGGCAATAGCACATAAAAATATGGTAATTGAGCGGAATTCTAGTTTTTTGGACGAAAAACGCAATAAATGAGGAACGATCAAGGTGGGGCGGTGACTATGGTTCATTAGGTCGTATTTGATGGCCCGGAAAATTTTAGGCGATCGGGGTCCACGCCTCCCGGGACCACTCGGAAGGCGTAAGCTATAGCACACTAAAATATGCAAATCGCGCGGAGTTCTAGTTTTTTGGCCGAAAAATGCAAAGCATTTGGAACGATCATGGTGGGGCGGTGACTATGGTACCTTAGGTCATATTTGATAGTCCAAAAAATTTTTAAGCAATCGGGATCCGCGGCTCCTCGGACCACTTGGAAGGCGTGGGTATAGCACACAAAAATATGGGAATCGGGCGTAATTCTAGTTTTTTGGCCGAAAAATGCAAAAAATGAGGAACGATCATGGCGGGTGGTTACTATGGTTCCTTAGGTCGAATTTGATGGCTCGAAAATGCGATCGGGGTTCGGGGTTCCCGGGACCCCTTGGAAGGCGTGGGCTAAAGCACACGAAAATATGGAAATCGCGCGGAATTCTAGTTTTTTGGCCGAAAAATGCAAAAAATGAGAAACGATGATGGTGGGGCGGTTAGTATAGTTCCTTTGGTCGTATTTGACGGCCCAGAAAAATTTTAGGCGATCAGGGTCCGGGGGTCCCGGAACCACTTGGAAGGGTGGGCAATAGCAAACAAAAAAATTGTAATCGGGCGAAATTCTAGTTTTTTGGCCGAAAAACGCAACAAATGAGGAATCATCATGGTTGGGCGGTGACTATGGTTCCTTAGGTCGTATTTGACAGTCCGGAAAAATTTTGGGCGATAGGGGTCCGGAGTTCCCGGGTTCACTTGGAAGGCGTGGGCTATAGGACACGAAAATATGGGAATCGCGCGGAATTCTCATTTTTTAGCCGAAAAACGGAAAAAACTAGGAACGATCCTTGCTGGGCGGTGACTATGGTTCCTTAGGTCTTAATTGATAGTCCGGAAAAATTTTAGGCGATAGGGGTCCGGAGACCCGGGACCACTCGGAATACGTGGGCTATAACACACAAAAATATGGGAATCGCGCGAAATTCTAGTTGTTTGGCCAAAAAATGCAAAAAATGGGGAACGATCATAGCGAGGCGGTGACTATGGTTCCTTAGGTCCTAATTGATGGCCCAAAAATATTTTAGGCGATCCGAGTCCAGCAGCCCGGCCCACTCGGAAGGCGTGGGCAATAGCACACAAAAATATGGTAATCGAGCGGAATTCTAGATTTTTGGCCGAAAAACTCAACAAATGAGGAATAATCATGGCGGGGCAGTGACTATGGTTCCTTAGGTCGTATTTGATGGCCCGGAAAATTTTAGGCGATCGGGGTCCACGGCTCCCGGGACCACTCGGAAGGCGTAAGCTATAGCACACGAAAATATGGGAATCAGGCGTAATTCTAGTTTTTTGGCCGAAAAATGCAAAAAATGGGAAACGATGATGTTGGGGCGGTTACTATAGTTCCTTAGGTCGTATTTGACGGCCCGGAAAAATTTTAGGCGATCGGGGTCCGTGGGTCCCAGAACCACTTGGAAGGGTGGGCAATAGCAAACAAAAATATTGTAATCGGGCGGAATTCTAGTTTTTTGGCCGAAAAACGCAACAAATGAGGAATGATCATGGCTGGGCAGTGACTATGGTTCCTTAGGTCGTACTTGATAGTCCGGAAAAATTTTAGGCGATAGGGGTCCGGAGTTCCCGGGTTCACTTGGAAGGCGTGGGCTATAGGACACGAAAATATGGGAATCTCGCGGAATTCTAGTTTTTTGGCCGAAAAACGGAAAAAACTAGGAACGATCATGGCTGGGCGGTGACTATGGTTCCTTAGGTCTTATTTCATAGTCCGAAAAAATTTAAGGGGATAGGGGTCCGGAGACCCGGGACCACTCGGAAGGCGTGGGCTTAACACAAAAATATGGAATCGCGCGAAATTCTAGTTGTTTGGCCGAAAAACGCAAAAAATGAGGAACGATCATGGTGGGGCGGATACTATGGTTCCTTAGGTCGAATATGATAGTCCGGGAAAATTTTAGGCGATAGGAGTCCGGAGGTCCCGGGACCACTCGGAAGGTGTGGGCTAACACACAAAAATATGGGAATCGCGCGGAATTAAGTTATTTGGCCGAAAAACGCAAAAAATAAGGAACGATCATGGCGGGGCGGATACTATGGTTCCTTAGGTTGTATTTGATTGCACGGAAAAACTTTAGACGATCGGGGTCCGCGGCTCTTGGGACCACTCGGAATGCGTGGGTATAGCACACGAAAATATGGGAATCGGGCGAAATTCTAGGTCTTTCTCAGTAACATGCAAAAAATGTGGAAAGATCTTGGCAGGGCGGTGACTATGGTTCCTTTGGTCTTATTTGATAGTCCGGAAAAATATTAGGTGATAGGGGTCCGGAGGTCTCGGAACCACTCGGAAGGCGTGGGCTATAACACACAAAAATATGGGAATCGTGCGGAATTCTAGTTGTTTAGCCAAAAAATGTAAAAAATGAGGAACGATCATGGCGGGGCGGATACTATGGTTCCTTAGGTCGTATTTGATAGTCCGGAAAAATTTTAGGCGATAGGGGTCAGGAGGTCCCGGGACCACTCGGAAGGCGTGGGCTATAACTCACAAAAATATGGGAATCGCGGGGAATTCTAGTTGTTTGGCCGAAAAATGCAAAAAATGAGGAACGATCATGGCGGGGTGGTTACTATGGTTCCTTAGGTCGTATTTGATGGCCCGGAAAATTTTTAGGCGATCGGGGTTCGGGGTTCCCGGGACCCCTTGGAAGGCGTGGGCTAAAGCACACGAAAATATGGAAATCGCACGGAATTCTAATTTTTTGGCTGAAAAATGCAAAAGACTAGGAACTATCATGGCGGGGCGGTAACTATGGTTCCTTAGGTCGTATTTGATAGTCCGGAAAATTTTTAGGCGATCCGGCTCCGGGAGGGCCTGACCCACTCGGAAGGCGTGGACGATAGCACACAAAAATATGGGAATCGGGAGGAATTCTAGTTTTTTGGCCAAAAAATGCAAAAAATGAGGAACGATCATGGAGAGGCAGTGACTATGGTTCCTTAGGTCCTAATTGATGGCCCGTATATTTTTTAGGCGATCCGAGTCCGGCGGCCCGGCCCACTCGGAATGCGTGGGCAATAGCATACAAAAATATGATAATCGAGCGGAATTCTAGATTTTTTGCCGAAAAACGCAAAAAATGAGGAACGATCATGGCGGGGTGGTTACTATGGTTCCTTAGGTCGTATTGGATGGCCCGGAAAATTTTTAGGCGATCGGGGTTCGTGGTTCCCGGGACCCCTTGGAAGGCGTGGGCTAAAGCACACGAAAATATGGAAATCGCACGGAATTCTAATTTTTTGGCTGAAAAACGCAAAAGACTAGGAACTATCATGGCGGGGCGGTAACTATGGTTCCTTAGGTCGTATTTGATAGTCCGGAAAATTTTTAGGCGATCCAGCTCCGGGGGGCCTAACCCACTCGGAAGGCGTGGACGATAGCACACAAAAATATGGGAATCGGGCGGAATTCTAGTTTTTTGGCCAAAAAATGCAAAAAATGAGGAACGATCATGGAGAGGCGGTGACTATGGTTCCTTAGGTCCTAATTGATGGCCCGTATATTTTTTAGGCGATCCGAGTCCGGCGACCCGGCCCACTCGGAATGCGTGGGCAATAGCACACAAAAATATGGTAATCGAGCGGAATTCTAGATTTTTGGCCGAAAAACGAAATAAATGAGGAACGATCATGGCGGGGCGGTGACTATGGTTCCTTAGGTCGTATTTGATGGCCTGAAAAATTTTAGGCGATCGGGGTCCACGGCTCCCGGGACCAGTCGGAAGGCGTAAGCTATAGCACACTAAAATATGCAAATCGCGCCGAGTTCTAGTTTTTTGGAACGATCATGGTGGGGCGGTGACTATGGTACCTTAGGTCGTATTTGGTAGTCCAGAAAATTTTTAGGCGATCGGGGTCCTCGGATCCTCGTACCACTAGTAAGGCGTAGGTATAGCACACGAAAATATGGGAATCGGGCATAATTCTAGTTTTTTGGCCGAAAAATGCAAAAAATAAGAAACGATGATGGCGGGGCGGTTACTATAGTTCCTTAGGTAGTATTTGATGGCCCGAAAAAATTTTAGGCGATCGGGGTCCGGGGGTCCCGGAACCACTTGGAAGGGTGGGCAATAGCACACAAAAATATTGTAATCGGGCGGAATTCTAGTTTTTTGGCCGAAAAACGCAACAAATGAGGAATGATCATGGCTGGGCGGTGACTATGGTTCCTTAGGTCGTATTTGATAGTCCAGAAAAATTTTAGGCGATAGGGGTCCGGAGTTCCCGGGTTCACTTGGAAGGCGTGGGCTATAGGACACGAAAATATGGGAATCACGCGGAATTCTAGTTTTTAGGCCGAAAAACGGAAAAAACTAGGAACGATCATGGCTGGGCGGTGACTATGGTTCCTTAGGTCGTATTTGATAGTCCGGAAAAATTTTAGGCGATAGGGGTCAGGAGGTCCCGTGACCACTCGGAAGGTGTGGGCTATAACACACAAAAATATGGGAATCGCGCGGAATTCTAGTTGTTTGGCCGAAAAACGCAAAAAATGAGGAACGGTCATGGCGGGGTGGTTACTATGGTTCCTTAGGTCGTATTTGATGGCCCGGAAAATTTTTAGGCGATCGGGGTTCGGGGTTCCCGGGACCCCTTGGAAGGCGTGGGCTAAAGCACACGAAAATATGGAAATCGCGCGGAATTCTAGTTTTTTGGCTGAAAAACGCAAAAGACTAGGAACGATCATGGCGGGGCGGTGACTATGGTTCCTTAGGTCGTATTTGATAGTCCGGAAAATTTTTAGGCGATCCGGCTCCGGGGGGCCCGACCCACTCGGAAGGCGTGGGCGATAGCACACAAAAATATGGGAATCGGGCGGAATTCTAGTTTTTTGGCCAAAAAATGCAAAAAATGAGGAACGATCATGGCGAGGCAGTGACTATGGTTCCTTAGGTCCTAATTGATGGCCCGAAAATTTTTTAGGCGATCCGAGTCCGGTGGCCCGGCCCACTCGGAAGGCGTGGGCAATAGCACACAAAAATATGGTAATCAAGCGGAATTCTAGTTTTTTGGCCGAAAAATGCAATAAATGAGGAACGATCATGGCGGGGCGGTGACTATGGTTCCTTAGGTCGTATTTGATGGCCCGGAAAATTTTAGGCGATCGGGGTCCACGGCTCCCGGGACCACTCGGAAGGCGTAAGCTATAGCACAGTAAAATATGCAAATCGCGCGGAGTTCTAGTTTTTTGGCCGAAAAATGCAAAGCATTTGGAACGATCATGGTGGGGCGGTGACTATGGTACCTTAGGTCGTATTTGATAGTCCAGAAAATTTTTAGGCGATCGGGGTCCGCGGCTCCTCGGACCACTTGGAAGGCGTGGGTATAGCACACGAAAATATGGGAATCGGGCGTAATTCTTGTTTTTTGGCCGAAAAATGCAAAAAATAAGAAACGAAGATGGCGGGGCGGTTACTATAGTTCCTTAGGTCGTATTTGACGGCCCGGAAATATTTTAGGCGATCGGGGTCCGGGGGTCCCGGAACCACTTGGAAGGGTGGGTAATAGCAAACAAAAATATTGTAATCGGGCGGAATTCTAGTTTTTTGGCTGAAAAACGCAACAAATGAGGAATGATCATGGCTGGGCGGTGACTATGGTTCCTTAGGTCATATTTGATACTGCGGAAAAATTTTAGGCGATAGGGGTTCGGGGTTCCCGGGACCCCTTGGAAGGCGTGGGCTAAAGCACACGAAAATATGGAAATCGCGCGGAATTCTAATTTTTTGGTTGAAAAATGCAAAAAATGAGGAACGATCATGGCGAGGCGGTAACTATGGTTCCTTAGGTCGTAATTGATGGCCCGAAATTCTTTTAGGTGATCCGAGTCCGGCGGCCCGAACCACTCGGAAGGCGCGGGCAATAGCACACAAAAATATGGTAATCGAGCGGAATTCTAGTTTTTTGGACGAAAAACGCAATAAATGAGGAACGATCAAGGCGGGGCGGTGACTATGGTTCCTTAGGTCGTATTTGATGGCCCGGAAAATTTTAGGCGATCGGGGTCCACGGCTCCCGGGACCACTCGGAAGGCGTAAGCTATAGCACACTAAAATATGCAAATCGCACGGAGTTCTAGTTTTTTGGCCGAAAAATGCAAAGCATTTGGAACGATCATGGTGGGGCGGTGACTATGGTACCTTAGGTCGTATTTGATAGTCCAAAATTTTTTAACGCAATCGGGATCCACAGCTCCTCGGACCCCTTGGAAGGCGTGGGCTAAAGCACACGAAAATATGGAAATCGCGCGGAATTCTAGTTTTTTGGCCGAAAAATGCAAAAAATGAGAAACGATGATGGTGGGGCGGTTAATATAGTTCCTTTGGTCATATTTGACGGCCCGGAAAAATTTTAGGCGATCGGGGTCCGGGGGTCCCGGAACCACTTGGAAGGGTGGGCAATAGCAAACAAAAAAATTGTAATTGGGCGGAATTCTAGTTTTTTGGCCGAAAAATGCAACAAATGAGGAATGATCATGGCTGGGCGGTGACTATGGTTCCTTAGGTCGTATTTGATAGTCCGGAAAATTTTTGGGCGATAGGGGTCCGGAGTTCCCGGGTTCACTTGGAAGGCATGGGCTATAGGACACGAAAATATGGGAATCGCGCGGAATTCTCATTTTTCGGCCGAAAAATGGAAAAAACTAGGAACGATCATGGCTGGGCGGTGACTATGGTTCCTTAGGTCTTAATTGATAGTCCGGAAAATTTTTAGGCAATAGGGGTCCGGAGACCCGGGACCACTCGGAAGACGTGGGCTATAACACACAAAATTATGGGAATCGCGCGAAATTCTAGTTGTTTGGCCGAAAAATGCAAAAAATGAGGAACGATCATGGCGAGGCGGTGACTATGGTTCCTTAGGTCCTAATTGATGGCCCGAAAATTTTTTAGGCGATCCGAGACCAGCAGCCCGGCCCACTCGGAAGGCGTGGGCAAAAGCACACAAAAATATGGTAATCGAGCGGAATTCTAGATTTTTGGCCGAAAAACTCAACAAATGAGGAATTATCATGGTGGGGCAGTGACTATGGTTCCTTAGGTCGTATTTGATGGCCCGGAAAACTTTAGGCGATCGGGGTCCACGGCTCCCGGGACCACTCGGAAGGCGTAAGCTATAACACACTAAAATATGCAAATCGCGCAGAGTTCTAGTTTTTTGGCCGAAAAATGCAAAGCATTTGGAACGATCATGGTGGGGCGGTGACTATGGTACCTTAGGTCATATTTGATAGTCCGGAAAAATTTTAGGCGATCGGGGTCCGCGGCTCCCCGGACCACTTGGAAGGCGTGGGTATAGCACACGAAAATATGGGAATCGGGCGTAATTCTAGTTTTTTGGCCGAAAAATGCAAAAAATGAGAAACGATGATGGCGGGGCGGTTACTATGGTTCCTTAGGTCGTATTTGACGGCCCGGAAAAATTTTAGGCGATCGGGGTCCGGGGGTCCCGGAACCACTTGGAAGGGTGGGCAATAGCACACAAAAATATTGTAATCGGGCGGAATTCTAGTTTTTTGGCCGAAAAACGCAACAAATGAGGAATGATCATGGCTGGGCGGTGACTATGGTTCCTTAGGTCGTATTTGATAGTCCGGAAAAATTTTAGGCGATAGGGGTCCGGAGTTCCCGGGTTCACTTGGAAGGCGTGGGCTATAGGACACGAAAATATGGGAATCGCGCGGAATTCTAGTTTTTTGGCCGAAAAACGGAAAAAACTAGGAACGATCATGGCTGGGCGGTGACTATGGTTCCTTAGGTCTTAATTGATAGTCCGGAAAAATTTTAGGCGATAGGGGTCCGGAGACCCGGGACCATTCGGAAGACGTGGGCTATAACACACAAAAATATGGGAATCGCGCGAAATTCTAGTTGTTTGGCCGAAAAATGCAAAAAATGAGGAACGATCATGGCGAGGCGGTGACTATGGTTCCTTAGGTCCTAATTGATGGCCCAAAAATTTTTAGGCGATCCGAGTCCAGCAGCCCGGCCCACTCGGAAGGCGTGGGCAATAGCACACAAAAATATGGTAATCGAGCGGAATTCTAGATTTTTGGCCGAAAAACTCAACAAATGAGGAATAATCATGGCGGGGCAGTGACTATGGTTCCTTAGGTCGTATTTGATGGCCCGAAAAATTTTTGGTGATCGGGGTCCACGGCTCCCGGGACCACTCGGAAGGCGTAAGCTATAACACACTAAAATATGCAAATCGCGCGGAGTTCTAGTTTTTTGGCCGAAAAATGCAAAGCATTTGGAACGATCATGGTGGGGCGGTGACTATGGTACCTTAGGTCGTATTTGATAGTCCGGAAAAATTTTAGGAGATCGGGGTCCGCGGCTCCCCGGACCACTTGGAAGGCGTGGGTATAGCACACGAAAATATGGGAATCGGGCATAATTCTAGTTTTTTGGCCGAAAAATGCAAAAAATGGGAAACGATGATGGCGGGGCGGTTACTATAGTTCCTTAGGTCGTATTTGACGGCCCAGAAAAATTTTAGGCGATCGGGGTCCGTGGGTCCCGGAACCACTTGGAAGGGTGGGCAATAGCAAACAAAAATATTGTAATCGCGCGGAATTCTAGTTTTTTGGCCGTAAAACGCAAAAAATGAGGAACGATCATGGTGGGGCAGATACTATGGTTCCTTAGGTCGAATATGATAGTCCGGGAAAATTTTAGGCGATAGGAGTCCGGAGGTCCCGGGACCACTCGGAAGGTGTGGGCTAACATACAAAAATATGGGAATCGCGCGGAATTCTAGTTGTTTGGCCGAAAAACGCAAAATATAAGGAACGATCATGGTGGGGCGGATACTATGGTTCCTTAGGTCGTATTTGATTGCCCGAAAAAATTTTAGGCGATCGGGGTCCGCGGCTCTTGGGACCACTCGGAATGCGTGGGTATAGCACACGAAAATATGGGAATCGGGCGAAATTCTAGGTCTTTTTCAGTAACATGCAAAAAATGTGGAAAGATCTTGGTAGGGCGGTGACTATGGTTCCTTTGGTCTTATTTGATAGTCCGGAAAAATATTAGGCGATAGGGGTCCGGAGGTCCCGGGACCACTCGGAAGGCGTGGGCTATAACACACAAAAATTTGGGAATCGCGCGGAATTATAGTTGTGTGGCCGAAAAATGCAAAAAATGAGTAACGATCATGGCGGGGCGGATACTATGGTTCCTTAGGTCGTATTTGATAGTCCTGAAAAATTTTAGGCGATAGGGGTCAGGAGGTCCCGGGACCACTCGGAAGGCGTGGGCTATAACACACAAAAATATGGGAATTGAGCGGAATTCTAGTTATTTGGCCGAAAAACGCAAAAAATTAGGAACGATCATGGCGGAATGGTTACTATGGTTCCTTAGGTCATATTTGATGGCCCGAAAATATTTTAGGCGATCGGGGTTCCCGGGACCCCTTGGAAAGCGTGGGCTAAAGCACACGAAAATATGAAAATCGCGCGGAATTCTAGTTTTTTGGCTTAAAAATGCAAAAGACTAGAAACGATCATGGCAGGGCGGTGACTATGGTTCCTTAAGCCGTATTTGATAGTCCGGAAAATTTTTAGGGGATCCGGCTCCGGGGGGCCCGACCCACTCGGAAGGCGTGGGCGATAGCACAGCAAAATATGGGAATCGGGCGGAATTCTAGTTTTTTGGCCAAAAAATGCAAAAAATGAGGAACGATCATGGGAGGCGGTGACTATGGTTCCTTAGGTCCTAATTGATGGTTCGAAATTTTTTTTGGCGATCCGAGTCCGGCGGCCCGGCCCACTCGGAAGGCGTGGGCAATAGCACATTAAAATATGGTAATCGGGCAGAATTCTAGTTTTTTGGCCGAAAAATGCAATAAATGAGGAACGATCATGGCGGGGCGGTGACTATGGTTCCTTAGGTCATATTTGATGGCCCGAAAAATTTTAGGCGATCGGGGTCCACGGCTCCCGGGACCACTCGGAAGGCGAAAGCTATAGCGCACTAAAATATGCAAATCGCGCGGAGTTTTAGTTTTTTGGCCGAAAAATGCAAAGCATTTGGAACGATCATGGTGGGGCGGTGACTATGGTACCTTAGGTCGTATTTGATAGTCCGGAAAAATTTTAGGCGATCGGGGTCCGCGGCTCCCCGGACTACTTGGAAGGCGTGGGTATAGCACACGAAAATATGGGAATCGGGCGTAATTCTAGTTTTTTGGCCGAAAAATGCAAAAAATGAGAAACGATGATGGCGGGGCGGTTACTATGGTTCCTTAGGTCGTATTTGACGGCCCTGAAAAATTTTAGGCGATCGGGGTCCGGGGGTCCCGGAACCACTTGGAAGGGTGGGCAATAGCAAACAAAAATATTGTAATCGGGCGGAATTCTAGTTTTTTGGCCGAAAAACGCAACAAATGAGGAATGATCATGGCTGGGCGGTGACTATGGTTCCTTAGGTCGTATTTGATAGTCCTGAAAAATTTTAGGCGATAGGGGTTCGGGGTTCCCGGGACCCCTTGGAAGGCGTGGGCTAAAGCACACGAAAATATGGAAATCGCGCGGAATTCTAATTTATTGGTTGAAAAATGCAAAAGACTAGGAACGATCATGGCGGGGCGGTAACTATGGTTCCTTAGGTCGTATTTGATAGTCCGAAATTTTTTTAGCGATCCGGCTCCGGGGGGCCCGACCCACTCGGAAGGCGTGGGCGATAGCACACAAAAATATGGGAATCGGGCGGAATTCTAGTTTTTTGGCCAAAAAATGCAAAAAATGAGGAACGATCATGGCGAGGCGGTGACTATGGTTCCTTAGGTCCTAATTGATGGCCCGAAAATTTTTTAGGCGATCCGAGTCCGGCGGCCCGGCCCACTCGGAAGGCGTGGGCAATAGCACACAAAAATATGGTAATCGAGCGGAATTCTAGTTTTTTGGATGAAAAACGCAATAAATGAGGAACGATCAAGGCGGGGCGGTGACTATAGTTCCTTAGGTCGTATTTGATAGTCCAGAAATATTTTAGGCGATAGGGGTTCGGGGTTCCCGGGACCCTTTGGAAGGCGTGGGCTAAAGGACACGAAAATATGGAAATCGCGCGGAATTCTAATTTTTTGGTTGAAAAACGCAAAAGACTAGGAACGATCATGGCGGGGCGGTAACTATGGTTCCTTAGGTCGTATTTGATAGTCCGAAATTTTTTTAGCGATCCGGCTCCGGGGGGCCCGACCCACTCGGAAGGCGTGGGCGATAGCACACAAAAATATGGGAATCGGGCGGAATTCTAGTTTTTTGGCCAAAAAATGCAAAAAATGAGGAACGATCATGGCGATGCGGTGACTATGGTTCCTTAGGTCCTAATTGATGGCCCGAAAATTTTTTAGGCGATCCGAGTCAGGCGGCCCGTCCCACTCAGAAGGCGTGGGCAATAGCACACAAAAATATGGTAATCGAGCGGAATTCTAGTTTTTTGGATGAAAAACGCAATAAATGAGGAACGATCAAGGTGGGGCGGTGACTATGGTTCCTTAGGTCGTATTTGATAGTCCAGAAAAATTTTAGGCGATAGGGGTTCGGGGTTCCCGGGACCCCTTGGAAGGCGTGGGCTAAAGGACACGAAAATATGGAAATCGTGCGGAATTCTAATTTTTTGGTTGAAAAACGCAAAAGACTAGGAACAATCATGGCGGGGCGGTAACTATGGTTCCTTAGGTCGTATTTGATAGTCCGAAATTTTTTTAGCGTTCCGGCTCCGGGGGGCCTGACCCACTCGGAAGGCGTGGGCGATAGCACACAAAAATATGGGAATCGGGCGGAATTCTAGTTTTTTGGCCAAAAAATGCAAAAAATGAGGAACGATCATGGCGAGGCGGTGACTATGGTTCCTTAGGTCCTAATTGATGGCCCGAAAATTTTTTAGGCGATCCGAGTCCGGCGGCCCGGCCCACTCGGAAGGCGTGGGCAATAGCACACATAAATATGGTAATCGAGCGGAATTCTAGTTTTTTGGATGAATAATGCAATAAATAAGGTACGATCAAGGCGGGGCGGTGACTATGGTTCCTTAGGTCGTATTTGACGGCCCGGAAAATTTTAGGCGATCGGGGTCCACGGCTCCCGGGACCACTCGGAAGGCGTAAGCTATAGCACACTAAAAAATGCAATTCGCGCGGAGTTCTAGTTTTTTGGCCGAAAAATGCAAAGCATTTGGAACGATCATGGTGGGGCGGTGACTATGGTACCTTAGGTCGTATTTGATAGTCCAAAAAATTTTTAAGCGATCGGGATTCGCGGCTCGTCGGACCACTTGGAAGGCGTGGGTATAGCACACAAAAATATGGGAATCGGGCGTAATTCTAGTTTTTTGGTCGAAAAATGCAAAAAATGAGGAACGATCATGGAGGGGTGGTTACTATGGTTCCTTAGGTCGAATTTGATGGCTCAAAAATTTTTTAGGCGATCGAGGTTCGGGGTTCCCGGGACCCCTTGGAAGGCGTGGGCTAAAGCACACGAAAATATGGAAATCACGCGGAATTCTAGTTTTTTGGCTGAAAAATGCAAAAAATGAGAAACGATGATGGTGGGATGGTTACTATAGTTCCTTTGGTCGTATTTGACGGCCCGGAAAAATTTTAGGCGATCGGGGTCCAGGGTCCCGGAACCACTTGGAAGGGTGGGCAATAGCAAACAAAAAAATTGTAATCGGGCGGAATTCTAGTTTTTTGGCCGAAAAATGTAACAAATGAGGAATGATCATGGCTGGGCGGTGACTATGGTTCCTTAGGTCGTATTTTATAGTCCGGAAAAATTTTGGGCGATAGGGGTCCGGAGTTCCCGGATTCACTTGGAAGGCGTGGGCTATAGGACACGAAAATATGGGAATCGCGCGGAATTCTCATTTTTTGGCCGAAAAACGGAAAAAACTAGGAACGATCATGGCTGGGCGGTGACTATGGTTCCTTAGGTCTTAATTGATAGTCCGGAAAAATTTTAGGCGATAGGGGTCCGGAGACCCGGGACCACTCGGAAGGCGTGGGCTATAACACACAAAAATTTGGGAATCGCCGAAATTCTAGTTGTTTGGCCGAAAAATGCAAAACATGAGGAACGATCATGGCGAGGCAGTGACTATGGTTCCTTCGGTCCTAATTGATGGCCCAAAAAGTTTTAAGGCGATCCGAGTCCAGCAGCCCGGCCCACTCGGAAGGCGTGGGCAATAGCACACAAAAATATGGTAATCGAGCGGAATTCTAGATTTTTGGCCGAAAAACTCAACAAATGAGGAATAATCATGGCGGGGCAGTGACTATGGTTCCTTAGGTCGTATTTGATGGCCCGGAAAATTTTAGGCGATCGGGGTCCACGGCTCCCGGGACCACTCGGAAGGCGTAAGCTATAACACTAAAATATGCAAATCGCGCGGAGTTCTAGTTTTTTGGCCAAAAAATGCAAAGAATTTGGAACGATCATGGTGGGGCGGTGACTATGGTACCTTAGGTCGTATTTGATAGTCCGGAAAAAATTTTAGGAGATCGGGGTCCGCGGCTCCCCGGACCACTTGGAAGGCGTGGGTATAGCACACGAAAATATGAGAATCGGGCGTAATTCTAGTTTTTTGGCCGAAAAATGCAAAAAATGGGAAACGATTTTGGCGGGGCAGATACTATAGTTCCTTAGGTCGTATTTGACGGCCTGGAAAAATTTTAGGCGTTCGGGGTCCGTGGGTCCCGGAACCACTTGGAAGGGTGGGTAATAGCAAACAAAAATATTGTAATCGGGCGGAATTCTAGTTTTTTGGCCGAAAAACGCAACAAATGAGGAATGATCATGGCTGGGCAGTGACTATGGTTCCTTAGGTCGTACTTGATACTCCGGAAAAATTTTAGGCGATAGGGGTCCGGAGTTCCCGGGTTCACTTGGAAGGCGTGGGCTATAGGACACGAAAATATGGGAATCGCGCGGAATTCTTGTTTTTTGGCCGAAAAAAGGAAAAAACTAGGAACGATCATGGCTGGGCGGTGACTATGGTTCCTTAGGTCTTATTTGATAGTCCGGAAAAATTTAAGGCGATAGGGGTCCGGAGACCCGGGACCACTCGGAAGGCATGGGCTATAACACACAAAAATATGGAATCGCGCGGAATTCTAGTTGTTTGGCCGAAAAACGCAAAAACTGAGGAACGATCATGGTGGGGCGGATACTATGGTTGCTTAGGTCGAATATGATAGTCCGGGAAAATTTTAGGCGATAGGAGTCCGGAGGTCCCAGGACCACTCGGAAGGTGTGGGCTAACACACAAAAATATGGGAATCGCGCGGAATTCTAATTGTTTGGCCGAAAAACGCAAAAAATAAGGAACGATCATGGCGGGGCAGATACTATGGTTCCTTAGGTCGTATTTGATTGCCCGGAAAAATTTTAGGCGATCGGGGTCCGCGGCTCTTGGGACCACTCGGAATGCGTGGGTATAGCACACGAAAATATGGGAATCGGGCGAAATTCTAGGTCTTTTTCAGTAACATGCAAAAAATGTGGAAAGATCTTGGCAGGGCGGTGACTATGGTTCCTTTGGTCTTATTTGATAGTCCGGAAAAATATTAGGCGATAGGGGTCCGGAGGTCCCGGGACCACTCGGAAGGCGTGGGCTATAACAAACAAAAATTTGGGAATCGCGTGGAATTCTAGTTGTTTGGCCGAAAAATGCAAAAAATGAGTAACGATCATGGCGGGGCGGATACTATGGTTCCTTAGGTCGTATTTAATAGTCCGGAAAAATTTTAGGCGATAGGGGTCAGGAGGTCCCGGGACCACTCGGAAGGCGTGGGCTATAACACACAAAAATATGGGAATCGTGCGGAATTCTAGTTGTTTGGTCGAAAAATGCAAAAAATAAGGAACGATCATGGCGGGGAGGATACTATGGTTCCTTAGGTCGTATTTGATGGCCCGAAAATTTTTTAGGCGATCGGGGTTCGGGGTTACCGGGACCCCTTGGAAAGCGTGGGCTAAAGCACACGAAAATATGGAAATCGCTTGGAATTCTAGTTTTTTGGTGAAAAATGCAAAAGACTAGGAACGATCATGGCGGGGCGGTGACTATGGTTCCTTAGGCCGTATTTGATAGTCCGGAAAATTTTTAGGCGATCCGGCTCCGGGGGGCCCGACCCACTCGGAAGGCGTGGGCGATAGCACAACAAAATATGGGAATCGGGCGGAATTCTAGTTTTTTGGCCAAAAAATGGAAAACAATGAGGAACGATCATGGGAGGCGGTGACTATGGTTCCTTAGGTCCTAATTGATGGCTCGAAATTTTTTTTGGCGATCCGAGTCCGGCGGCCCGGCCCACTCGGAAGGCGTGGGCAATAGCACAAAACAATATGGTAATCGGGCGGAATTCTAGTTTTTTGGCCGAAAAATGCAATAAATGAGGAACGATCATGGTGGGGCGGTGACTATGGTTCCTTAGGTCGTATTTGATGGCCCGGAAAATTTTAGGCGATCGGGGTCCACGGCTCCCGGGACCACTCGGAAGGCGTAAGCTATAGCACACTAAAATATGCAAATCGCGCGGAGTTCTAGTTTTTTGGCCGAAAAATGCAAAGCATTTGGAACGATCATGGTGGGGCGGTGACTATGGTACCTTAGGTCGTATTTGATAGTCCGGAAAAATTTTAGGCGATCGGGGTCCGCGGCTCCCCGGACCACTTGGAAGGCATGGGTATAGCACACGAAAATATGGGAATCGGGCGTAATTCTAGTTTTTTGGCCGAAAAATGCAAAACATGAGAAACGATGATGGCGGGGCGGTTACTATGGTTCCTTAGGTCGTATTTGATGGCCCAGAAAAATTTTAGGCGATCGGGGTCCGGGGGTCCCGGAACCACTTGGAAGGGTGGGCAATAGCAAACAAAAATATTGTAATCGGGCGGAATTCTAGTTTTTTGGCCGAAAAACGCAACAAATGAGGAATGATCATGGCTGGGCGGTGACTATGGTTCCTTAGGTCGTATTTGATAGTCCGAAAAAATTTTAGGCGATAGGGGTTCGGGGTTCCCGGGACCCCTTGGAAGGCGTGGGCTATAGCACACGAAAATATGGAAATCGTGCGGAATTCTAATTTTTTGGTTGAAAAACGCAAAAGACTAGGAACGATCATGGCGGGGCGGTAACTATGGTTCCTTAGGTCATATTTGATAGTCCGAAATTTTTTTAGCGATCCGGCTCCGGCGGCCCGGCCCACTCGGAAGGCGTGGGCAATAGCACACAAAAATATGGTAATCGAGCGGAATTCTAGTTTTTTGGCCGAAAAACGCAATAAATGAGGAACGATCATGGCGGGGCGGTGACTATGGTTCCTTAGGTCGTATTTGATGGCCCGGAAAATTTTAGGCGATCGGGGTCCACGGCTCCCGGGACCACTCGGAAGGCGTAAGCTATAGCACACTAAAATATGCAAATCGCGCGGAGTTCTAGTTTTTTGGCCAAAAAATGCAAAGCATTTGGAACGATCATGGTGGGGCGGTGACTATGGTACCTTAGGTCGTATTTGATAGTCCAAAAAATTTTTAAGCGATCGGGATCCGCGGCTCCTCGGACCACTTGGAAGGCGTGGGTATAGCACACAAAAATATGGGAATCGGGCGTAATTCTAGTTTTTTGGCCGAAAAATGCAACAAATGAGGAACGATCATGGCGGGGTGGTTACTATGGTTCCTTAGGTCGAATTTGATGGCTCGAAAATTTTTTAGGCGATCGGGGTTCGGGGTTCCCGGGACCCCTTGGAAGGCGTGGGCTAAAGCGCACGAAAATATGAAAATCGCGCGGAATTCTAGTTTTTTGGCCGAAAAATGCAAAAAATGAGAAACGATGATGGTGGGGCGGTTACTATAGTTCCTTTGGTCGTATTTGACGGCCCAAAAAAATTTTAGGCGATCGGGGTCCGGGGGTCCCGGAACCACTTGGAAGGGTGGGCAATAGCAAACAAAAAAATTGTAATCGGGCGGAATTCTAGTTTTTTGGCCGAAAAATGCAACAAATGAGGAATGATCATGGCTGGGCGGTGACTATGGTTCCTTAGGTCGTATTTGATAGTCCGGAAAAATTTTGGGCGATAGGGGTCCGGAGTTCCCGGGTTCACTTGGAAGGCGTGGGCTATAGGACACGAAAATATGGGAATCGCGCGGAATTCTCATTTTTTGGCCGAAAAACGGAAAAAACTAGGAACGATCATGGCTGGGCGGTGACTATGGTTCCTTAGGTCTTAATTGATAGTCCGGAAAAATTTTAGGCGATAGGGGTCCGGAGACCCGGGACCACTCGGAAGGCGTGGGCTATAACACACAAAAATATGGGAATCGCGCGAAATTCTAGTTGTTTGGCCGAAAAATGCAAAAAATGAGGAACGATCATGGCGAGGCGGTGACTGTGGTTCCTTAGGTCCTAATTGATGGCCCGAAAATTTTTTAGGCGATATGAGTCCAGCGGCCCGGCCCACTCGGAAGGCGTGGGCAATAGCACACAAAAATATGGTAATCGAGCGGAATTCTAGTTTTTTGACCGAAACACTCAACAAATGAGGAATGATCATGGCGGGGCAGTGACTATGGTTCCTTAGGTCGTATTTGATGGCCCGAAAAATTTTAGGCGATCGGGGTCCGCGGCTCCCCGGACCACTTGGAAGGCGTGGGTATAGCACACGAAAATATGGGAATCGGGCGTAATTCTAGTTTTTTGGCCGAAATATGCAAAAAATGAGAAACGATGATGGCGGGGCGGTTACTATGGTTCCTTAGGTCGTATTTGACGGCCCGGAAAAATTTTAGGCGATCGGGGTCCGGGGGTCCCGGAACCACTTGGAAGGGTGGGCTATTGCACACAAAAATATTGTAATCGGGCGGAATTCTAGTTTTTTGGCCGAAAAACGCAACAAATGAGGAATGATCATGGCTGGGCGGTGACTATGGTTCCTTTGGTCTTATTTGATAGTCCGGAAAAATATTAGGCGATAGGGGTCCGGAGGTCCCGGGACCACTCGGAAGGCGTGGGCTATAACACACAAAAATATGGGAATCGCGCGGAATTCTAGTTGTTTGGCCGAAAAATGCAAAAAATGAGGAACGATCATGGTGGGGCGGATACTATGGTTCCTTAGGTCGTATTTGATAGTCCGGACAAATTTTAGGCGATAGGGGTCCGGAGACCCGGGACCACTCGGAAGGCGTGGGGGCCTTCTGAGTGGGTCGGGCCCCCCACTGAGGTGGTGACTATGCTATACCCACGCCTTCCAAGTGGTCCGGGGAGCCGCGGACCCCGATCGCCTAAAATTTTTTCGGACTATCAAATACGACCTAAGGTACCATAGTCACTGCCCCACCATGATCGTTCCAAATGCTTTGCATTTTTTGGCCAAAAAACTAGAACTCCGCACGATTTGCATATTTTCGTGTGATATAGCTTACGCCTTCCGAGTGGTCCCGGGAGCCGTGGACCCCGATCGCCTAAAATTTTTCGGGCCATCAAATAAGACCTAAGGAACCATAGTCACCGCCCCGCCATGATCGTTCCTCATTTGTTGCGTTTTTCGGCCAAAAAACGAGAATTCCGCCCGATTACAATATTTTTGTGTGCTATTGCCCACCCTTCCCAGTGGTTCCGGGACCCCCGGACCCCGATCGCCTAAAATTTTCCCGGGCCGTCAAATACGACCTAAGGAACCATAGTAACCGCCCCGCCATCATCGTTTCTCATTTTTTGCATTTTTCGGCCAAAAAACTAGAATTCCGCGCGATTCCCATATTTTCCTGTCCTATAGCCCACGCCTTCCAAGTGAACCCGGGATCTCCGGACCCCTATCGCCTAAAATTTTTCCGGACTATCAAATACGACCTAAGGTACCATAGTCACTGCCCCACCATGATCGTTCCAAATGCTTTGCATTTTTTGGCCAAAAAACTAGAACTCCGCACGATTTGCATATTTTCGGGTGCTATAGCTTACGCCTTCCGAGTGGTCCCGGGAGCCGTGGACCCCGATCGCCTAAAATTTTTCGGGCCATCAAATAAGACCTACGGAACCATAGTCACCGCCCCGCCATGATCGTTCCTCATTTATTGCATTTTTCGGCCAAAAAACTAGAATTTCGCTTGATTACCATATTTTTGTGTGCTATTGCCCACGCCTTCCGAGTGGGCCGGGCCGCCGGACTCGGATCGCCTAAAAAATTTTCGGGCCATCAATTAGGACCTAAGGAACCATAGTCACCGCCTCGCCATGATCGTTCCTTATTTTTTGCATTTTTTGGCCAAAAAACTAGAATTCCGCCCGATTCCCATATTTTTGTGTGCTATCGCCCACGCCTTCCGAGTGGGTCGGGCCCCCGGAGCCGGATCGCCTAAAAATTTTCCGGACTATCAAATACGACCTAAGGAACCATAGTCACCGCCCCGCCATGATCGTTCCTAGTCTTTTGCATTTTTCAGGAAAAAAACTAGAATTCCGCGCAATTTCCATATTTTCGTGTGCTTTAGCCCACGCCTTCCAAGGGGTCCCGGGAACCCCGACCCGGATCGCCTAAAAATTTTCCGGGCCATCAAATACGACCTAAGGAACCATAATATCCGCCCCGCCATGATCGTTCCTTATTTTTTGTGTTTTTCGGCCAAACAACTAGAATTCCGCGCGATTCCCATATTTTCGTGTGCTATAGCCCACGCCTTCCGAGTGGGCCGTTCCCCCCGCACTCGGATCACCTAAAAAGTTTTTGGGCCATCAAATAAGACCTAAGGAACCATAGTCACCTTCCCGCCATAATCGTTTCTCTTTTTTTGCATTTTTTGGCCAAACAACTAGAATTCCGCCCGATTCCCATATTTTCGTGTGCTATACCCACGCCTTACACGTGGTCCCGGGTCTCCGGACCCCTATCGCCTAAAATTTTTCCGGACTATCAAATATGACCTAAGGAACCATAGTCACCGCCCAGCCATGATCATTCCTCATTTGTTGCGTTTTTCGGCCAAAAAACGAGAATTCCGCCCGATTACAATATTTTTGTGTGCTATTGCCCACCCTTCCCAGTGGTTCCGGGACCCCCGGACCCCGATCGCCTAAAATTTTCCCGGGCCGTCAAATACGACCTAAGGAACCATAGTAACCGCCCCGCCATCATCGTTTCTCATTTTTTGTATTTTTCGGCCAAAAAACTAGAATTCCGCGCGATTCCCATATTTTCGTGTCCTATAGCCCACGCCTTCCAAGTGAACCCGGGATCTCCGGACCCCTATCGCCTAAAATTTTTCCGGACTATCAAATACGACCTAAGGTACCATAGTCACTGCCCCACCATGATCGTTCCAAATGCTTTGCATTTTTTGGCCAAAAAACTAGAACTCCGCACGATTTGCATATTTTCGTGTGCTATAGCTTACGCCTTCCGAGTGGTCCCGGGAGCCGTGGACCCCGATCGCCTAAAATTTTCTGGGCCATCAAATAAGACCTAAGGAACCATAGTCACCGCCCCGCCATGATCGTTCCTCATTTATTGCATTTTTCGGCCAAAAAACTAGAATTTCGCTTGATTACCATATTTTTGTGTGCTATTGCCCACGCCTTCCGAGTGGGCCGGGCCGCCGGACTCGGATCGCCTAAAAAATTTTCGGGCCATCAATTAGGACCTAAGGAACCATAGTCACCGCCTCGCCATGATCGTTCCTTATTTTTTGCATTTTTTGGCCAAAAAACTAGAATTCCGCCCGATTCCCATATTTTTGTGTGCTATCGCCCACGCCTTCCGAGTGGGTCGGGCCCCCGGAGCCGGATCGCCTAAAAATTTTCCGGACTATCAAATACGACCTAAGGAACCATAGTCACCGCCCCGCCATGATCGTTCCTAGTCTTTTGCATTTTTCAGGAAAAAAACTAGAATTCCGCGCAATTTCCATATTTTCGTGTGCTTTAGCCCACGCCTTCCAAGGGGTCCCGGGAACCCCGACCCGGATCGCCTAAAAATTTTCCGGGCCATCAAATACGACCTAAGGAACCATAGTATCCGCCCCGCGATGATCGTTCCTTATTTTTTGCGTTTTTCGGCCAAACAACTAGAATTCCGCGCGATTCCCATATTTTCGTGTGCTATAGCCCACGCCTTCCGAGTGGGCCGTGCCCCCGCACTCGGATCACCTAAAAAGTTTTTGGGCCATCAAATAAGACCTAAGGAACCATAGTCACCTTTCCGCCATAATCGTTTCTCTTTTTTTGCATTTTTTGGCCAAACAACTAGAATTCCGCCCGATTTCCATATTTTCGTGTGCTATACCCACGCCTTACACGTGGTCCCGGGTCTCCGGACCCCTATCGCCTAAAATTTTTCCGGACTATCAAATATGACCTAAGGAACCATAGTCACTGCCCAGCCATGATCATTCCTCATTTGTTGCGTTTTTCGGCCAAAAAACGAGAATTCCGCCCGATTACAATATTTTTGTGTGCTATTGCCCACCCTTCCCAGTGGTTCCGGGACCCCCGGACCCCGATCGCCTAAAATTTTCCCGGGCCGTCAAATACGACCTAAGGAACCATAGTAACCGCCCCGCCATCATCGTTTCTCATTTTTTGCATTTTCGGCCAAAAAACTAGAATTACGCCCGATTCCCATATTTTCGTATGCTATACCCACGCCTTCCAAGTGGTCCGGGGAGCCGCGGACCCCGATCGCCTAAAATTTTTCTGGACTATCAAATACGACCTAAGGTACCATAGTCACCGCCCCACCATGATCGTACCAAATGCTTTGCATTTTTTGGCCAAAAAACTAGAACTCCGCGCGATTTGCATTTTTTCGTGTGCTATAGCTTACGCCTTCCAAATGGTCCCGGGAGCCATGGACCCCGATCGCCTAAAATTTTCCGGGCCATCAAATAAGACCTAAGGAACCATAGTCACCGCCCCGCCATGATCGTTCCTCATTTATTGCATTTTTCGGCCAAAAAACTAGAATTTCGCTCGATTACCATATTTTTGTGTGCTATTGCCCACGCCTTCCGAGTGGGCCGGGCCGCCGGACTCGGATCGCCTAAAAAGTTTTCGGGCCATCAATTAGGACCTAAGGAACCATAGTCACCACCTCGCCATGATCGTTCCTCATTTTTGTCATTTTTTGGCCCAAAAAATAGAATTTCGCCTCATTCCCATATTTTTGTGTGCTATCGCCCCACGCCTTCCGAGTGGGTCGGGCCCCCCGGAGCCGGATCGCCTAAAAATTTTCCGGACAATCAAATACGACCTAAGGAACCATAGTCACCACCCCTCCATGATCGTTCCTAGTCTTTTGCATTTTTCAGCCAAAAAACTAGAATTCCGCGCGATTTCCATATTTTTGTGTGCTTTAGCCCACGCCTTCCAAGGGGTCCCGGCAACCCCGAACCCCGATCTCCTAAAAATTTTTCCAGGCCATCAAATACGACCTAAGGAACCATAGTATCCGCCCCGCCATGATCGTTCCTTATTTTTTGCATTTTTCGGCCAAACAACTAGAATTCCGCGCGATTCCCATATTTTCGTATGCTATAGCCCACGCCTTCCGAGTGGGCCGTGCCCCCCGCACTCGGATCACCTAAAAAGTTTTTGGGCCATCAAATAAGACTAAGGAACCATAGTCACCTTCCCGCCATGATCGTTTCTCATTTTTTGCATTTTTCGGCCAAACAACTAGAATTCCGCCCGATTCCCATATTTTCGTGTGCTATACCCACGCCTTACAAGTGGTCCCGGGTCTCCGGACCCCTATCGCCTAAAATTTTTCCGGACTATCAAATAAGACCTAAGGAACCATAGTCACCGCCCAGCCATGATCGTTCTGGGGTCCCGGGAACCCCGAACCCCTATCGCCTAAAATTTTTTCGGTCTATCAAATACGACCTAAGGAACCATAGTCACCGCCCAGCCATGATCATTCCTCATTTGTTGCGTCTTTCGGCCAAAAAACTAGAATTCCCCCCGATTACCATATTTTCGTGTGCTATACCCACGCCTTCCAAGTGGTCCGAGGAGCCGCGGACCCCGATCGCCTAAAAATATTTTGGACTATCAAATACGACCTGAGGTACCATCGTCACCGCCCCACCATGATCGTTCCAAATGCTTTGCATTTTTCGGCCAAAACACTAGAACTCCGAGCGATTTGCATATTTAACTATGCTATAGCTTACGCCTTCCGAGTGGTCCCGGGAGCCGTGGACCCCGATCGCCTAAAAATTTTCGGGCCATCAAATACGACCTAAGGAACCATAGTCAACGCCCCGCCATGATCTTTCCTCATTTATTGCGTTTTTCGGCCAAAAAACTAGAATTCCGCTCGATTATCATATTTTTGTGTGCTATTGCCCACGCCTTCCGAGTGGGCCAGGCCGCCGGACTCGGATCGCCTAAAAAATTTTCGGGCCATCAATTAGGACCTAAGGAACCATAGTCACCGCCTCGCCATGATCGTTCCTCATTTTTTGCTTTTTTTGGCCAAAAAACTAGAATTCCGCCCGATTCCCATATTTTTGTGTGCTATCGCCCACGCCTTCCGAGTGGGTCGGGCCCCCCGGAGCCGGATCGCTAAAAAATTTTCGGACTATCAAATACGACCTAAGGAACCATAGTTACCACCCCGCCATGATCGTTCCTAGTCTTTTGCGTTTTTCAGCCAAAAAATTAGAATTCCGCGCGATTTCCATATTTTCGTGTGCTTTAGCCCGCGCCTTCCAAGGGGTCCTGGGAACCCCGAACCCCGATCGCCTAAAAATTTTCCGGGCCATCAAATACGACCTAAGGAACCATAGTAACCACCCCGCCATGAACGTTCCTCATTTTTTGCGTTTTTCGGCCAAACAACTAGAATTCCGCGCGATTCCCATATTTTTGTGTGTTATAGCCCACGCCTTCTGAGTGGTCCCGGGACCTCCTGACCCCTATAGCCTAAAATTTTTCCGGACTATCAAATTTGACCTAAGGAACCATAGTATCCGCCCCGCCATGATCGTTCCTCATTTTTTGCATTTTTCGGCCATACAACTAGAATTTCGCGTGATTCCCATATTTTTGTGTGTTATAGCCCACGCCTTCCGAGTGATCCCGGGACCTCCGGACCCCTATCGCCTAATATTTTTCCAGACTATCAAATAAGACCAAAGGAACCATAGTCACCGCCCTGCCAAGATCTTTCCACATTGTTTGCATGTAACTGAAAAAGACCTAGAATTTCGCCCGATTCCCATATTTTCGTGTGCTATACCCACGCATTCCGAGTGGTCCCAAGAGCCGCAGACCCCGATCGCCTAAAATTTTTCCGGGCAATCAAATACGACCTAAGGAACCATAGTATCCGCCCCGCCATGATCGTTCCTTATTTTTTGCGTTTTTCGGCCAAATAACTAGAATTCCGCGCGATTCCCATATTTTTGTGTGTTATAGCCCACACCTTCCGAGTGGTCTCGGGACCTCCGGACCCCTATCGCCTAAAATTTTTCCGGACTATCAAATACGACCTAAGGAACCACAGTCACCGCCCAGCCATGATCGTTCCTAGTTTTTTCCGTTTTTCGGCCAAAAAACTAGAATTCCGTGCGATTCCCATATTTTCGTGTCCTATAGCCCACGCCTTCCAAGTGAACACGGGAACTCCGGACCCCTATCGCCTAAAATTTTTCCGGACTATCAAATACGACCTAAGGAACCATAGTCACCGCCCAGCCATGATCATTCCTCATTTGTTGCGTTTTTCGGCCAAAAAACTAGAATTCTGCGCGATTCCCATATTTTCGTGTCCTATAACCCACGCCTTCCAAGTGAACCCGGGAACTCCGGACCCCTATCGCCTAAAATTGTTCCGGACTATCAAATACGACCTAAGGAACCATAGTCACCGCCCAGCCATGATCATTCCTCATTTGTTGCATTTTTCGGCCAAAAAACTAGAATTCCGCCCGATTACAATATTTTTGTGTGCTATTGCCCACCCTTCCAAGTGGTTCCGGGACCCCCGGACCCCGATCGCGTAAAATTTTTCCGGGCCGTCAAATACGACCTAAGGAACCATAGTAACCGCCCCGCCATCATCGTTTCTCATTTTTTGCATTTTTCGGCCAAAAAACTAGAATTACGCCCGATTCCCATATTTTCGTGTGCTATACCCACGCCTTCCAAGTGGTCCGGGGAGCCGCGGACCCCGATCGCCTAAAATTTTTCCGGACTATCAAATACGACCTAAGGTACCATAGTCACCGCCCCACCATGATCGTTCCAAATGCTTTGCATTTTTCGGCCAAAAAACTAGAACTCCGCGCGATTTGCATATTTTAGTGTGCTATAGCTTACGCCTTCCGAGTGGTCCCGGGAGCCGTGGACCCCGATCGCCTAAAATTTTCCGGGCCATCAAATATGACCTAAGGAACCATAGTCACCGCCCCGCCATGATCGTTCCTCATTTATTGCGTTTTTCGGCCAAAAAACTAGAATTCCGCTCGATTACCATATTTTTGTGTGCTATTGCCCACGCCTTCCGAGTGGGGCCGGGCCGCCGGTCTCGGATCGCCTAAAAAATTTTCGGGCCATTAATTAAGACCTAAGGAACCATAGTCACCGCCTCACCATGATCGTTCCTCATTTTTTGAATTTTTCAGCCAAAAAACTAGAATTCCGCGCGATTTCCATATTTTCGTGTGCTTTAGCCCACGCCTTCCAAGGGGTCCCGGGAACCCCGAACCCCGATCGCCTAAAAATTTTCCGAGCCATCAAATACGACCTAAGGAACCATAGTAACCACCCCGCCATGATCGTTCCTCATTTTTTGCGTTTTTCGGCCAAACAACTAGAATTCCGCGCGATTCCCATATTTTTGTGTGTTATAGCCCACGCCTTCCGAGTGGTCCCTGGACCTCCTGACCCCTATCGCCTAAAATTTTTCCAAACTATCAAATACGACCTAAGGAACCATAGTATCCGCCCCGCCATGATCGTTCCTCATTTTTTGCATTTTTCGGCCAAACAACTAGAATTCCGCGCGATTCCCATATTTTTGTGTGTTATAGCCCACGCCTTCCGAGTGGTCCCGGGACCTCCGGACCCCTATCGTCTAATATTTTTCCGGACTATCAAATAAGACCTAAGGAACCATAGTCACCGCCCTGTCAAGATCTTTCCACATTTTTTGCATGTTACTGCAAAAGACCTAGAATTTCGCCCGATTCCCATATTTTCGTGTGCTATTACCCACGCCTTCCGAGTGGTCCCAAGAGCCGCGGACCCCGATCACCTAAAATTTTTCCGGGCAATCAAATACGACCTAAGGAACCATAGTATCCGCCACGCCATGATCGTTCCTTATTTTTTGCATTTTTCGGCAAACAACTAGAATTCCGCGCGATTCCCATATTTTTGTGTGTTATAGCCCACACCTTCCGAGTGGTCCCGGGACCTCCGGACCCCTATCGCCTAAAATTTTTTCGGACTATCAAATACGACCTAAGGAACCATAGTATCCGCCCCGCCATGATCGTTCCTCATTTTTTGTGTTTTTTGGCCAAACAACTAGAATTCCGCGCGATCCCATATTTTTGTGTGTTATATAGCCCACGCCTTCCGAGTGGTCCCGGGTCTCCGGACCCCTATCGCCTAAAATTTTTCCGGACTATCAAATAAGACCTAAGGAACCATAGTCACCGCCCAGCCATGATCGTTCCTAGTTTTTTCTGTTTTTCGGCCAAAAAACTAGAATTCCGCGCGATTCCCATATTTTCGTGTCCTATAGCCCACGCCTTCCAAGTGAACCCGGGAACTCCGGACCCCTATCGCCTAAAAATTTTCCGGACTATCAAATACGACCTAAGGAACCATAGTCACCGCCCCGCCATGATCGTTCCTAGTCTTTTGCGTTTTTCAGCCAAAAAACTAGAATTTTGCGCGATTTCCATATTTTCGTGTGCTTTAGCCCACGCCTTCCAAAGGGTCCCGGGAACCCCGAACCCCGATCGCCTAAAAATTTTTCCGGGCCATCAAATACGACCTAAGGAACCATAGTAACCTCCCCGCCATGATCGTTCCTCATTTTTTGCGTTTTTCGGCCAAACAACTAGAATTCCGCGCGATTCCCATATTTTTGTGTGTTATAGCCCACGCCTTCCGAGTGGTCCCTGGACCTCCTGACCCCTATCGCCTAAAATTTTCTCGGACTATCAAATACGACCTAAGGAACCATAGTATCTGCCCCGCCATGATCGTTCCTCATTTTTTGCATTTTTCGGCCAAACAACTAGAATTCCGCGCGATTCCCATATTTTTGTGTGTTATAGCCCACGCCTTCCGAGTGGTCCCGGGACCTCCGGACCCCTATCGTCTAATATTTTTCCGGACTATCAAATAAGACCTAAGGTACCATAGTCACCGCCCTGTCAAGATCTTTCCACATTTTTTGCATGTTACTGAAAAAGACCTAGAATTTCGCCTGATTCCCATATTTTCGTGTGCTATTGCCCACGCATTCCGAGTGGTCCCAAGAGCCGCGGACCCCGATCGCCTAAAATTTTTCCAGGCAATCAAATACGACCTAAGGAACCATAGTATCCGCCACGCCATGATCGTTCCTTATTTTTTGCATTTTTCGGCAAACAACTAGAATTCCGCGCGATTCCCATATTAATGTGTGTTATAGCCCACACCTTCCGAGTGGTCCCGGGACCTCCGGACCCCTATCGCCTAATATTTTTCCGGATTATCAAATAAGACCTAAGGAACCATAGTCACCTCCCTGTCAAGATCATTCCTCATTTGTTGCGTTTTTCGGCCAAAAACTAGAATTCCGCCCGATTACAATGTTTTTGTGTGCTATTGCCCACCCTTCCAAGTGGTTCCGGTACCCCCGGACCCCGATCGCCTAAAATTTTTCCGGGCCGTCAAATACGACCTAAGGAACCATAGTAACCGCCCCGCCATCATCGTTTCTCATTTTTTGCATTTTTCGGCCAAAAAACTAGAATTACGCCCGATTCCCATATTTTCGTGTGCTATACCCACGCCTTCCAAGTGGTCCGGGGAGCCGCGGACCCCGATCGCCTAAAAATTTTCCGGACTATCAAATACGACTTAAGGTACCATAGTCACCGCCCCACCATGATCGTTCCAAATGCTTTGTATTTTTCGGCCAAAAAACTAGAACTCCGCGCGATTTGCATATTTTAGTGTGCTATATAGCTTACGCTTTCGGAGTGGTCCCGGGAGCCGTGGATGTCACGCCCCGAACCAGGGGCGAGACCGGCACTCGGTGCCTCACCTATCCTTGCGTACCAACTTGCGACTAAGGGACTCTGAACATATGATGTCATACTTTGGCCATGGGCCACATTGCAAGACAACTGCGAATGCTGAATAAATATAAATATAAAACTGGGCCGACAAGATCGTCATAATTACTACAGCTGACAAACCAACCAAATATACATACAAGGCCTACAAGCCTAACATGCTGCACTAACTGACAGGATATGTCTACAAGCCTCTACTGGTAGATATACTGTGATCAGAACAGCTTCCCAACCTACTCATAACATATATACATTTATACACAATATGTACATAAAGCTCTAGACCCGGCAACTCCGAAAGGCATGGAGCTTATCGATCAAGCTGAACTCGGGCAACAGAGGTATACCCGTCTGTCTGTCTGAACCTGCACGCATGAAATACAGTGCCCCCAGAAAAGGGACGTCAGTACGAAATAATGTACCGAGTATGTAAGGCACTATACTGAAAGCTGAAACTGAACTGATAATATAATAACTGAAAGCAACTGGAAGTCAATGATAATCTGAAGATATGCTTACCTGCTGATACTGACTCAACTCTCTCAATATAGTAAGTAAAATAGTTATCCGGCCTTATAAGACTCGGTATATATATAACTGCTCTGCCGTAGTAGGCTCGCTCATAGGCGCTCGGCCATACTAGGCTCTGTATCTCGGCTAACTGGGCTCGCTCATAGGCGCTCGGCCACAGTAGGCTCGGTATATAACTTACCATCTGATGAGAGGTTGCCCAATAGGGGCCTGCCCATCGATTATGGCTCGATGGTAATGAAAATACTGTAATACTGTATATATAAACTCTCTGCTCTCTTGACTGGAAAAAGAAAATACTCAAATGAATAGGAAGTTCCAATAAAGATAATATTGTAACTTACAAAACTAGGAAAATATACATAAATTTCGGGATATGAATTTTTCTTTATGCCTCGTTATCAAACTCGTGTAATTACGAGATCATGCCAAAATGAAAGAAGGGCTTAGCCTTAACATACCTGGAGTTCGGAAAAATACGTATAATATTCTTGGAAAAGATTGCACCGTACTCCTTTAGAACCGCAAAATTTTACGTTGTTACGGTTCTAACAATTCTCGTTGGAATTGTTTGGTTGCAAGAATTTCGTTGAAACCTTGTAGGAGAATTTGGTTGCAAGAATTTCGTTGGAAGCTTTGTTTTGGATGGAGTTTAGCGCCTGTTAGTGTCTTGAATTGTAACTGGAATTATTTGGTTTCATGTAGGAACTTGAATTGTAGGAAGTGTTAGCGTTCTTGTTATGAAGTGTTGTAAGAAGGTTTGTTGAATTCTTTCTTAAGATTCTAGGGAATGATTTTGATCTTTGTTGTAAGAAGGCTTGCTAAGTTCTTTCGTAAGATTGTAGGGAATGATTTTGATTTTCTTGAGATGTTATTCTTAACTCTAGGTGGCCCCACATATCAAGCTTAGTGTCATTTAAGATATGACACCTTACCATCTTCATGAATAGTCATTAGAGATTTTAGGAGGGCTTGCCACGTTGGGAGGGGGGGTTAAGTCTTATCCTAAGCTTGTTTTAAATACGACCTAAGGAACCATATTCACCGCCCCGCCATGATCGTTCCTCATTTTTTGCATTTTTCGGCCAAAAACCTAGAATTCCGCTCGATTCCCATATTTTTGTGTGCTACAGCCCACGCCTTCCAAGTGGTCCCGGGAACCTCGGACCCCGGTCGCCTAATATTTTTCTGGGCCATCGAATGCGACCTAAGGAACCATAGTCACCGCCCCACCATGATCGGTCCTCATTTTTTGCATTTTACGTCCACAAAACTAGAATTCCGCCCGATTCCCATATTTTCGTGTGTTATTGCCCAAGCCTTCTGAGTGGGCCGGGCCTACCAGACTCGGATCGCCTAAAAATTTTTCGGGCCATCAAATACGACCTAAGGAACCATAGTCACCGCCCCGCCATGATCGTTGCTAATATTTTGCATTTTTCGGCCAAAAAACTAGAATTCCGCCCGATTCCCATATTTTCGTGTGCTATAGCTCACGCCTTCCAAGTGGTCCCGGTACCCCCGGACCCCGATCGCCTAAAAATTTTTCCGGGCCATCAAATACGACCCAAGGAACCATAATAACCGCCCCGCCATGATCGTTCCCCATTTTTGCATTTTTCGGCCAAAAAACTAGAATTCCGCGTGATTCCCATATTTTCGTGTGCTAAATAGCCCACGTCTTCCGAGTGGGCCGGGCCTTCCGGACTCGGATCGCCTAAAATTTTTTCCGGGCCGTCAAATACGACCTAAGGAACCATAGTCACCGCCCCGCAATGATCGTTCCTCATTTTTTGCATTTTTCGGCCAAAAAACTAGAATTCCGCCCGATTCCCATATTTTCGTGTGTTATAGCCCACGCCTTCCAAGTGGTCCCGGGAACCCCGGACCCCGATCGCCTAATATTTTTACGGGCCATAAAATATGATTTAAGGAACCATAGTCACCGCCCTGCCATGATCGTTCCTCATTTTTTGCGTTTTTCGGCCAAAAAACTAGAATTCCGCGCGATTCCCATATTTTCGTGTGCTATAGCCCACGCCTTCCGAGTGGTCCCAGACCCCCGGACCCCTATCGCCTAAAGTTTTTCCGGACCATCAAATACGACCTAAGGAACCATAGTCACCGCCCCGCCATGATCGTTCCTATGTTTTTGTATTTTTTGGCAAAAAACCTAGAATTCCGCGCGATTCCATATTTTCATTTGCTATAGCCCACGCCTTCCGAGTGGTCCCGGGAACCCCGGACCCCGATCGCCTAAAAATTTTCCAGCCATCAAATACGACCTAAGGAACCATAGTCACCGCCCCGCCATGATCGTTCCTCATTTTATGCAGTTTTCGGCCAAAACACTAGAATTCCGCCCGATTACCATATTATTGTGTGCTATTGCCCACGCCTTCCGAGTGGGCCGAGCCCCCCGTACTCGGATCGCCTAAAGTTTTTTCGGGCCATAAAATAGGACCTAAGGAACCATAGTCACCACCTCGCCATGATCGTTCCTCATTTTTCGCATTTTTCGGCCAAAAAACTAGAATTCCGCCCGGTTCCCATATTTTTGTGTGCTATAGCCCACGCTTTCCAAGTGGTCCCGGGATCCCCGGACCCCGATCGCCTAAAATTTTTCCGGGCCATCAAATACGACCTAAGGAACCATAGGAACTGCCCCGCCATGATCGTTCCTCACTTATTGCGATTTCCGGCAAAAAAACTAGAATTCCGCCTGATTCCCATATTTTCATGTGCTATAGCCCGCACCTTCCGAGTGGGCCGGGCCCCCCGGACTCGGATCATCTAAATTTTATTCGGGCCATCAAATAAGACCTAAGGAACCATATTCACCTCCCCGCCATGATCGTTCCTCATTGTTTGCATTTTTCGGCTAAAAAACTAGAATTCCGTACGATTCCCATATTTTCGTGTGCTATAATTGCCCACGCCTTCCCAATGGGTAGGGAATCCCGGACCCCGATCGCCTAAAATTTTTCCGGACCATCAAATACGACCTAAGAAACCATAGTCACCGCCCCGCCATGATCGTTACTCATATTTTGTGTTTTTCGGCCAAAAAACTAGAATTCCGCCCGATTCCCATATTTTCGTGTGCTATAGCCCACGCCTTCCGAGTGGGCCGGGTCTCCCGGACTCGGATCGCCTAAACTTTTTCCGGGCCATCAAATACGACCTAAGGAACCATAGTCACCGTTCCGCCATGATCGTTCCTCATTTTTTGCATTTTTCGGCCAAAAAACTAGAATTCTGCCCGATTCCCATATTTTCGTGTGTTATAGCACACGCCTTCCAAGTGGTCCCGGGACCCCCGGACCCCGATCGCCTAAAAATTTTTTGGGCCATAAAATACTACCCAAGGAACCATAGTAACCACCCCGCCATGATCGTTCCTCATTTTTTGCGTTTTTCTGCCAAAAAACTAGAATTCCGCGTGATTCCCATATTTTCGTCTACTATTGCCCACGCCTTCCGAGTGGGTCGGGCCTCCAGGACTCGGATCGCCTAAAATTTTTCCGGGCCATCAAATACGACCTAAGGAACCATATTCACCGCCCCGCCATGATCGTTCCTCATTTTTTGCATTTTTCGGCCAAAAACCTAGAATTCCGCTCGATTCCCATATTTTTGTGTGCTACAGCCCACGCCTTCCAAGTGGTCCCGGGAACCTCGGACCCCGGTCGCCTAATATTTTTCTGGGCCATCAAATACGACCTAAGGAACCATAGTCACCGCCCCACCATGATCGGTCCTCATTTTTTGCATTTTACGTCCAAAAAACTAGAATTCCGCCCGATTCCCATATTTTCGTGTGTTATTGCCCAAGCCTTCCGAGTGGGCCGGGCCTACCAGACTCGGATCGCCTAAAATTTTTCCGGGCCATCAAATACGACCTAAGGAACCATAGTCACCGCCCCGCCATGATCGTTGCTAATATTTTGCATTTTTCGGCCAAAAAACTAGAATTCCGCGCGATTCCCATATTTTTGTGTGCTATAGCCCACGCCTTCCGAGTGGTCCCAGGCCCCTCGGACCCCGATCGCCTAAAATTTTTCTGGGCCATGAAATAAGACCTAAGGAACCATAGTCACCTCCCCGACATGATTGTTCCTAATGTTTTTGCATTTTTCGGCCAAAAAACTAGAATTCCGCGCGATTCCCATATTTTCGTGTGCTATAAGCCCACGTCTTCCGAGTGGGCCGGGCCTTCCGGACTCGGATCGCCTAAAAATTTTTCGGGCCGTCAAATACGACCTAAGGAACCATAGTCACCGCCCCGCAATGATCGTTCCTCATTTTTTGCATTTTTCGGCCAAAAAACTAGAATTTCGCCCGATTCCCATATTTTCGTGTGTTATAGCCCACGCCTTCCACGTGGTCCCGGGAACCCCGGACCCCGATCGCCTAATATTTTTACGGGCCATAAAATATGATTTAAGGAACCATAGTCACCGCCCTGCCATGATCGTTCCTCATTTTTTGCGTTTTTCGGCCAAAAAACTAGAATTTCGCGCGATTCCCATATTTTCGTGTGCTATAGCCCACGCCTTCCGAGTGGTCCCAGACCCCCGGACCCCTATCGCCTAAAGTTTTTCCGGACCATCAAATACGACCTAAGGAACCATAGTCACCGCCCCGCCATGATCGTTCCTATGTTTTTGTATTTTTTGGCAAAAAACCTAGAATTCCGCGCGATTCCATATTTTCATTTGCTATAGCCCACGCCTTCCGAGTGGTCCCGGGAACCCCGGACCCCGATCGCCTAAAAATTTTCCAGCCATCAAATACGACCTAAGGAACCATAGTCACCGCCCCGCCATGATCGTTCCTCATTTTATGCAGTTTTCGGCCAAAACACTAGAATTCCGCCCGATTACCATATTATTGTGTGCTATTGCCCACGCCTTCCGAGTGGGCCGAGCCCCCGTACTCGGATCGCCTAAAGTTTTTTCGGGCCATAAAATAGGACCTAAGGAACCATAGTCACCACCTCGCCATGATCGTTCCTCATTTTTTGCATTTTTCGGCCAAAAAACTAGAATTCCGCCCGGTTCCCATATTTTTGTGTGCTATAGCCCACGCTTTCCAAGTGGTCCCGGGATCCCCGGACCCCGATCGCCTAAAAATTTTCCGGGCCATCAAATACGACCTAAGGAACCATAGGAACTGCCCCGCCATGATCGTTCCTCACTTATTGCGATTTCCGGCAAAAAAACTAGAATTCCGCCCGATTCCCATATTTTCGTGTGCTATATAGCCCACACCTTCCGAGTGGGCCGGGCCCCCGGACTTGGATCATCTAAATTTTATTCGGGCAATCAAATAAGACCTAAGGAACCATATTCACCTCCCCGCCATGATCGTTCCTCATTGTTTGCATTTTTTGGCTAAAAAACTAGAATTCCGTACGATTCGCATATTTTCGTGTGCTATAATTGCCCACGCCTTCCCAATGGGTAGGGAATCCCGGACCCCGATCGCCTAAATTTTTTCCGGACCATCAAATATGACCTAAGAATCCATAGTCACCGCCCCGCCATGATCGTTACTCATATTTTGTGTTTTTCGGCCAAAAAACTAGAATTCCGCCCGATTCCCATATTTTCGTGTGCTATAGCCCACGCCTTCCGAGTGGGCCGGGTCTCCCGGACTCGGATCGCCTAAACTTTTTCCGGGCCATCAAATACGACCTAAGGAACCATAGTCACCGTTCTGCCATGATCGTTCCTCATTTTTTGCATTTTTCGGCCAAAAAACTAAAATTCTGCCCGATTCCCATATTTTCGTGTGTTATAGCACACGCCTTCCAAGTGGTCCCGGGACCCCCGGACCCCGATCGCCTAAAATATTTTCGGGCCATAAAATAAGACCCAAGGAACCATAGTAACCACCCCGCCATGATCGTTCCTCATTTTTTGCGTTTTTCTGCCAAAAAACTAGAATTCCGCGTGATTCCCATATTTTCGTCTACTATTGCCCACGCCTTCCGAGTGGGTCGGGCCTCCAGGACTCGGATTGCCTAAAATTTTTCCGGGCCATCAAATACGACCTAAGGAACCATATTCACCGCCCCGCCATGATCGTTCCTCATTGTTTGCATTTTTCGGCTAAAAAACTAGAATTCCGTACGATTCCCATATTTTTGTGTGCTATAATTGCCCACGCCTTCCCAATGGGTAGGGAATGCCGGACCCCGATCGCCTAAATTTTTTCCAGACCATCAAATACGACCTAAGAATCCATAGTCACCGCCCCGCCATGATCGTTACTCATATTTTGTGTTTTTCGGCCAAAAAACTAGAATTTCGCCCGATTCCCATATTTTCGTGTGCTATAGCCCACGCCTTCCGAGTGGGCCGGGTCTCCCGGATTCGGATCGCCTAAACTTTTTCCGAGCCCTCAAATACGACCTAAGGAACCATAGTCACCGTTCCGCCATGATCGTTCCTCATTATTTGCATTTTTCGGCCAAAAAACTAGAATTCTGCCCGATTCCTATATTTTCGTGTGTTATAGCACACGCCTTCCAAGTGGTCCCGGGACCCCCGGACCCCGATCGCCTAAAATATTTTCGGGCCATAAAATAAGACCCAAGGAACCATAGTAACCACCCCGCCAAGATCGTTCCTCATTTTTTGCGTTTTTCTGCAAAAAAACTAGAATTCCGCGTGATTCCCATATTTTCGTCTACTATTGCCCACGCCTTTCGAGTGGGTCGGGCCTCCAGGACTCGGATCGCCTAAAATTTTTGCGGGCCATCAAATACGACCTAAGGAACCATATTCACCGCCCCGCCATGATCGTTCCTCATTGTTTGCATTTTTTGGCTAAAAAACTAGAATTCCGTACGATTCCCATATTTTCGTGTGCTATAATTGCCCACGCCTTCCCAATGGGTAGGGAATCCCGGACCCCGATCGCCTAAAATTTTTTCGGACCATCAAATACGACCTAAGAAACCATAGTCACCGCCCCGCCATGATCGTTACTCATATTTTATGTTTTTCGGCCAAAAAACTAGAATTCCGCCCGATTCCCATATTTTCGTGTGCTATAGCCCACGCCTTCCGAGTGGGCCGGGTCTCCCTGATTCGGATCGCCTAAACTTTTTCTGGGCCATCAAATACGACGTAAGGAACCATAGTCACCGTTCCGCCATGATCGTTCCTCATTTTTTGCATTTTTCGGCCAAAAAACTAGAATTCTGCCCGATTCCCATATTTTCGTGTGTTCTAGCACACGCCTTCCAAGTGGTCCCGGGACCCCCGGACCCCGATCGCCTAAAAAATTTTCGGGCCATAAAATAAGACCCAAGGAACCATAGTAACCACCCCGCCATGATCGTTCCTCATTTTTTTCGTTTTTCTTCCAAAAAACTAGAATTCCGCGTGATTCCCATATTTTCGTCTACTATTGCCCACACCTTCCGAGTGGGTCGGGCCTCCAAAACTCGGATCGCCTAAAATTTTTCCGGGCCATCACATACGACCTAAGGAACCATATTCACCGCCCCGCCATGATCGTTCCTCATTTTTTGCATTTTTCGGCCAAAAACCTAGATTTCCGCTCGATTCCCATATTTTGTGTGCTACAGCCCACACCTTCCAAGTGGTCCCGGGAACCTCGGACCCCGGTCGCCTAATATTTTTCTGGGACATCAAATACGACCTAAGGAACCATAGTCACCGCCCCACCATGATCGGTCCTCATTTTTTGCATTTTACGTCCAAAAACTAGAATTCCGCCCGATTCCCATATTTTCGTGTGTTATTGCCCAAACCTTCCGAGTGGGTCGGGCCTACCAGACTCGGATTGCCTAAAATTTTTCCGGGCCATCAAATACGACCTAAGGAACCATAGTCACCGCCCCGCCATGATCGTTGCTAATATTTTGTATTTTTCGGCCAAAAATCTAGAATTCCGCGCAATTCCCATATTTTTGTGTGCTATAGCCCACGCCTTCCGAGTGGTCCCAGACCCCCGGACCCCTATCGCCTAAAGTTTTTCCGGACCATCAAATACGACCCAAGGAACCATAATAACTGCCCCGCCATGATCGTTCCTATGTTTTTGTATTTTTTGGCAAAAAACTAGAATTTCGCGTGATTCCCACATTTTCGTGTGCTAAATAGCCCACGCCTTCCGAGTGGGCCGGGCCTTCCGGACTCGGATCGCCTAAAAATTTTTCGGGCCGTCAAATACGACCTAAGGAACCATAGTCACCGCCCCGCAATGATCGTTCCTCATTATTTGCATTTTTCGGCCAAAAAAATAGAATTTTGCCCGATTCCCATATTTTCGTGTGTTATAGCCCACGCCTTCCACGTGGTCCCGGGAACCCCGGACCCCGATCGCCTAATATTTTACGGGCCATAAAATATGATTTAAGGAACCATAGTCACCGCCCTACCA
Organism: Nicotiana tomentosiformis; assembly: GCF_000390325.3. NCBI lineage: Eukaryota > Viridiplantae > Streptophyta > Magnoliopsida > Solanales > Solanaceae > Nicotiana > Nicotiana tomentosiformis. The sequence continues at coordinate 183,686 of NW_027174609.1, forward strand.
TGATCGTTCCTCATTTTTTGCGTTTTTCGGCCAAAAAACTAGAATTCCGCGCGATTCCCATATTTTCGTGTGCAATAGCCCACGCCTTCCGAGTGGTCCCAGACCCCCGGACCCCTATCGCCTAAAGTTTTTCAGGACCATCAAATACGACCTAAGGAACCATAGTCACCGCCCCACCATGATCGTTCCTATGTTTTTGTATTTTTTGGCAAAAAACCTAGAATTTCGCGCGATTCAATATTTTCATTTGCTATAGCCCACGCCTTCCGAGTGGTCCCGGGAACCCCGGACGCCGATCGCCTAAAAATTTTCCCCCCATCAAATACGACCTAAGGAACCATAGTCACCGCCCCGCCATGATCGTTCCTCATTTTATGCAGTTTTCGGCCAAAACACTAGAATTCCTCACGATTACCATATTATTGTGTGCTATTGCCCACGCCTTCCGAGTGGGCCGAGCCCCCCGTACTCGGATCGCCTAATGTTTTTTCGGGCCATAAAATAGGACCTAAGGAACCATAGTCACCACCTCGCCATGATCGTTCCTCATATTTCGGACAAAAAACTAGAATTCCGCCCGGTTCCCATATTTTTGTGTGCTATAGCCCACGCTTTCCAAGTGGTCCCGGGATCCCCGGACCCCGATCGCCTAAAATTTTTTCGGGCCATCAAATACGACCTAAGGAACCATAGTAACTTCCCCACCATGATCGTTCCTCACTTGTGGCGATTTTCGGCAAAAAAACTAGAATTCCGCCCGATTCCCATATTTTCGTGTGCTATAGCCCACGCCTTCCGAGTGGGCCGGGCCCCCCGGACTCGGATCATCTAAATTTTATTCGGGCCATCAAATAAGACCTAAGGAACCATTTTCACCTCCCCGCCATGATCGTTCCTCATTGTTTGCATTTTTCGGCTAAAAAATTAGAATTCCGTACGATTCCCATATTTTCATGTGCTATAATTGCCCACGCCTTCCCAATGGGTAGGGAATCCCGGACCCCGATCGCCTAAAATTTTTCCGGACCATCAAATACGACCTAAGAAACCATAGTCACCGCCCCGCCATGATCTTACTCATATTTTGTGTTTTTCGGCCAAAAAACTAGAATTCCGCCCGATTCCCATATTTTTGTGTGCTATAGCCCACACCTTCCGAGTGGGCCGGGTCTCCCAGATTCGGATCGCCTAAACTTTTTCCGGGCCATCAAATACGACCTAAGGAACCATAGTCACCGTTCCGCCATGATCGTTCCTCATTTTTTGCATTTTTCGGCCAAAAACTAGAATTCTGCCCGATTCCCATATTTTCGTGTGTTATAGCACACGCCTTCCAAGTGGTCCCGGGACCCCCGGACCCCGATCGCCTAAAAAATTTTCGGGCCATCAAATAAGACCCAAGGAACCATAGTAACCACCCCGCCATGATCGTTCCTCATTTTTTGCGTTTTTCGGCCAAAACACTAGAATTCTGCCCGATTCCCATATTTTCGTGTGTTATAGCCCACGCCTTCCACGTGGTCCCGGGAACCCCGGACCCCGATCGCCTAATATTTTTACGGGCCATAAAATATGATTTAAGGAACCATAGTCACCGCCCTACCATGATCGTTCCTCATTTTTTTGCGTTTTTCGGCCAAAAAACTAGAATTCCGCGCGATTCCCATATTTTCGTGTCTAATAGCCCACGCCTTCCGAGTGGTCCCAGACCCCCGGACTCCTATCGCCTAAAGTTTTTACGGACCATCAAATACGACCTAAGGAACCATAGTCACCGCCCCGCCATGATCGTCCCTATATTTTTGTATTTTTTGGCAAAAAACCTAGAATTCCGCGCGATTCCATATTTTCATTTGCTATAGCCCACGCCTTCCGACTGGTCCCGGGAACCCCGGACCCCAATCGCCTAAAATTTTTCCAGCCATCAAATACGACCTAAGGAACCATAGTCACCGCCCCGCCATGATCGTTCCTCATTTTATGCAGTTTTCGGCCAAAACACTAGAATTCCGCACGATTACCATATTATTGTGTGCTATTGCCCACGCCTTCCGAGTGGGCCGAGCCCCCCGTACTCGGATCGCCTAAAGTTTTTTCGGGCCATAAAATAGGATCTAAGGAACCATAGTCACCACCTCGCCATGATCGTTCCTCATATTTCGGCCAAAAAACTAGAATTCCGCCCGGTTCCCATATTTTTGTGTGCTATAGCCCACGCTTTCCAAGTGGTCCCGGGATCCCCAGACCCCGATCTCCTAAAATTTTTCCGGGCCATCAAATACGACCTAAGGAACCATAGGAACTTCCCCGCCATGATCGTTCCTCGCTTATTGCGATTTCCGGCAAAAAAATAAGAATTCCATTCGATTCTCATATTTTCGTGTGCTACACCTTCCGAGTGGGCCGGGCCCCCCGGACTCGGATCATCTAAATTTTATTCGGGCCATCAAATAAGACCTAAGGAACCATATTCACCTCCCCGCCATGATCGTTCCTCATTGTTTGCATTTTTATGCTAAAAAACTAGAATTCCGTCCGATTCCCATATTTTCGTGTGCTATAATTGCCCACGCCTTCCCAATGGGTAGGTAATCCCGGACCCCGATCGCCTAAAATTTTTCCGGACCATCAAATACGACCTAAGAAACCATAGTCACCCTCCCGCCATGATCGTTACTCATATTTTGTGTTTTTCGGCAGAAAAACTAGAATTCCGCCCGATTCCCATATTTTCGTGTGCTATAGCCCACGCCTGCCGAGTGGGCCGGGTCTCCCTGACTCGGATCACCTAAACTTTTTCCTGGCCATCAAATACAACCTAAGGAACCATAGTCACCGTTCCACCATGATCGTTCCTCATTTTTTGCATTTTTCGGCCAAAAAACTAGAATTCTGCCCGATTTCCATATTTTCGTGTGTTATAGCACACGCCTTCCAAGTGGTCCCGGGACCCCCGGACCCCAATCGCCTAACAATATTTCGGGCCATAAAATACGACCTAAGGAACCATAGTCACCGCTCCGCCATGATCGTTGCTAATATTTTGCATTTTTCGGCCAAAAAACTAGAATTCCGCCCGATTCCCATATTTTCGTGTGCTATAGCTCATGCCTTCCAAGTGGTCCCGGTACCCCCGGACCCCGATCGCCTAAAATTTTTCCGGGCCATCAAATACGACCCAAGGAACCATAATAACCACCCCGCCATGATCATTCCCCATTTTTGCGTTTTTCGGCCAAAAAACTAGAATTCCGCGTGATTCCTATATTTTCGTGTGCTAAATAGCCCACGTCTTCCGAGTGGGCCGGGCCTTCCGGACTCGGATCGCCTAAAAATTTTTCGGGTCGTCAAATACGACCTAAGGAACCATAGTCACCACCCCGCAATGATCGTTCCTCATATTTTGCATTTTTCGGCCAGAAAACTAGAATTTCGCTAGATTCCCATATTTTCTTGTGTGCCCACGCCTTCCAAGTGGTCCCAGGAACCCCGGACCCCGATCGCCTAATATTTTTACGGGCCATAAAATATGATTTAAGTAACCATAGTCACCGCCCTGCCATGATCGTTCCTCATTTTTTGTGTTTTTCGGCCAAAAAACTAGAATTTCGCGCGATTCCCATATTTTCGTGTGCTATAGCCCACGCATTCCGAGTGGTCCCGGACCCCTATCGCCTAAAGTTTTTTCGGACCATCAAATACGACCTAAGGAACCATAGTCACCGCCCCGCCATGATCGTTCCTATGTTTTTGTATTTTTTGGTAAAAAAACCTAGAATTCCGCGCGATTCCATATTTTCATTTGCTATAGCCTACGCCTTCCGAGTGGTCCCGGGAACCCCGGACCCCGATCGCCTAAAAATTTTCCAGCTATCAAATACGACCTAAGGAACCATAGTCACCGCCCCGCCATGATCGTTCCTCATTTTATGCAGTTTTCGGCCAAAACACTAGAATTCCGCCCGATTACCATATTATTGTGTGCTATTGCCCACGCCTTCCGAGTGGGCCGAGCCCCCCGTACTCGGATCGCCTAAAGTTTTTTCGGGCCATAAAATAGAACCAAAGGAATCATAGTCACCACCTCGCCATGATCGTTCCTCATTTTTCGCATTTTTTGGCCAAAAAACTAGAATTCCGCCCGGTTCCCATATTTTTGTGTGCTATGGCCCACGCTTTCCAAGTGGTCCCGGGATCCCCGGAACCCGATCGCCTAATATTTTTTCGGGCCTTCAAATACGACTTAAGGAACCATAGGAACTGCCCCGCCATGATCGTTCCTCACTTATTGCGATTTCCGGCAAAAACACTAGAATTCCGCCTGATTCCCATATTTTCGTGCGCTATAGCCCACACCTTCCGAGTGGGCCGGGCCCCCCGGACTCGAATCATCTAAATTTTATTCGGGCCATCAAATAAGACCTAAGGAACCATATTTACCTCCCCGCCATGATCGTTCCTCATTGTTTGCATTTTTCGGCTAAAAAACTAGAATTCCGTACGATTCCCATATTTTCGTGTGCTATAATTGCCCACGCCTTCCCAATGGGTAGGGAATCCCGGACCCCGATCGCCTAAAATTTTTTAGGACCATCAAATACGACCTAAGAAACAATAGTCACTGCCCCGCCATGATCGTTACTCATATTTTGTGTTTTTCGGCAAAAAAACTAGAATTCCGCCCGATTCCCATATTTTCGTGTGCTATAGCCCACGCCTTCCGAGTGGGCCGGGTCTCCCTGACTCGGAACACCTAAACTTTTTCCGGGCCATCAATTACGACCTAAGGAACCATAGTCACCGCTCCGCCATGATCGTTGCTAATATTTTGCATTTTTCGGCCAAAAAACTAGAATTCCGCCCGATTCCCATATATTCGTGTGCTATAGCTCACACCTTCCAAGTAGTCCCGGTACCCCCGGACCCCGATCGCCTAAAATTTTTCCGGGCCATCAAATACGACCCAAGGAACCATAATAACCACCCCGCCATGATCGTTCCCCATTTTTGCATTTTTCGACCAAAAAACTAGAATTCCGCGTGATTCCCATATTTTCGTGTGCTAAATAGCCCACATCTTCTGAGTGGGCCGGGCCTTCCGGACTCGGATCGCCTAAAAATTTTTCGGGCCATCAAATACGACCTAAGGAACCATAGTCACCGCCCCGCAATGATCGTTCCTCATCTTTTGCATTTTTCGGCCAAAAAACTAGAATTTCGCCCGATTCCCATATTTTCGTGTGTTATAGCCCAAGCCTTCCAAGTGGTCCCGGGAACCCCGGACCCCGATCGCCTAATATTTTTATGTGCCATAAAATATGATTTAAGGAACCAAAGTCACCGCCCTGCCATGATCGTTCCTCATGTTTTGCATTTTTCGGCCATAAAACTAGAATTCCGCGCGATTCCCATATTTTCGTGTGCTATAGCCCACGCCTTCCGAGTGGTACCAGACCCCCGGACCCCTATCGCCTAAAGTTTTTCCGGACCATCAAATACGACCTAAGGAACCATAGTCACCGCCCCGCCATGATCGTTCCTATGTTTTTGTATTTTTTGGCAAAAAACCTAGAATGCCGCGCGATTCCATATTTTCATTTGCTATAGCCCACGCCTTCCGAGTGGTCCCGGGAACCCCGGACCCCGATCGCCTAAAATTTTTCCAGCCATCAAATATGACCTAAGGAACCATAGTCACCGCCCCGCCATGATCGTTCCTCATTTTATGCAGTTTTTGGCCAAAACACTAGAATTCCGCACGATTACCATATATTGTGTGATATTGCCCACGCCTTCCGAGTGGGCCGATCCCCCCGTACTCGGATCGCCTAAAGTTTTTTCGGGCCATAAAATAGGACCTAAGGAACCATAGTCACCACCTTGCCATGATCGTTCCTCATTTTTCGCATTTTTCGGCCAAAAAACTAGAATTCCGCCCGGTTCCCATATTTTTGTGTGCTATAGCCCACGCTTTCCAAGTGGTCCCGGGATCCCCGGACCCCGATCGCCTAAAGTTTTTTCGGGCCATCAAATACGACCTAAGGAACCATAGGAACTGCCCCGCCATGATCGTTCCTCACTTATTGCGATTTCCGGCAAAAAAACTATAATTTCGCCCGATTCCCATATTTTCGTGTGCTATAGCCCACACCTTCCGAGTGGGCCGGGGCCCCCGTACTCAGATCATCTAAATTTTATTCGGGCCATCAAATAAGACCTAAGGAACCATATTCACCTCCCCTCCATGATCGTTCCTCATTGTTTGCATTTTTCGGCTAGAAAACTAGAATTCCATACGATTCCCATATTTTCGTGTGCTATAATTGCCCACGCCTTCCCAATGGGTAGGGAATCCCGGACCCCGATCGCCTAAAATTTTTGCGGACCATCAAATACGACCTAAGAAACCATAGTCACCGCCCCGCCATGATCGTTACTCATATTTTGTGTTTTTCGGCCAAAAAACTAGAATTCCTCCAGATTCCCATATTTTCGTGTGCTATATAGCCCACGCCTTCCGAGTGGGCCGGGTCTCCCTGACTCGGATCACCTAAACTTTTTCCCGGCCATCAAATACGACCTAAGGAACCATAGTCACCGTTCCGCCATGATTGTTCCTCATTTTTTGCATTTTTCGGCCAAAAAACTAGAATTCTGCCCCGATTCCCATATTTTCGTGTGTTATAGCACACGCCTTCCAAGTGGTCCCGGGACCCCCGGACCCCGATCGCCTAAAAATTTTTCGGGCCATAAAATACGACCCAAGGAACAATAGTAACCACCCCGCCATGGTCATTCCTCATTTTTTGCATTTTTCTGCAAAAAACCTAGAATTCCGCGTGATTCCCATATTTTCGTCTACTATTGCCCACGCCTTCCGAGTGGGTCGGGCCTCCAGGACTCGGATAGCCTAAAATTTTTTCCGGGCCATCAAATACGACCTAAGGAACCATATTCACCGCCCCGCCATGATCGTTTCTCATTTTTTGCATTTTTTGGCCAAAAACCTAGAATTCCGCTCGATTCCCATATTTATGTGTGCTACAGCCCACGCCTTCCAAGTGGTCCCGGGAACCTCTGACCCCGGTCGCCTAATATTTTTCTGGGCCTTCAAATATGACCTAAAGAACCATAGTCACCGCCCCACCATGATCGGTTCTCATTTTTTGCATTTTACATCCAAAAAACTAGAATTCCACCCGATTCCCATATTTTCGTGTGTTATTGCCCAAGCCTTCCGAGTGGGCCGGGCCTACCAGACTCGGATTGCCTAAAATTTTTTCGGGCCATCAAATACGACCTAAGGAACCATAGTCACCACCCCGCCATGATCGTTGCTAATATTTTGCATTTTTCGGCAAAAAAACTAGAATTCCGCCTGATTCCCATATTTTCGTGTGCTATAGCTCACGCCTTCCAAGTGGTCCCGGTACCCCCCGGACCCCGATCGCCTAAAAATTTTTCGGGCCATCAAATACGACCCAAGGAACCATAATAACCGCCCCACCATGATCGTTCCCCATTTTTGCGTTTTTCGACCAAAAAACTAGAATTCCGCGTGATTCCCATATTTTCGTGTGCTAAATAGCCCACGTCTTCCGAGTGGGCCGGGCCTTCCGGACTCGGATCGCCTAAAAATTTTTTGGGCCATCAAATACGACCTAAGGAACCATAGTCACCGCCCCGCAATGATCGTTCCTCATTTTTTGCATTTTTCGGCCAAAAAATTAGAATTTCGCCCGATTCCCATATTTTCGTGTGTTATAGCCCACGCCTCCCAAGTGGTCGCGGGCACCCCGGAACCTGATCGACTAATATTTTTACGGGCCACAAAAAAATTATGATTTAAGGAACCATAGTCACCGCCTTGCCATAATCGTTCCTCATTTTTTGCATTTTTCGGCCAAAAAACTAGAATTCCGCGCGATTCCCATATTTTCGTGAGCTATATCCCACGCCTTCCGAGTGGTACCAGACCCCCGGACCCCTATCGCCTAAAGTTTTTCCGGACCATCAAGTACGACCTAAGGAACCATAGTCACCGCCCCGCCATGATCGTTCCTATGTTTTTGTATTTTTTTGCAAAAAACCTAGAATTCCGCGCGATTCCATATTTTTATTTGCTACAGCCCACGCCTTCCGAGTGGTCCAGGGAACCCCGGACCCCGATCGCCTAAAAATTTTCCAGCCATCAAATACGACCTAAGGAACCATAGTCACCGCCCCTCCATGATCGTTCCTCATTTTATGCAGTTTTCGGCCAAAACACTAGAATTTCGCCCGATTACCATATTATTGTGTTCTATTGCCCACGCCTTCCGAGTGGGCCGAGCCCCCCGTACTCAGATCGCCTAAAGTTTTTTCGGGCCATAAAATAAGACCAAAGGAACCATAGTCACCACCTCACCATGATCGTTCCTCATTTTTCGCATTTTCGGCCAAAAAACTAGAATTTCGCCCGGTTCCCATATTTGTGTGTGCTATAGCCCACGCTTTCCAAGTGGTCCCGGGATCCCCGGACCCCGATCGCCTAAAAATTTTCCGGGCCATCAAATACGACCTAAGGAACCATAGGAACTGCCCCGCCATGATCGTTCCTCACTTATTGCGATTTCCGGCAAAAAAACTAGAATTCCGCCCGATTCCCATATTTTCGTGTGCTATAGCCCACACCTTCCGAGTGGGTCGGGCCCCCCGGACTCGGATCATCTAAATTTTATTCGGGCCATCAAATAAGACCTAAGGAACCATATACACCTCCCCGCCATGATCGTTCCTCATTGTTTGCATTTTTCGACTAAAAAACTAGAATTCCGTACGATTCCCATATTTTTGTGTGCTATAATTGCCCACACCTTCCCAATGGGTAGGGAATCCCGGACCCCGATCGCCTAAAATTTTTCCGGACCATCAAATACGACCTAAGAAACCATAGTCACCGCCCCGCCATGATCGTTACTCATATTTTGTGTTTTTCGGCCAAAAAACTAGAATTCCGCCCGATTCCCATATTTTCGTGTGCTATAGCCCACGCCTTCTGAGTGGGCCGGGTCTCCCCGACTCGGATCGCCTCAACTTTTTTCGGGCCATCAAATACGACCTAAGGAACCATAGTCACCGTTCCGCCATGATCGTTCCTCATTTTTTGCATTTTTCGGCCAAAAAACTAGAATTCTGCCCGATTCCCATATTTTCGTGTGTTATCGCACACGCCTTCCAAGTGGTCTCGGGACCCCCGGACCCCGATCGCCTAAATCATTTTTGGGCCATAAAATACGACCCAAGGTATCATAGTAACCACCCCGCCATGATCGTTCCTCATTTTTTGCATTTTTCTGCCAAAAAACTAGAATTCCGCATGATTCCCATATTTTCGTCTACTATTGCCCACGCCTTCCGAGTGGGTCGGGCCTCCAGGACTCGGATCGCCTAAAAATTTTCCGGTCCATCAAATACGACCTAAGGAACCATATTCACCGCCCCACCATGATCGTTCCTCATTTTTTGCACTTTTCGAACAAAAACCTAGAATTCCGCTCAATTCCCATATTTTTGTGTGCTACAGCCCACGCCTTCCAAGTGGTCCAGGGAACCACGGACCCCGGTCGCCTAATATTTTTTTGGGCCATCAAATACGACCTAAGGAACCATAGTCACCGCCCCACCATGATCGGTCCTCATTTTTTGCATTTTACGTCCAAAAAACTAGAATTCCGCCCGATTCCCATATTTTCGTGTGTTATTGCCCAAGCCTTCCGAGTGGGCCGGGCCTACCAGACTCGGATCGCCTAAAATTTTTCCGGGCCATCAAATACGACCTAAGGAACCATAGTCACCGCCCCGCCATGATCGTTGCTAATATTTTGCATTTTTCGGCCAAAAAACTAGAATTCCGCGCGATTCCCATATTTTCGTGTGCTATAGCCCACGCCTTCCTTGTGGTCCCAGACCCCCGGACCCCTATCGCCTAAAGTTTTTCCGAGCCATCAAATACGACCCAAGGAACCATAATAATCGCCCCGCCATGATCGTTCCCCATTTTTGCGTTTTTCGGCTAAAAAACTAGAATTCCGCGTGATTCCCATATTTTCGTGTGCTAAATAGCCCACGTCTTCCGAGTGGGCCGGGCCTTCCGGACTCTGATCGCCTAAAATTTTTTCGGGACGTCAAATACGACCTAAGGAACCATAGTCACCGCACCGCAATGATCGTTCCTCATTTTTTGCATTTTTCGGCCAAAAAACTAGAATTCTGCCCGATTCCCATATTTTCGTGTGTTATAGCCCACGCCTTCCAAGTGGTCCCGGGAACCCCGGACCCCGATCGCCTAATATTTTTACGGGCCATAAAATATGATTTAAGGAACCATAATCACCGCCCTGCCATGATCGTTACTCATTTTTTGCGTTTTTCGGCCAAAAAACTAGAATTCCCCGCGATTCCCATATTTTCGTGACCTATAGCCCACGCCTTCCGAGTGGTACCAGACCCCCTGACCCCTATCGCCTAAAGTTTTTCCGGACCATCAAGTACGACCTAAGGAACCATAGTCACCGCCCCGCCATGATCGTTCCTATGTTTTTGTATTTTTTGGCAAAAAACATAGAATTCCGCGCGATTCCATATTTGCATTTGCTATAGCCCACGCCTTCCGAGTGGTCCCGGGAACCCCGGACCCCGATCGCCTAAAAATTTTCCAGCCATCAAATACGACCTAAGGAACTATAGTCACCGCCCCACCATGATCGTTCCTCATTTTATGCAGTTTTCTGCCAAAACACTAGAATTCTGCCCGATTACCATATTATTGTGTGCTATTGCCCACGCCTTCCGAGTGGGCCGAGCCCCCGTACTCGGATCGCCTAAAGTTTTTTCGGGCCATAAAATAGGACCTAATGAACCATAGTCACCACCTCGCCATGATCGTTCCTCATGTTTCGCATTTTCGGCCAAAAAACTAGAATTCCGCCCGGTTCCCATATTTTTGTGTGCTATAGACCACGCTTTCCAAGTGGTCCCGGGATCCCCGGACCCCGATCGCCTAAAATTTTCCGGGCCATCAAATACGACCTAAGGAACCATAGGAACTGCCCCGCCATGATCGTTCCTCACTTAAATCGATTTCCGGCAAAAATACTAGAATTCCGCCCGATTCTCATATTTTCGTGTGCTATAGCCCACACCTTCCGAGTGGGCCGGGCCCCCCGGACTCGGATCATCTAAATTTTATTCGGGCCATCAAATAAGACCTAAGGAACCATATACACCTCCCATATTTTCGTGTGTTATTGCCCAAGCCTTCCGAGTGGGCCAGGCCTACCAGACTTGGATCACCTAAAATTTTTCCAGGCCATCAAATACGACCTAAGGAACATAGTCACCGCCCCGCCATGATCGTTGCTAATATTTTGCAGTTTTCGGCCCCAAAACTAGAATTCCGCCTGATTCCCATATTTTCGTGTGCTATAGCTCACGCCTTCTAAGTGGTCCCGCTACCCCCGGACCCTGATCGCCTAAAAATTTTCCGGGCCATAAAATACGACCCAAGGAACCATAATAACCGCCCCGCCATGATCGTTCCCCATTTTTGTGTTTTTCATCCAAAAAAGTAGAATTCCGCGTGATTCCCATATTTTCGTGTGCTAAATAGCCCACGTCTTCCGAGTTGGCCGGGCCTTCCGGACTCGGATCGCCTAAAATTTTTTCGGGCCGTCAAATACGACCTAAGGAACCATAGTCACCGCCCCGCAATGATCATTCCTCATTTTTTGCATTTTTCGGCCAAAAAACTAGAATTCCGCCCGATTCCCATATTTTCGTGTGTGCCTTCCAAGTGGTACCGGGAACCCCGGACCCCGATCGCCTAATATTTTTATGGGCCATAATATATGATTTAAGGAACCATAGTCACCGCCCTGCCATGATCGTTCCTCATTTTTGGCATTTTTCGGCCAAAAAACTAGAATTCCGCGCGATTCCCATATTTTCGTGTGCTATAGCCCACGCCTTCCGAGTGGTCCCGGGAACCTCGGACCCCGGTCGTCTAATATTTTTTTGGGCCATCAAATATGACCTAAGGAACCATAGTCACCGCCCCACCATGATCGGTCCTCATTTTTTGCATTTTACGTCCAAAAAACTAGAATTCCGTCCGATTCCCATATTTTCGTGTGTTATTGCCCAAGCCTTCCGAGTGGGCCGGGCCTACCAGACTTGGATCGCCTAAAATTTATCCGGGCCATCAAATACGACCTAAGGAACCATAGTCACCGCCCTGCCATGATCGTTGCTAATATTTTGCAGTTTTCGGCCCCAAAACTAGAATTCCGCCCGATTCCCATATTTTCGTGTGCTATAGCTCACGCCTTCTAAGTGGTCCCGCTACCCCCGGACCCCGATCGCCTAAATATTTTTTGGGCCATCAAATACGACCCAAGGAACCATAATAACCGCCCCGCCATGATCGTTCCCCATTTTTGTGTTTTTCGTCCAAAAACGTAGAATTCCGCGTGATTCCCATATTTTCGTGTGCTAAATAGCCCACGTCTTCCGAGTTGGCCAGGCCTTCCGGACTCGGATCGCCTAAAATTTTTTCGGGCCGTCAAATACGACCTAAGGAACCATAGTCACCGCCCCGCAATGATTGTTCCTCATTGTTTGCATTTTTCGGCCAAAAAACTAGAATTCCGCCCGATTCCCATATTTTCGCGTTTGCCTTCCAAGTGGTACCGGGAACCCCGGACCCCGATCCCCTAATATTTTTACGGGCCATAAAATATGATTTAAGGAACCATAGTCACCGTCCTGCCATGATCGTTCCTCATTTTTGGCATTTTTCGGCAAAAAAACTAGAATTCCGCGCGATTCCCATATTTTCGTGTGTGCCTTCCAAGTGGTACCGGGAACCCCGGACCCCAATCGCCTAATATTTTTACGGGCCATAAAATATGATTTAAGGAACCATTGTCACCGTCCTGCCATGATCGTTCCTCATTTTTGGCATTTTTCGGCCAAAAAACTAGAATTCCGCGCGATTCCCATATTTTCGTGTGCTATAGCCCACGCCTTCCGAGTGGTCCCATACCCCCGGACCCCTATCGCCTAAAGCTTTTCCGGACCATCAAATATGACCTAAGGAACCATAGTCACCGCCCCGCCATGATCGTTCCTATGTTTTTGTATTTTTTTGCAAAAACCCTAGAATTTCGCGCGATTCCATATTTTCATTTGCTATAGCCCACGCCTTCCGAGTGGTCCCGGGAACCTGGGACCCCGATTGCCTAAAACTTTTCCAGCCATCAAATACGACCTAAGGAACCATAGTCACCGCCCCGCCATGATCGTTCCTCATTTTATGCAGTTTTTGGCCAAAACACTAGAATTTCGCCCGATTACCATATTATTGTGTGCTATTGCCCACTCCTTCCGAGTGGGCCAAGCCCCCCGTACTCGGATCGCCTAAAGTTTTTTCGGGCCATAAATTAGGATATAAGGAACCATAGTCACCACCTCGCCATGATCGTTCCTCATTTTTCGCATTTTTCGTCCAAAAAACTAGAATTCCGCCCGGTTCCCATATTTTTGTGTGCTATAGCCCACGCTTTCCAATTGGTCCCGGGATCCCCGGACCCCGATCGCCTAAAATTTTTTCGGGCCATCAAATACGACCTAAGGAACCATAGGAACTGCCCCGCCATGATCGTTCCTCACTTATTGCGATTTCCGGCAAAAAAACTAGAATTCCGCCCGATTCCCATATTTTCGTGTGCATAGCCCACACCTTCCGAGTGGGCCGGGCCACCCGGACTCGGATCATCTAAATTTTATTCGGGCCATCAAATAAGACCTAAGGAACCATGTTCACCTCCCCGCCATGATCGTTCCTCATTGTTTGCATTTTTTGGCTAAAAACCTAGAATTCCGTACGATTCCCATATTTTCATGTGCTATAATTGCCCACGCCTTCCCAATGGGTAGGGAATCCCGGACCCCGATCGCCTAAAATTTTTCCGGACCATCAAATACGACCTAAGCAACCATAGTCACCACCCTGCCATGATCGTTACTCATATTTTGTGATTTTCGGCCAAAAAACTAGAATTCCGCCCGATTCCCATATTTTCGTGTGCTATAGCCCACGCCTTCCGAGTGGGCCGGGTCTCCCGGACTCGGATCGCCTAAACTTTTTCCGGGCCATCAAATACGACCTAAGGAACCATAGTCACCGTTCTGCCATGATCGTTCCTCATTTTTTGCATTTTTCGGTAAAAAAACTAGAATTCTGCCCGATTCCCATATTTTTGGTGTTATAGCACACGCCTTCCTAGTGGTCTCGGGACCCCCGGACCCCGATCGCCTAAAATTTTTTCGGGCCATAAAATACGACCCAAGGAACCATAGTAACCACCCTGCCATGATCGTTCCTCATTTTTTGCATTTTTCTGCCAAAAAACTAGAATTTCGCGTGATTCCCATATTTTCGTCTACTATTGCCCACGCCTTGCAAGTGGTCCCGGGAACCTCGGACCCCGGTCGCCTAATATTTTTCTGGGCCATCAAATACGACCTAAGGAACCATAGTCACCGCCCCACCATGATCGATCCTCATTTTTTGCATTTTACGTCCAAAAAACTAGAATTCCGCCCGATTCCCATATTTTCATGTGTTATTGCCCAAGCCTTCCGAGTGGGCCGGGCCTACCAGACTCGGATCGCCTAAAATTTTTCCGGGCCATCAAATACGACCTAAGGAACCATAGTCACCGCCCCGCCATGATCGTTGCTAATATTTTGCATTTTTCGGACAAAAAAATAGAATTCCGCCCGATTCCCATATTTTCGTGTGCTATAGCTCACGCTTTCCAAGTGGTCCCGGTACCCCCGGACCCCGATCGCCTAAAATTTTTCCGGGCCATCAAATACGACCCAAGGAACCATAATAACCACCCCGCCATGATCGTTCCTCATGTTTTGCATTTTTCTGCCAAAAAACTAGAATTCCGCGTGATTCCCATATTTTTGTCTACTATTGCCCACGTCTTCCGAGTGGGCCGGGCCTTCCAGACTCGGATCGCCTAAAAATTTTTTGGGCCGTCAAATACGACCTAAGGAACCATAGTCACCGCCCCGCCATGATCGTTCCTCATTTTTTGCATTTTTCGGCCAAAAAACTAGAATTCCGCCCGATTCCCATATTTTCGTGTGTTATAGCCCACGCCTTCCAAGTGGTCCCGGGAACCCCGGACCCCGATCGCCTAATATTTTTACAGGCCATAAAATATGATTTAAGGAACCATAGTCACCGCCCTGCCATGATCGTTCCTCATTTTTTGTGTTTTTCGGCCAAAAAACTAGAATTCCGCGCGATTCCCATCTTTTCGTGTGCTATTGCCCCCGCCTTCCGAGTGGTCCCAGACCCCCCGGACCCTTATCGCCTAAAGTTTTTCCAGACCATCAAATACGACCTAAGGAACCATAGTCACCGCTCGCCATGATCGTTCCTATGTTTTTGTATTTTTTGGCAAAAAAACTAGAATTCCGCGCGATTCCATATTTTCATTTGCTATAGCCCACGCCTTCCGAGTGATCCCGGGAACCCCGTACCCCGATCGCCTAAAAATTTTTCAGCCATCAAATACGACCTAAGGAACCATAGTCACTGCCCCGCCATGATCGTTCCTCATTTTATGCAGTTTTCGGCCAAAACACTAGAATTCCGTCCGATTACCATATTATTGTGTGCTATTGCCCACGCCTTCCGAGTGGGCCGAGCCCCCGTACTCGGATCGCCTAAAGTTTTTTCGGGCCATAAAATAGGACCTAAGGAACCATAGTCACCACCTCGCCATGATCGTTCCTCATTTTTCGCATTTTTCGGCCAAAAAACTAGAATTCCGCCCGGTTCCCATATTTTTGTGTGCTATAGCCCACGCTTTCCAAGTGGTCCCGGGATCCCCGGTCGCCTAATATTTTTCTGGGCCATCAAATACGACCTAAGGAACCATAGTCACCGCCCCACCATGATCGGTCCTCATTTTTGCATTTTACGTCCAAAAAACTACAATTCCGCCCGATTCCCATATTTTCGTGTGTTATTGCCCAAGCCTTCCGAGTGGGCCGCGCCTACCAGACTCGGATCGCCTAAAAATTTTCCGGGCCATCAAATACGACCTAAGGAACCATAGTCACCGCCCCGCCATGATCGTTGTTAATATTTTGCAGTTTTCGGCCCCAAAACTAGAATTCTGCCCGATTCCCATATTTTCGTGTGCTATAGCTCACGCCTTCCAAGTGGTCCCGGTACCCCCAGACCCCGTTCGCCTAAAATTTTTCCGGGCCATCAAATACGACCCAAGGAACCATAATAACCGCCCCGCCATGACCGTTCCCCATTTTGCGTTTTTCGGCCAAAAAATTAGAATTCCGCGTGATTCCCATATTTTCGTGTGCTAAATAGCCCACGTCTTCCGAGTGGGCCGGGCCTTCCGTAATCGGATCGCCTAAAATTTTTTCGGGCCGTCAAATACGACCTAAGGAACCATAGTCACCGCCCCGCAATGATCGTTCCTCATTTTTTGCATTTTTCGGCCAAAAAATTAGAATTCCACCCGATTCCCATATTTTCGTGTGTTATAGCCCACGCCATCCAAGTGGTACCGGGAACCCCAGACCCCGATCGCCTAATATTTTTACGGGCCATAAAATATGATTTAAGGAACCATAGTCACCGCCCTGCAATGATCGTTCCTCATTTTTGGCATTTTTCGGCCAAAAAACTAGAATTCCGCGCGATTCCCATATTTTCGTGTGCTATAGCCCACGCCTTCCGAGTGGTCCCAGACCCCCGGACCCCTATCGCCTAAAGTTTTTCCGGACCATCAAATACGACCTAAAGAACCATAGTCACCGCCCCGCCATGATCGTTCCTATGTTTTTGTATTTTTTGGCAAAAAACCTAGAATTCCGCGCGATTCCATATTTTCATTTTCTATAGCCCACGCCTTCCGAGTGGTCCCGGGAACCCCGGACCCCGATCGCCTAAAAAATTTTCAGCCATCAAATACGACCTAAGGAACCATAGTCACTGCCCCGCCATGATCGTTCCTCATTTTATGCAGTTTTCGGCCAAAACACTAAAATTCCGTCCGATTACCATATTATTGTGTGCTATTGCCCACGCCTTCCGAGTGGTCCGAGCCCCCCGTACTCGGATCGCCTAAAGTTTTTTCGGGCCATAAAATAGGACCTAAGGAACCATAGTCACCACCTCGCCATGATCGTTCCTCATTTTTCGCATTTTTCGGCCAAAAAACTAGAATTCCGCCCGGTTCCCATATTTTTGTGTGCTATAGCCCACGCTTTCCAAGTGGTCCCGGGATCCCCGGACCCCGATCGCCTAAAAATTTTTCGGGCGATCAAATACGGCCTAAGGAACCATAGGAACTGCCCCGCCATGATCGTTCCTCACTTATTGCGATTTCCGGCAAAAATACTAGAATTCCGTCCGATTCCCATATTTTTGTGTGCTATAGCCCACACCTTCCGAGTGGGCCGGGCCCCCCGGACTCGGATCATCAAAATTTTATTCGAGCCATCAAATAAGACCTAAGGAACCATGTTCACCTCCCCGCCATGATCGTTCCTCATTGTTTGCATTTTTCGGCTAAAAAACTAGAATTCCGTACGATTCCCATATTTCCGTGTGCTATAATTGCCCACGCCTTCCCAATGGGTAGGGAATCCCGGACCCCGATCTCCTAAAATTTTTCCGGACCATCAAATACGACCTAAGAAACCATAGTCACCGCCCCGCCATGATCGTTACTCATATTTTGTGTTTTTCGGCCAAAAAACTAGAATTACGCCCGATTCCCATATTTTCGTGTGCTATAGCCCACGCCTTCCGAGTGGGCCGGGTCTCCCGGACTCGGATCACCTAAACTTTTTTCGGGCCATCAAATACGACCTAAGGAACCATAGTCACCGTTCCGCCATGATCGTTCCTCATTTTTTGCATTTTTCGGCCAAAAAACTAGAATTCTACCCGATTCCTATATTTTCGTGTGTTATAGCACACGCCTTCCAAGTGGTCCCGGGACCCCCGGACCCCGATCGCCTAAAAGTTTTTCGGGCCATAAAATAAGACCCAAGGAACCATAGTAACCACCCCACCATGATCATTCCTCATTTTTTGCATTTTTCTGCCAAAAAACTAGAATTCCGCATGATTCCCATATTTTCGTCTACTATTGCCCACGCCTTCCGAGTGGGTCGGGCCTCCAGGACTCGGATCGCCTAAAAATTTTCCGGGCCATCAAATACGACCTAAGGAACCATATTCACCGCCCCGCCATGATCGTTCCTCATTTTTTGCACTTTTCGGCCAAAAACCTAGAATTCCGCTCAATTCCCATATTTTTGTGAGTTACAGCCCACGCCTTCCAAGTGGTCCAGGGAACCACGGACCCCGGTCGCCTAATATTTTTCTGGGCCATCAAATACGACCTAAGGAACCATAGTCACCTTCCCACCATGATCGGTCCTCATTTTTTGCATTTTAAGTCCAAAAAACTAGAATTCCGCCCGATTCCCATATTTTCGTGTGTTATTGCCCAAGCCTTCCGAGTGGGCCGGGCCTACCAGACTCGGATCGCCTAAAAATTTTTTGGGCCATCAAATACGACCTAAGGAACCATAGTCACTGCCCCTCCAAGATCGATGCCAATATTTTGCATTTTTCGGCCAAAAAACTAGAATTCCGCCCGATTTCCATATTTTTGTGTGCTATAGCCCACGCTTTCCAAGTGGTCCCGGGATCCCCGGACCCCGATCGCCTAAAAATTTTTCGGGCCATCAAATACGACCTAAGGAACCATAGGAACTGCCCCGCCATGATCGTTCCTCACTTATTGCGATTTCCGACAAAAAAACTAGAATTCCGTCCGATTCCCATATTTTCGTGTGCTATAGCCCACACCTTCCGAGTGGGCCGGGCCCCCCGGACTAGGATCATCAAAATTTTATTCGAGCCATCAAATAAGACCTAAGGAACTATGTTCACCTCCCCGCCATGATCGTTCCTCATTGTTTGCATTTTTCGGCTAAAAAACTAGAATTCCGTACGATTCCCATATTTCCGTGTGCTATAATTGCCCACGCCTTCCCAATGGGTAGGGAATCCCGGACCCCGATCGCCTAAAATTTTTTCGGACCATCAAATATGACCTAAGAAACCATAGTCACCGCCCCGCCATGATCGTTACTCATATTTTGTGTTTTTCGGCCAAAAAACTAGAATTCTGCCCGATTCCCATATTTTCGTGTGCTATAGCCCACGCCTTCCGAGTGGGCCGGGTCTCCCGGACTCGGATCGCCTAAACTTTTTTCGGGCCATCAAATACGACCTAAGGAACCATAGCCACCATTCCGCCATGATCGTTCCTCATTTTTTGCATTTTTCGGCCAAAAAACTAGAATTCTGCCCAATTCCCATATTTTCGTGTGTTATAGCACACGCCTTCCAAGTGGTCCCGGGACCCCCAGACCCCGATCGCCTAAAAAATTTTCGGGCCATAAAATACGACCCAAGGAACCATAGTAACCACCCCGCCAAGATCGTTCCTCATGTTTTGCATTTTTCTGCCAAAAAACTAGAATTCCGCGTGATTCCCATATTTTCGTCTACTATTGCCCACGCCTTCCGAGTGGGTCGGGACTCCAGGACTCGGATAGCCTAAAATTTTTCCGGGCCATCAAATATGACCTTAGGAACCATATTCCCCGCCCCGCCATGATCGTTCCTAATTTTTTGCATTTTTCGGCCAAAAACCTAGAATTCCGCTCGATTCCCATATTTTTGTGTGCTACAGCCCACGCCTTCCAAGTGGTCCCGGGAACCTCGGACCCCGGTCGCCTAATATTTTTCTGGGCCATCAAATACGACCTAAGGAACCATAGTCACCGCCCCACCATGATCGATCCTCATTTTTTGCATTTTACGTCCAAAAAACTAGAATTCCGCCCGATTCCCATATTTTCATGTATTATTGCCCAAGCCTTCCGAGTGGGCCGGGCCTACCAGACTCGGATCGCCTAAAATTTTTCCGGGCCATCAAATACGACCTAAGGAACCATAGTCACCGCCCCGCCGTGATCGTTGCTAATATTTTGCATTTTTCGGCCAAAAAACTAGAATTCCGCCCGATTCCCATATTTTCGTGTGCTATAGCTCACGCTTTCCAAGTGGTCCCGGTACCCCCGGACCCCGATCGCCTAAAATTTTTCCGGGCCATCAAATACGACCCAAGGAACCATAATAACCACCCCGCCATGATCGTTCCTCATTTTTTGCATTTTTCTGCCAAAAAACTAGAATTCCGCGTGATTCCCATATTTTCGTCTACTATTGCCCACGTCTTCCGAGTGGGTCGGGCCTTCCGGACTCGGATCGCCTAAAATTTTTTTGGGCCGTCAAATATGACCTAAGGAACCATAGTCACCGCCCCGCAATGATCGTTCCTCATTTTTTGCATTTTTCGGCCAAAAAACTAGAATTCCGCCCGATTCCCATATTTTCGTGTGTTATAGCCCACGCCTTCCAAGTGGTCCCGGGAACCCTGGACCCCGATCGCCTAATATTTTTACAGGCCATAAAATATGATTTAAGGAACCATAGTCACCGCCCTGCCATGATAGTTCCTCATTTTTTGTGTTTTTCGGCACAAAAACTAGAATTCCGCGCGATTCCCATCTTTTCGTGTGCTATAGCCCATGCCTTCCGAGTGATCCCAGACCCCAAGACCCCTATCGCCTAAAGTTTTTCCGGACCATCAAATACGACCTAAGGAACCATAGTCACTGCCCGCCATGATCGTTCCTATGTTTTTGTATTTTTCGGCAAAAAACCTAGAATTCCGCGAGATTCCATATTTTCATTTGCTATAGCCCACGCCTTCCGAGTGGTCCTGGGAACCCCGGACCCCGATCGCCTAAAACTTTTCCAGCCATCAAATACGACCTAAGGAACCATAGTCACCGCCCCGCCATGATCGTTCCTCATTTTATGCAGTTTTCGGCCAAAACACTAGAATTCCACCCGATTACCATATTATTGTGTGCTATTGCCCACGCCTTCCGAGTGGTCCCGGGACCCCCGGACCCCGATCGCCTAAAATTTTTTCGGCCCATAAAATACGACCCAAGGAACCATAGTAACCACCCCGCCATGATCGTTCCTCATTTTTTGCATTTTTCTGCCAAAAAACTAGAATTCCGCGTGATTCCCATATTTTCGTCTACTATTGCCCACGCCTTCCGAGTGGGTCGGGACTCCAGGACTCGGATAGCCTAAAATTTTTCCGGGCCAAAAAATACGACCTAAGGAACCATATTCACCGCCCCGCCATGATCGTTCCTAATTTTTTGCATTTTTCGGCCAAAAACCTAGAATTTCGCTCGATTCCAATATTTTTGTGTGCTACAGCCCACGCCTTCCAAGTGTTCCCGGGAACCTCGGACCCCGGTCGCCTAATATTTTTCTGGGCCATCAAATACGACCTAAGGAACCATAGTCACCGCCCCACCATGATCGGTCCTCATTTTTTGCATTTTACGTCCAAAAAACTAGAATTCCGCCCGATTCCCATATTTTCGTGTGTTATTGCCCAAGCCTTCCGAGTGGGCCGGGCCTACCAGACTCGGATTGCCTAAAATTTTTCCGGGCCATCAAATACGACCTAAGGAACCATAGTCACCGCCCCGCCATGATCGTTGCTAATATTTTGCATTTTTCGGCCAAAAAACTAGAATTCCGCCCGATTCCCATATTTTCGTGTGCTATAGCTCACGCCTTCCAAGTGGTCCCGGTACCCCCGGACCCCGATCGCCTAAAATTTTTCCGGGCCATCAAATACGACCCAAGGAACCATAATAACCACCCCGCCATGATCGTTCCTCATTTTTTGCATTTTTCTGCCAAAAAACTAGAATTCCGCGTGATTCCCATATTTTCGTCTACTATTGCCCACGTCTTCCGAGTGGGTCGGGCCTTCCGGACTCGGATCGCCTAAAATTTTTTTGGGCCGTCAAATATGACCTAAGGAACCATAGTCACCGCCCCGCAATGATCGTTCCTCATTTTTTGCATTTTTCGGCCAAAAAACTAGAATTCCGCCCGATTCCCATATTTTCGTGTGTTATAGCCCACGCCTTCCAAGTGGTCCCGGGAACCCTGGACCCCGATCGCCTAATATTTTTACAGGCCATAAAATATGATTTAAGGAACCATAGTCACCGCCCTGCCATGATAGTTCCTCATTTTTTGTGTTTTTCGGCACAAAAACTAGAATTCCGCGCGATTCCCATCTTTTCGTGTGCTATAGCCCATGCCTTCCGAGTGATCCCAGACCCCAAGACCCCTATCGCCTAAAGTTTTTCCGGACCATCAAATACGACCTAAGGAACCATAGTCACTGCCCGCCATGATCGTTCCTATGTTTTTGTATTTTTCGGCAAAAAACCTAGAATTCCGCGCGATTCCATATTTTCATTTGCTATAGCCCACGCCTTCCGAGTGGTCCTAGGAACCCCGGACCCCGATCGCCTAAAACTTTTCCAGCCATCAAATACGACCTAAGGAACCATAGTCACCGCCCCGCCATGATCGTTCCTCATTTTATGCAGTTTTCGGCCAAAACACTAGAATTCTACCCGATTACCATATTATTGTGTGCTATTGCCCACGCCTTCCGAGTGGGCCGACCCCCCGTACTCGGATCGCCTAAAGTTTTTTCGGGCCATAAAATAGGACCTAAGGAACCATATAGTCACCACCTCGCCATGATCGTTCCTCATTTTTCGCATTTTTCGGCCAAAAAACTAGAATTTCGCCCGGTTCCCATATTTTTGTGTGCTATTGCCCACGCTTTCCAAGTTATCCCGGGATCCCCGGACCCCGATCGCCTAAAATTTTTCCGGGCCATAAAATATGACCTAAGGAACCATAGGAACTGCCCCGCCATGATCGTTCCTCACTTATTGCGATTTCCGGCAAAAAAACTAGAATTCCGCCCGATTCCCATATTTTCGTGGGCTATAGCCCACACCTTCCGAGTGGGCCGGGCCCCCCGGACTCGGATCATCTAAATTTTATTCGGGCCATCAAATAAGACCTAAGGAACCATATACACCTCCCCGTCATGATCGTTCCTCATTGTTTGCATTTTTCGGCTAAAAAACTAGAATTCCGTACGATTCCCATATTTTCGTGTGCTATAATTGCCCACGCCTTCCCAATGGGTAGGGAATCCCGGACTCCGATCGCCTAAAATTTTTCTGGACCATCAAATACGACCTAAGAAACCATAGTCACCGCCCCGCCATGATCGTTACTCATATTTTGTGTTTTTCGGCCAGAAAACTAGAATTTCGCCCGATTCCCATATTTTCATGTGCTATAGCCCCGAGTGGGTCTGGGCCCCCCGGACCCCTACAGCCTAAAAATTTTCCAGGCATCAATACGACCTAAGGAACCATAGTCACCGCCCCGCCATGAACCTTCCTTATGTTTTTGCATTTTCCGATAAAAAACTAGAATTCTGCCCGATTCCCATATTTTCGTGTGCTATGCCCTCGCGTTCCGAGTGGGCGGGGGCCTCCGGATCCCGATCGACTAAAACTTTTCAGGGCCATGAAATTTGAGCTAAGGAACCATAGTTTACCGCTCCGACATGACCGTTCCTCATTTATTTTGCATTTTACGGCAAAGAAACAAGAATTCCACCGAATTCCCATATTTTCATGTGCTATATCCCACACCTTCTGAGTGTGCCTGGGCCGCCCGGACCCGAATAACCTTAAATTTTTGTGGACAATCAAATACGACCTAAGGAACCATAGCCACCACCCCACCATGACCGTTCCTCGTTGTTTTGCATTTTACGGCCAAAAAATTAGAATTTCGCCCGATTCCCGTATTTTCGTGTGTTATAGCCCACGCCTTCCGAGTGGGCAAAGGCCCCCTTGAACCGAATCGCCTACAATTTTTTCGGGCCATCAAATACGATGCAAGGAACAAAATTCACCACCCTACCATGACCGTTCCTCATTGTTTTGCGTTTTACGGCCAAAAAACTAGAATTCAGCCCGATTCCCATATTATCGTGTGCTATAGCCCACGCCATCCGAGTGGGCCCGGGCCCCTCGGACCCCTACCGCCTAAAATTTTTCCAGGCCATCAAATACGATCTAAGGAACCATAGTCACCGCCCCACCATGACCGTTCCTCATGTTTTTGCGTTTTACGGCCAAAAAACTAGAATTCAGCCCGATTACCATATTTTCGTGTGCCACCTTCCTAGTGGGTCGGGACCCTCCAGATCCGGATCACCTTAAATTTTTCCAGGACATCAAGTATGACCTAAGGAACCATAGTCACCTCCCCTCCATGACCGTTTCTCGTTTATTTGCGTTTTATGGCCAAAAAATTAGAATTCCGGCTGATTCTCATATTTTCGTGTGCTATAGCCCATGCCTTCCGAGTGGGCACAGGTCCCCCGGAACCGGATCGCCTATAATTTTTCTGGGCCTTCAAATACGACCTAAGGAACAATAGTCACCTCCCCGCCATGATCGTTTCTCATGTTTTTGCGTTTTCCAACAAAAAACTAGAATTCTGCCCGATTCCCATATTTTCGTGTGCTATGACCATGCCTTCCAAGTGGGCGGGGGGCCCCGGACCTCGATCGCCTAAAGAGTTTTTGGGACATGAAATACGATCTAAGGAACCATAGTTTACCGCTCTGCCATGACCGTTCCTCATATTTTTGCATTTTACCATCAAGAAACTAGAATTCCACCCGATTCCCATATTTTTGTATGCTATATCCCACGCCTTCTGAGTGGGACTGGGCCGCCCGGACATGAATAGCCATAAATATTTATGGGACAACAAATACGACTTGAGGAACCATAGCCACCGCCCTTCCATGACCGTTCCTCGTTGTTTTTCCTTTTACGGCCAAAAAACACGAATTCTGCCCGATTCCCATATTTTCGTGTGCTATAGCCCACGCTTTCTGAGTGGGTTAGGGCCCCCGGACTCGGATTGCCTAAAAATTTTTTGGGCCGTCAAATACAACCTAAAGAACCATAGTCACCACCTCGCTATGACCGTTCCTCATTTTGTTGCATTTTACAGCCAAAAAACTAGAATTCAGCCCGATTACCATAATTTCGTGTGCCACCTTCCGAGTGGGTCAGGCCCCTCCAGACCCGGATCGCCTTAAATTTTTTCGGGCCATTAAATATGATCTAAGGAACCATAGTCACCACCCCTCCATGACCTTTCCTCGTTGTTTTGCGTTTTACGACTAAGAAACTAGAATTCCGCCAGATTCCCTTATTTTCGTGTGCTATATCCCACACCTTCTGAGTGGGCCCGGACCGCTCGGACCCAAATATCCTTAAATTTTTATGGGCCATCAAATACGACCTAAGGAACCATAGTCATCGCCCCTCCATGACCGTTCCTCATTGTTTTGCCTTTTACGGCAAAAAAACTAGAATTCCGCCCGATTTCCATATTTTCGTGTGCTATAGCCCACGCCTTCCGAGTGGACACGGACCCCCCGGAACCGGATCGCCTGCAATTTTTTCGGGCCATCAAATACAACCTAAGGAACAATAGTCACCGCCCCGCCATGACCGTTCCTCCTCTTTTGCGTATTACGGCCAAAAACTAGAATTTTGCCCGATTCCCATATTTTGTGTGCTATAGCCCACGCCTTTCGAGTGGGCAGGCCCCCCAGACTCGTATCGCCTAAAAAGATTTTCGGGCCACCAAATACAACCTGAAGAACCATAATTACTGCCTCTCCATGACCGTTCCTCATTTGTTTTGCGTTTTACGGCAAAACAACTAAAATTCCGTCCTTTTCCCATATGTTCGTGTGCTATAGCCCACGTCTTTCGAGTGGACAGTGCCCCTCGGACCCAGATCGCCTAAAAATTTTCAAGTTCATGAAATACGACCTAAGGAACCATAGTCACTGCCTCGCCATGACCGTTCCTCATTTTTTGCGTTTCACAGCCAAAAAACTAGAATTCCGCCCGATTCCCAAATTTTTGTGTGCTGTAGCCCACGCCTTCCGAGTGGGCTGGGCCCCCGGACTCGGATCACCTAAAATTTTTCCAGGCCATCAAATACGACTTAAAGAACCATAGTCACCACCTCGCCATGCCTGTTCCTCATTATTTTTGCGTTTTATGGCCAAAAAACTAGAATTCCGCCTGATTCCCATATTTTCGTGTGCTATAGCCTACGCCTTCCGAGTGGGCCCGGGGCCCCTGACCCCGATCGCTTATACTTTTCCCGGGCCATCAAATTCAACTTAAGGAACCATAGTCACCACCCCGCCATGACTGATCATCGTTGTTTTGCATGTTATGGCCAAGAAACTAGAATTTCGCCTGATTCCCATATTTTCGTGTGTTATAGCCGATGCCTTCCGAGTGGGTCAGGGGCCCCCGGACTCTGATCGCCTAAAATTTTTTGGGCCACGAAATACAACCTAAAGAACCATAGTCACTGCCTCGCCATGACCGTTCCTCGTTTGTTTTGCGTTTTACGGCCAAAAAACTAGAATTCCGCCCGATTCCCATATTTTCAGGTGCTATAGCCCACGTCTTCCAAGTGGACTAGGCCCCCCCGTACTCTGATCGCCTAAAATTTTTTTGGGATGTAAAATATGACCTATAGAACCATAGTCACCACCTCTCCATGACCCTTCTTCATTGTTTTTGCGTATTACGGCCAAAAAACTAGAATTCCGCCTTATTCCCATATTTTCGTTTGCTATAGCCCACGCCTTCCGAGTGGGCCCGGCCCCTGACCCCTATCGCCTAAACTTTTTTTGGGCCATCAAATTCTACCTAAGAAACCATAGTCACCATCCCTCCATGACCGTTCCTCGTTACGGCCAAGAAACTAGAATTTCGCCCGATTCTCATATTTTCGTGTGTTATAGCCCATGCCTTTCGAGTGGGTCCAGGCCACCCGGACTCTGATCGCCTAAAATTGTTTTGGGCTATCAAATATGACCTAAAGAACCATAGTCATCGCCTCGCCATGACCGTTCCTCATTTTTTTGTGTTTTACGGCCAAAACACTAGAATTCCGCCTGATTCCCATATTTTCGTGGGATATAGCCCACGCCTTTCAAGTGGGCCGGGCCCCCCGGACTCGGATCTCCTAAATTTTTTTCGGGCAATCAAATACGACCTAAAGAACCATATTCACCACGTCTCCATGAACGTTCCTCGTTTGTTTTGCATTTTACGGCCAAAAAACTAGAATTTCGCCTGATTCCCATATTTTCGTGTGCTATAGCCCACGCCTTTCGAGTAGGCTAGGCCCCTGGATTCGGATCGCTTAAAAAAAATTTGGGTCGTCAAATACGATCTAAAGAACCATAGTCACCACCTCGCCATGACCGTTCCTCATTGTTTTGGCATTTTATGGCCAAAAACTTAGAATTCCGCTTTATTCCCATATCTTCGTGTGCTATAGCCCACGCCTTCCGAGTGGGGCCGGCCCCCTGACCCCGATTGCTTAAACTTTTTCCGGGCCATCAAATTCGACCTAAGAATCCATAGTCACCGCCCCGCCATGACCGTTCCTCGTTGTTTTGCATGTTACGGCCAAGAAACTAGAATTCCGCCCGATTCCCATATATTCGTGTGTTATATAGCCCATGCCTTCCGAGTGGATCCGGGCCGCCCGGACTCTGATCGCCTAAATTTTTTTTGGGCTATCAAATACGACCTAAAGAACCGTAGTCACCGCCTCGCCAAGACCATTCCTCATTTTTTTGCATTTTACGGCCAAAAAACTAGAATTCCACCCGATTCCGATATTTTCGTGTGCTATAGCCCACGCCTTCCGAGTAGGCCCGCCCCCCCCGGAATCGGATCGCCTAATATATTTTCAGGCCATCATATACGACCTAAGGAACCATATTCACCGACCCGCCATAACCGTTCCTCGTTGTTTTGCATGTTACGGCCAAGAAACTAGAATTCCTCCCGATTCCCATATTTTTGTGTGCTATATCCCACGCCTTCTGAGTGGGCCTCGGCTGCCCGGACCCGAATAGCCTTAAATTTTTATGGGCCATTCAAATACGACCTAAGAATTCATAGCCAACTCCCCGCCATGACCGTTCCACGTTGTTTTGCCTTTTACGGCCAAAAAACTCGAATTCCGCCCGATTCCCATATTTTCGTGTGCTATAGCCCACGCCTTCCCTGTGGGCTGGGCCCCCCGGACTCGGATTGCCTAAAAAATTTTTAGGCCGTAAAATACGACCTAAAGAACCATAGTCACCACATCGCCATGACCGTTCCTTATTTTTTGCATTTTACAGCCAAAAACTAGAATTTCGCCCTATTCTCATATTTTCGTATGCTATAGCCCATGCCTTCCGAGTGGGCTAGGCCCCCCGGACTCGGATAGCCTAAATTTTTTTTGAGCCGTCAAATAAAACCTAAAGAACTATAGTCACCACCTAGCCATGATCGTTCCTCATTTTGTTGCGTTTTACGGCCAAAAAACTAGAATTCAGCCCGATTACCATATTTTCGTGTGCCACCTTCCGAGTGGGTCGGGCCCCTCCAGACCCGAATCGCATTAAATTCTTTCGGGCCATCAAATATGATCTAAGGAACCATAGTAACCAACCCTCCATGACCTTTCCTTGAATTTTTTCATTTTACGACCAAGAAACTAGAATTTCGCCAGATTCCCTTATTTTCGTGTGCTATATCCCACACCATCTGAGTGGGCCCGGACCGCCCGGACCCGAATATCCTTAAATTTTTATGGGCCATCAAATACGACCTAAGGAACCATAGTTATCACCCCGCCATGACCGTTCCTTGTTGTTTTGCCTTTTACGGCCAAAAAACTAGAATTTCGCCCGATTCCCATATTTTCATGTGCAGCCCATGCCTTCTGAGTGGACACGGACCCCCCGGAACCGGATCGCCTACAATTTTTCCGGGACATCAAATACAACCTAAGGAACAATTGTCACCACCCTACCATGACCGTTCCTCTTGTTTTGCATATTACGACCAAAAAACTAGAATTTCGCTCGATTCCCATATTTTCGGGTGCAATAGCCCACGCCTTTCGAGTGGGCCGGCCCCCCCGGACTCGTATCGCCTAAAACATTTTCGGGCCATCAAATAAAACCTAAAGAACCATAGTTACTGCCTCTCCATGACCGTTCCTCGTTTGTTTTGCATTTTACGGCCAAAAAACTAGAATTTCGTCCGATTCTCATATTTTCGTGTGCTATAGCCCACGCCTTGCGAGTGGGCTGAGCCCCCAGGACCCGGATCGCCTAAAATTTTTCCAGGCCCAAATACGACCTAAGGAACCATAGACACCGCCTCGCCATGACCGTTCCTCATTTTTGCGCTTTACAGCCAAAAAACTAGAATTCCGCCCTATTCCCATATTTTCGTATGCTACCCATGCCTTCCGAGTGGGCTAGGCAACCCGGACTCGGATCACCTAAATTTTTTTGGGCCGTCAAATACGACCTAAAGAACCATAGTCACAACCTAACCATGACCGTTCCTCATTGTTTTTGCGTTTTACAGCCAAAAAACTAGAATTCCGCCTTATTCCCATATTTTCGTATGCTATAGCCCACCCCTTCCGAGTGGGCCCGGGCCCCTTGACCCTGATTGCCTAAAATGTTTTTGGGCCATCAAATTCAATCTAAGGAACCAAATTCATCGCCCCGCCATGAGCGTTCCTAATTGTTTTGTGTGTTACGGCCAAGAAACTAGAATTCCGCCCGATTCCCATATTTTCGTGTGCTATAGCCCACGTCTCTCGAGTGGGCCCGTGCCCCTCGGACCCCTACCGCCTAAAATTTTTCCAGGCCATCAAATACGACCTAAGGAACCATAGTCACTACACCACCATGAACGTTCCTCATATTTTTGCATTTTACGACCAAAAAACTAGAATTCATTCCGATTACCATATTTTCGTGTGCCGCTTTTCAATTGGATCGGGCCCCTCCAGACCCGGATCGCTTTTAATTTTTCCAAGCCATCAAATACGACCTAAAGAACCATGGTCACCGCCCCGTCATGACCGTTTCTCGTTTTTTGCATTTTATAGCCAAAAAAACTAGAATTCCGCCCGATTCTCATATTTATCGTGTGCTATAGCCCACGCCTTCCGAGTGGGCACGGGCCCCCCGGAACCGGATTGCCAATAATTTTTCCGGTCCATCAAATACAACCTAAGGAACAATTGTCACCGCCCCGCCATGATCGTTCCTCATGTTTTTGCATTTTCCGACAAAAAACTAGAATTCCGCCTGATTCCCATATTTTCGAGTGCTATAGCCCACGCCTTCCGAGTTGGGTGGGCCCCCGGACTCGGATCGCCTAAAAATTTTTTGGGCAGTCAAATACGACCTAATGAACCATAGTCACCACCTCACCATGACCGTTCCTCATTGTTTTTGCGTTTTACAGCCAAAAAACTAGAATTCCGGCTTATTCCCATATTTTCGTGTGCTCCCCTTCCGAATGGGCCCGGGCCCCATGACCCCGATCGCCTAAAATGTTTTCGGGCCATGAAATTCAATCTAAGGAACCATAGTCACCTCCCCTCCATGACCTTTCCTCGTTGTTTTGCATGTTACAGCCAAGAAACTAGAATTTCTCCCGATTCCCATATTTTCGTGTGCTATATCCCACGCCTTCTGAGTGGGCCTGGGCTGCCCGGACCCGAATAGCCTTAAATTTTTATGGGCCGTCAAATACGACCTAAGGAACCATAGCCACCTCCCCGCCATGACCGTTCCTCGTTGTTTTGCTGTTTACGGCCAAAAAACCCGAATTCCGCCCGATTCCCATATTTTCGTGTGCTATAGCCCACGCCTTCCCTGTGGGCTGGATCGCCTAAAAAATTTTCGGGCCCTCAAATACGACTTAAAGAACCAT
The DNA here is from genome assembly GCF_000390325.3 of Nicotiana tomentosiformis. NCBI lineage: Eukaryota > Viridiplantae > Streptophyta > Magnoliopsida > Solanales > Solanaceae > Nicotiana > Nicotiana tomentosiformis. The sequence continues at coordinate 214,715 of NW_027174609.1, forward strand.
AGTCACCACTTCGCCATGACCGTTCCTCATTTTTTACATTTTACACCCAAAAACATAGAATGTCACCCGATTTTCATATTTTTGTATGCTATAGTCCATGCCTTCCGAGTGGGCTAGGCCCCCCGGACTCGGATAGCCTAAATTTTTTTCGAGCCATCAAATACAACCTAAAGAACTATAGTCACCACCTAGCCATGATCGTTCCTCATTTTGTTGCATTTTACGGCCAAAAAACTAGAATTCAGCCTGATTACCATATTTTCGTGTGCCACCTTCCGAGTGGGTCGGGCCCCTCCAGGCCTGGATCGCCTTAAATTTTTTCGGGCCATCAAATATGATCTAAGGAACCATAGTCACCGCCCCTCCATGAACGTTCCTCGTCGTTTTGCCATGACCGTTCCTCGTTGTTTTGCCTTTTACGGCCAAAAAACTAGAATTCCACCCGATTCCCATATTTTCGTGTGTTGTAGCCCACGCCTTTCGAGTGGGCCGGCCCCCCCGGAATCGTATCGTCTAAAAAATTTTCGGGCCATCAAATGCAACCTAAAGAGCCATAGTTACTGCCTCACCATGACCGTTCCTCGTTTGTTTTGCATTTTACAGTAAAAAAAACTAAAATTCTGCCCTTTTCCCATATGTTCGTGTGTTATAGCCCATGTCTTTCGAGTGGGTAGCCCCCCTCCCCCCCCCGGGACCCGGATTGCCTAAAATTTTTAAAGTCCATGAAATATGATCTAAGGAACCATAGTCACTGCCTCACCATGTTCGTTCCTCATTTTTTGCATTTTACAGCCAAAAACTAGAATTCCGCCCGATTCCCATATTTTCGTGTGCTATAGCCCACGCCTCCGAGTGGGCTGGGCCTCCGGACTCGGATCACCTAAAAATTTTTTGGGCCATCAAATACGACCTAAAGAACCATAGTCACCACCTCGCCATGACCGTTCCTCATTATTTTTGCATTTTACAGCCAAAAAACTAGAATTCCGGCTTATTCCCATATTTTTGTGTGCTACAGCCCACGCCTTCCAAGTGGGCACGGCCCCCTGACCCCGATCGCCTAAACTTTTTCCGGGCCATCAAATTCGACCTAAGAAACCATAGTCACTACCCCGCCATGGCCGTTCCTCATTTTTTTGCATGTTACGGCCAAGAAACTAGAATTCCGCCGGATTCCCATATTTCGTGTGTTATAGTCCATGCCTTCCGAGTGGATCATGGCCGACCAGACTCTGATCGCCTAAAAAATTTTTGGTCTATCAAATACGACCTAAAGAACCGTAGTCACGGCCTTGCAATGAACGTTCCTCGTTTTTTTGCGTTTTACGGCCAAAAAACTAGAATTCCGCCCGATTCCCACATTTTCGTGTGCTAGCCCACGCCTTTCGAGTGGGCCGGGCCCCCGGACTCGGATACGACCTAAAGAACCATAGTCACCTCCTCGCCATGACCGTTCCTCATTTGTTTTGCATTTTACGGCCAAAAAACTAGAATTCTGTCTGATTCTCATATTTTCGTGTACTATAGCCCACCCCTTCCGAGTGGGCCCGGGCCCCCTGATCCCGATCGCCTAAAATGTTTTCGGGCCATCAAATTCAATCTAAGGAACAATAGTCACTGCTCCGCCATGAGAGTTCCTCGTTATTTTGTGTGTTACGGCCAAGAAACTAGAATTCCGCCCGATTCCCATATTTTCGTGTGCTATAGCCCACGCCTTCCGAGTGGGCCCGTGCCCCTCCGACCCGTACCGCCTAAAATTTTTCCAGGCCATCAAATACGACCTAAGGAACCATAGTAACTGCCCCACAATGACTGTTCCTCATGTTTTTTGCGTTTTACGACCAAAAAACTAGAATTCAACCCGATTACCATATTTTGGTGTGCCGCCTTCCGATTGGGTCGTGCCCCTCCAAACCCGGATAGCCTTTAATTTTTCCAGGCCATCAAATACGACCTAAATAACCATGGTCACCACCCCATCATGATCGTTTCTCCTTTATTTTTGCGTTTTTTAGCGAAAAAACTAGAATTCCGCACGATTCTCATATTTTCGTGTGCTATAGCCCACGCCTTCCGAGTGGGCACGGGCCCCCCGGAACCGGATCGCCTATTATTTTCCGGACCATCAAATACGACCTAAGGAACAATAGTCACAGCCCCTTCATGATCGTTCCTCATGTTTTTGCGTTTTCCGACAAAAAACTAGAATTCCGCCCAATTCCCATATTTTCATGTGCTATAGCCCACGCCTTCCGAGTGGGGTGGGCCCCCGGACTCGGATCGCCTAAAAATTTTTCGGACATTCAAATACGACCTAAAGAACCATAGTCACCACCTCACCATGATTGTTCCTCATTGTTTTTGTGTTTTACAGCCAAAAAATTAGAATTCCGGCTTATTCCCATATTTTCGTGTGCTATAGCCCACGCCTTCCGAATGGGCCCGTCCCCCCTGACCCCGATCGCCTAAAATGTTTTCGCGCCATCAAATTCGACCTAAGAAACCATAGTCACCGCCCCACCATGAGTGTTCCTCGTTGTTTTGCATGTTACAGCCAAGAAACTAGAATTCCTCCCGATTCCCATATTTTCGTGTGCTATATCCCACGCCTTCTGAGTGGATCCGGGCCGCCCGGACTCTGATCGCCTAAAATTTTTTTGGGCTATCAAATATAACCTAATGAACCATAGTCACCGCCTCGCCATGACCGTTCCTCGTTGTTTTGCATTTTACGGCAAAAAAACTAGAATTCTGCCCGATTCCCATATTTTCGTGTGCTATCCCACACCTTTCGAGTGGGCCGGAACCCCCAGACTCAGATCGCCTAAATTTTTTTTGGGCCATAAAATACGACCTAAACAACCATAGTCATCGCCTCGCTATGACCGTTCCTCGTTTCTTTTGCATTTTACGGCCAAAAAACTAGAATTCCATTCCAATTCTCATATTTTTGTGTACTATAGCCCACACCTTCCGAGTGGGCAGGGCCCCAGGACCCGGATCGCTTAAATTTTTCCAGGCTACAAAATACGACGTAAGGAAGCATAGTCACCGCCTCGCCATGACCGTTCCTCATTTTTTACGTTTTATAGCCAAAAAACTAGAATTCCGCCCTATTCCCATATTTTCGTGTGCTACCCACGCCTTCCGAGTGGGCAAGGCCCCCCAGACTCGAATTACCTAAAATTGTTTTGGGCCATCAAATACGCCCTAAAGAACCATAGTCACCACCTTACCATGACCGTTCCTCATTTTGTTTGCGTTTTACAGCCAAAAAACTAGAATTCCGCCTTATTCCCATATTTTCATTTGCTATAGCCCACCCCTTCCAAGTAGGCCCGGGCCCCCTGACCCAGATCGCCTAAAATATTTTCGGGCCATCAAATTCAATATAAGGAACCATAGTCACCGCCCCGCCATGAGCGTTCCTCGTTGTTTTTTGTGTTACGGCTAAGAAACTAGAATTCCGCCCGATTCCCATATTTGTGTGTGCTATACCCCACGCCTTCCGAGTGGGCCTGTGCCCCTCGGACCCCTACCGCCTAAAATTTTTCCAGGCCATCAAATACGACCTAAGGAACCATAGTCACTGCCCCACCATGACCGTTCCTCATGTTTTTGCGTTTTACGACCAAAAAACTAGAATTCAGCCCGATTACCATATTTTCGTGTGCCGCCTTCCGATTGGGTCGGGCCCCTCAAGACCCGGATCGCCTTTAATTTTTCCAGGCCATCAAATACGACCTAAGGAACCATGGTCACCGCCCCGTCATGACTGTTTCTAGTTTTTTTGCATTTTATATCCAAAAAACTAGAATTCCGCCCGATTCTCATATTTTCGTGTGCTATAGCCCACGCCTTCCGAGTGGGCACCGGCCCCCCGAAATCGGATCGCCTATAATTTTTCCGGGCCATCAAATACGACCTAAGGAACAATAGTCACCGCCCCGCCATGATCGTTCCTCATGTTTTTGCATTTTTCGACAAAAAACTAGAATTCCGCTCGATTCCCACATTTTCATGTGCTATAGCTCACGCCTTCCGAGTGGGATGGGCCCCAGGACTCGGATCGCCTAAAAAATTTTGGACAGTCAAATACGACCTAAAGAACCATAGTCACCACCTCACCATGACCGTTCCTCATTGTTTTTGCGTTTTACAGCCAAAAAACTAGAATTCCGGCTTATTCCCATATTTTCGTGTGCTATAGTCCACCCCTTCCGAGTGGGCCCGGGCCCCGTGACCCCGATCGCCTAAAATGTTTTAGGGCCATCAAATTCAATCTAAGGAACCATAGTCACCTTCCCCTCCATGAGCGTTCCTCGTTGTTTTGCGTGTTACGGCCAAGAAACTTGGATTCCGCCCGCCCGATTCCCATATTTTCGTGTGCTATATTCCACGCCTTCTGAGTGGGCTTGGGCTGCCAGGACCCGAAAAGCCTAAAATTTTTATGGGCCATCAAATATGACCTAAGGAACCATAGCCACCATCCCGCCATGACCGTTACTCATGTTTTTGCGTTTTACGGCCAAAAAACTACAATTTCGCCCGATTACCATATTTTCGTGTGTCGCCTTCCGATTTGGTCGGGCCCCTCCAGACCCGGATCGCCTTTAATTTTACAGGACATCAAATACGACCTAAGGAACCATGGTCACTACCCCGTCATGACCGTTTCTCGTTTTTTTGTGTTTTATAGCTAAAACACTAGAATTCCTCCCGATTCTCATATTTTCGTGTGCTATAGCCCACGCCTTACGAGTGGGCACGGGCCCCCCGGAACCGGATCGCCTATAATTTTTCCGGCCATGATTTATGGCCTAAAGAACAATAGTCATCGCCCCGCCATGATCGTTCCTCATGTTTTTGCGTTTTCCGACAAAAAACTAGAATACCGCTCGATTCCCATATTTTCGTGTGCTAGCCCACGCCTTCCGAGTGAGGTGGGCCCCCGGACTCGGATCGCCTAAAAAATTTTCAGGCAATCAAATACAACGTAAAGAACCATAGTCACCACCTCACCATGACCGGTCCTCATTGTTTTTGTGTTTTACAGCCAAAAAATTAGAATTCCAACTTATTCCTGTATTTTCGTGTGCTATACCACCCCTTCCGAGTGGGCCCGGGCCCCCTGACCCCGATCGCCTAAAATATTTTTGGGCCATCAAATTCAATCTAAGGAACCATAGTCACTGCCCTGCCATGAGCGTTCCTCGTTGTTTTGCGTGTTACGGCCAAGAAACTAGAATTCCGCTCGATTCCTATATTTTCGTGTGCTATAGCCCACGCCTTCCGAGTGGGCACGTGCCCCTCGGACCCCTACCGCCTAAAATTTTTCCAGGCCATCAAATACGACCTAAGGAACCATAGTCACTGCCCCACCATGACCGTTCCTCATGTTTTTGCGTTTTACGACCAAAAAACTAGAATTCAGCCCGATTACCATATTTTGGTGTGCCGCCTTCTGATTGAGTTGGGTCCCTCCAAACCCAGATCGCCTTTAATTTTTCCAGGCCATCAAATACAACCTAAGGAACCATGGTCACCTCCCCATCATGACCATTTCTCGTTTTTGTGCGTTTTATAGCCAAATAACTAGAATTTTGCCCGATTCTCATATTTTCGTGTGCTATAGCCCACGCCTTCCGAGTGGGCACGGGCCCCCGGAATCGAATCTCCTATAATTTTTTCGGGCCATCAAATACGACCTAAGGAACAATAGTAACCGCCCCGCCATTATCGTTCCTCATGTTTTTGCATTTTTCGACAAAAAACTAGAATTCCACCCGATTCCCATATTTTCATGTGTTATAGCCCAAACCTTCCGAGTGGGGTGGGACCCTGGACTCGGATCGCATAAAATTTTTTCGGGCAGTCAAACACGACCTAAAGAACCATGGTCACCACCTCACCATGACCGTTCCTCATTATTTTTACGTTTTACAGCCAAAAAACTAGAATTTCGGCTTATTCCCATATTTTCGTGTGCTATAGCCCACCCCTTCCGAGTGGGCTCGGGCCCCCTGACCCCGATCGCCTAAAATGTTTTCGGGCCATCAAATTCAATCTAAGGAACCATAGTCACCGCCCCGCCATGAGCGTTCCTCGTTGTTTTGCGTGTTACGGCCAAGAAACTAGAATTCCTCCTGATTCCCATATTTTCGTGTGCTAGCCCACGCCTTCCGAGTGGGCCCGTGCCCCTCGGACCACTACCGCCTAAAAATTTTTTAGGCCATCAAATATGACCTAAGGAACCATAGTCACTGCACCACCATGATCGTTCCTCATGTTTTTGCATTTTACAGACAAAAAACTAGAATTTAGCCCGATTACCATATTTTCCTGTGCCGCCTTCCGATTGGGTCGGGCCCCTCCAGACCCGGATCGCCTTTAATTTTACAGGCCATCAAATACGACCTAAGGAACCATGGTCACTACCCCGTCAAGACCGTTTCTCATTTTTTTGCGTTTTATAGCTAAAACACTAGAATTCCCCCCGATTCTCATATTTTCGTGTGCTATAGCCCACGCCTTACAAGTGGGCACGGGGCTCCCGGAACCGGATCGCCTATAATTTTTCCGGGCCATGATTTACGGCCTAAATAACAATAGTCATCGCCCCACCATGATCGTTCCTCATGTTTTTGCGTTTTCCGACAAAAAACTAGAATTCCGCTCGATTCCCATATTTTCGTGTGCTAGCCCACGCCTTCCGAGTGGGGTGGGCCCCCAGACTCGGATCGCCTAAAAAATTTTCAGGCAATCAAATACAATGTAAAGAACCATAGTCACCACCTCACCATGACCGGACCTCATTGTTTTTGTGTTTTACAACCAAAAAACTAGAATTCCAACTTATTCCTGTATTTCCGTGTGCTATACCACCCCTTCCGGGTGGGCCCAGGCCCCCTGACCCCCGGCCCCCTGACCCCGATCGCCTAAAATATTTTCGGGCCATCAAATTCAATCTAAGGAACCATAGTCACTGCCCTGCCATGAGCATTCCTCGTTGATTTGCGTATTACGGCCAAGAAACTAGAATTCCGCTCGATTCCTATATTTTCGTGTGTTATAGCCCACGCCTTCCGAGTGGGCCCGTGCCCCTCGGACCCCTACCGCCTAAAAATTTTTCAGGCCATCAAATACGACCTAAGGAACCATATTCACTGCCCCACCATGACCGTTCCTCATGTTTTTGCATTTTACGGCCAAAAAACTAGAATTCAGCCCGATTACCATATTTTCGTGTGCTGCCTTTCGATTGGGTCGGGCCCCTCTAGACCCGGATCGCCTTTAATTTTTACAGGCCATCAAATACGACCTAAGGAACCATGGTCACCACCCTGTCATGACCGTATCTCGTTTTTTTGCATTTTATAGCCAAAAAACTAGAATTCTGTCCGATTCTCATATTTTCGTGTGCTATAACCCACGCCTTCCGAGTGGGGTGGGCCCCCGGACTCGGATCGCCTAAAAAATTTTACGGCAGTCAAATACAACCTAAAGAACCATAGTCACCACCTCACCATGACCGTTCCTCATTGTTTTTATGTTTTACAGCCAAAAAACTAGAATGCCTGCTTATTCCCATATTTTCGTGTGCTATAGCCCACCCTTTCTGAGTGACCCGGGCCCCCTGACGCCGATCGCCTAAAATATTTTCGGGCCATCAAATTCAATCTAAGGAACCATAGTCATTGCCCTGCCATGAGCGTTCCTTGTTGTTTTGCGTGTTACAGCCAAGAAACTAGAATTTCGCCTGATTCACATATTTTCGTGTGCTATATAGCCCACGCCTTCTGAGTGGGCCCGTGCCCCTCGGACCCCTACCGCCTAAAATATTTCCAGGCCATCAAATATGACCTAAGGAACCATAGTCACTACCCCACCATGACCATTCCTCATGTTTTTGCGTTTTATGGCCAAAAAACTAGAATTCAGCCCGATTACCATATTTTCGTGTGCCGCCTTCCGATTGGGTCGGGCCACTCCAGACCCGGATCGCCTTTAATTTTTCCAGGCCATCAAATACGACCTAAGGAACCGTGGCCATCGCCCCGTCATGACCGTTTCTCGCTTTTTTGCATTTTATAGCCAAAGAACTAGAATTCCGCCCGATTCTCATATTTTCATGTGCTATAGCCAACGCCTTCCGAGTGGGGCACGGGCCCCCTGGAACTGGATCGCCTATAATTTTTGCAGGCCATCAAATACGACCTAAGTAACAATAGTCACCGCCCCTCCATGATCGTTCCTCATGTTTTTGCGTTTTCCGACAAAAAACTAGAATTCCGCCCGATTCCCATATTTTCATGTGCTATAGCCCACGCCTTCCGAGTGGGGTGGGCCCCCGAACTCGGATCGCCTAAAAATTTAACGGGCAGTCAAATACGACCTAAAGAACCATAGTCACCACTTCACCATGACCGTTCCTCATTGTTTTTGCGTTTTACAGTCAAAAAACTAGAATTCCGGCTTATTCCCATATTTTCGTGTGCTATAGCCCACCCCTTCCGAGTGGGCCCGGGCCCCCTGACCCCGATCGCCTAAAATATTTTCAGGTCATCAAATTCAATCTAAGGAACCATAGTCACCGCCCCGCCATGAGCGTTCCTCGTTGTTTTGCGTGTTACTGCCAAGAAACTAGAATTTCCGCCTGATTCCCATATTTTCGTGTGCTGTAGCCCACGCCTTCCGAGTGGGCCTGTGTCCCTCGGACCCCTACCGCCTAAAAATTTTCCAGGCCATCAAATACGACCTATGTAACCATAGTCACTGCCCCACCATGACCGTTCCTCATGTTTTTGCGCTTTACGGCCAAAAAACTAGAATTCAACCCGATTACCATATTTTCGTGTGCCGCCTTCCGATTGGGTCGGGCCCTCCAGAACCGGATCGCATTTAATTTTACAGGCCATCAAATACGATCTAAGGAACCATGGTCACCGCCGCGTCATGACCGTTTCTCATTTTTTTGCATTTTATAGCCAAAGAACTAGAATTCCGCCCGATTCTCATATTTTCGTGTGCTATAGCCAACGCCTTCCGAGTGGGCACGGTCCCCCCGGAACCGGATCGCCTATAATTTTTCTGGGCCATCAAATACGACCTAAGGAACAATAGTCACCACCCCGCCATGACCGTTCCTCATGTTTTTGCGTTTTCCGACAAAAAACTAGAATTTCGCCCGATTCCCATATTTTCGTGTGCTATGCCAACGCCTTCCGAGTGCGCCAAGTCCCCTAAAACTTTTCAGGGCAATGAAATACGATCTAAGGATCCATAGTTTACCGCTCTGCCATTATCGTTCTTCATATTTTTGCGTTTTACGACGGAGAAACTAGAATTCCACCCGATTCCCATATTTTCGTGTGCTATATTGCACGCCATCTGAGTGGGCCTGGGCCGCCTGGACTCGAATAGCCTTAAATTGTTATGGGCCATCAACTACGACCAAAGGAACCATAGCCACTGCCCCTCCATGACTCTTCCTCGTTGTTTTGCCATTTACGACCAAAAAACTAGAATTCCGCCTGATTCCCATATTTTCGTGTTCTATAGCCCACGCCTTCCGAATGGGCAAGGGCCCCCCGAAACCGGATCACCTACAATTTTTTCGGGCCATCAAATATGACGTAAGGAACAATAGTCACCGCCTTGCCATGGGCGTTCCTCATTTTTTGCGTTTTACGGCCGAAAAACTAGAATTCCGCCCGATTCCCATATTTTCGTGTGCTATAGCTTACGCCTTTCGAGTGGGTCGGGCCCCCGAACTCGGATCGCCTAAAAATATTTCGGGCCATCAAATACGACCTAAAGAACCATAGTCACCGCCTCGCCATCACCGTTCCTCATTTATTTTGCGTTTTACGGCCAAAAAACTAGAATTTCGCCCGATTCCCATATTTTCGTGTGCTATAGCCCACGACTTTCAAGTGGGCCCGGCCCCCCGGACTCGGATCACCAAAATTATTTTGGGCCATCAAATACGACCTAAAGAACTATAGTCACCGGATCTCCATCACCATTTCTCATTTATATTGCGTTTTACGGCAAAAAAACAAGAAGTCCGCCCAATTCCTATATGTTCGTGTGCTATAGCCCACGCCTTCCGAGTGGGCAGGGCCCCCCGGACCCGGATCGCCTAAAATTATTCCAGGCCATGAAATACGACCTATGGAACTATAGTCACCACTTTGCCATGACCGTTCCTCATTTTTTGTGTTTTACAGCCAAAAAACTAGAATTCCGCCTGATTCCCATATTTTCGTGTGCTATAGCCCATGCCTTCCTAGTGGGCTGGGGCCCCCAGACTCGGATCGCCTAAAATTTTTTCGGAAAACCGTCAAATACGACCTAAAAAACCATAGTCACCACCTCGCCATGAAAGTTCCTCATTTTTTGCGTTTTACAGCCAAAAAACTAGAATTTTGCCCGATTCCCATATTTTCGTGTACTATAGCCCACACCTACCGAGTGGGTTGGGCCCCCCGGACTCGGATCGCCTAAAATATTTTCGGGCCGACAAATATGACCTAAAGAACCATAGTCACCACCTCGACATGACCGTTCCTAATTTTTTTACGTTTTACGGCCAAAAAACCAGAATTCAGCCCGATTACCATATTTTCGTGTGCCACCTTCCGAGTGGGTCGGGCCCCTCCAGACTCGGATCGCCTTAAATTTTTTCAGGCCATCAAATATGAACGAAGGAACCATAGTCACCATCCCACCATGATCGTTCCTTGTTGTTTTGCGTTTTACGACCAAGAAACTAAAATTCTGCCTGATTCCTATATTTTCGTGTGCTACATCCCACACCTTCTGAGTGGGCCCGGGCCGCCCGGACCCGAATAGTCTTAAATTTTTATGGGCCATAAAATACGACCTAAGGAACCATAGTGACCGCCCCGCCATAACCGTTCCTCATTATTTTGCGTTTTACGGCCAAAAACTAGAATTCTGCCCGATTCCCATATTTTCGCGTGCTATAAGCCCACGCCTTCCCAGTGGGCCCGGGCCTCTCGGACCCCTACCGCCTAAAAATTTTCTAGGCCATCAAATATGACCTAAGGAACCATAGTCACCGTCCCACCATGACCGTTCCTCATGTTTTTTCATTTTACGGCCAAAAAACTAGAATTCAACCCGATTACCATATTTGCGTGTGCCGCCTTCCGAGTGGGTCGGGCCCCTCCAGACCCGGATCACCTTAAATTTTTCCAGGCCATCAAATACGATCTAAGGAACCATAGTCACTGCCCCTCTATGACCGTTCCTCGTTGTTTTGCATTTTATGGCCAAAAAACTAGAATTCCGCCCGATTCTCATATTTTCGTGTGCTATGGCCCACGCCTTCCGAGTGGGCACGGCCCCCCCGGAACTGGATCGCCTATAATTTGTCCGGGACATCAAATACAACCTAAGGAACAATAGTCACTTCCCCGCCATGATCGTTCCTCATATTTTTGCGTTTTCCGACAAAAACTAGAATTTTGCCCGATTCTCATATTTTCGTGTGTTATGCCTACGCCTTCCGAGTAGGCGGGCCCCCCAGGATCCCGATCGCCTAAAAAAATTTCGGGCCATGAAATACGATCTAAGGAACCATACTTTACCACTCCTCCATGATTGTTCCTCATTTTCTTGCGTTTTACGCCCAAGAAACTAGAATTCCACCCGATTCCCATATTTGCGTGTGCTATATCCCATGCCTTCTGAGTGGGCCTGGGCCGGCTGGACCCGAATAGCCTTAAATTTTTATGGGCAATCAAATACAACCTAAGGAATCATAGCCACCGCCCCGCCATGACCGTTCCTCATTGTTTTTCCTTTTACGGCCAAAAAACTAGAATTCCGCCTGATTCCCATATTTCCATGTGCTATAGCCCACGCCATCCGAGTGGGCAAGGGCCCCCCAGAACCGGATCGCCTACAATTTTTTCGGGCCATCAAATACGACGTAAGGAACAATAGTCACCACCATGCCATGACCGTTCCTCGTTTTTGCGTTTTACGGCCTAAAAACTAGAATTCGCCCAATTCCTATATTTTCGTGTGCTATAGCCCACGCCTTTTGAGTGGGCCGGGCCCCCCGGACTCGGATCGCCTAAAAACTTTTCGGGCCATTAAATACAACCTAAATAACCATAGTCACTGCCTCGCCATCACCATTCCTCGTTTGTTTTGCGTTTTACAGCCAAAAAACTAGAATTTCGCTCGATTCTCATATGTTCATGTGCTATAGCCCAAGCCTTCCGAGTGGGCAGGGCCCCCCAGACCCGGATCGCCTAAAATTTTTCCAACCCATGAAATACGACCTAAGGATCTATAGTCACCGCCTTGCCATGGGCGTTCCTCATTTTTTGCATTTTACAACCAAAAAACTAGAATTTCGCCCGATTCTTATATTTTCGTGTGCTATAGCCCACGCCTTCCGAGTGGGCTGGTGCCCCCGGACTCGGATCGTCTAAATTTTTTCGGGCCGTCAAATACGACCTAAAGAACCATTGTCATCACCTCTCCATGACTGTTTTTAATGTTTTGCGTTTTACAGCCAAAAAACTAAAATTCCGCCTGATTCCAATATTTTCGTGTGCTATAGCCCACGCCTTCCGAGTGGGCTCGGCTCCCAGGACTCAGATCGCCTAAAAAAATTTTCGGGCCGTCAAATATGACATAAAGAACCATAATCACCGCCTCGCCATGACCGTTCCTCATTATTTTGTGTTTTACGGCCAAAAAACTAGAATTCAGCCCCATTAACATATTTTCGTGTGCCACCTTCCGAGTGGGTCGGTACCCTCCAGACCTGGATCGCCTTAAACTTATCCGGGCCATCCAATATAACCTAAGGAACCATAATCACAACCCCGCCATGACCTTTCCTCAATTTTTTGCTTTTTACGGCTAAGAAAACTAGAATTCTGCCCGATTCCCATATTTTCGTATGCTATATCCCACACCTTCTGAGTGGGCCCGGGCCGCCCGGACCCGAATATACTTAAACTTTTATGGGCCATCAAATATGACCTAAAGAACCATAGTCACCGCCCCGCCAGGACCGTTCCTTGTTGTTTTACGTTTTACGGCCAAAAACTAGAATTTTGCCCGATTCCCATATTTTCGTTTGCTATAGCACACGGCTTCCGAGTGGGCCCGGGGCCCCCGGACTCGGATCGCCTAAAGTTTTTTCGGGCCATCAAATATGACCTAAAGAACCATAGTCACTGCCTTGCCATAACCATTCCTCATTTTTTGCCTTTTTCGGCCAAAAAACTATAATTCAGCCCGATTACCATATTTTAGTGTGCCGCCTTCCCAGTGGGTCAGGCCCCTCAAGACCCGGATCGTCTTAAATTTTTCCGAGCCATCAAATACTACTTATGAAACCATAGTCACCACCCTGCCATGACCGTTCCTCATTTTTTTGCATTTTACGTCCAAGAAACTAGAATTCCGCCCGATTCTCAAATTTTCGTGTGCTATATCCCATGCCTTCTGAGTGGGCCCGGGCCGCCCGGACCCGTATAGCCTTAAATTTTTATGAGCCATCCACTACGACCTAAGGAACCATAACCACTGCTCCACCATGAGCGTTCCTCGTTGTTTTGCGTTTTTCGGCCAAAACACTAGAATTCCGCCTGATTCCCATATTTTCGTGTGCTATAGCCCACGCCTTCCGAGTGGGCACGGGCCCCCCGGAACCGGATCGCCTACAATTTTTCGGGCCATCAAATATGACCTAAGGAACAATAGTCACCGCCCCGCAATGATCATTCCTCATTTTTTTGCGTTTTCCCGCCAAAAAACTAGAATTCCGCCCGACTCCCATATTTTCGTGTGTTATGCCCACGCCTTCCGAGTGGGCGTGGGCCCCTGACCCCGATCGCCTAAATATTTTCCAGGCCATGAAATACGATCTAAGGAACCATGATCGTTCCTCATTTGTTGCGTTTTACAGCCAAAAAACTAGAATTTCGCCCGATTTCCTTATTTTCGTGTGCTATAGCCCACGCCTTCAGAGTGGGCCCGGGCTGCCCAAACCCGGATAGCCTAAAATATTTATGGGCCATCAAATACGACCTAAGTAACCATATTCACCGCCCCGCCATGATTGTTCCTCATTTGTTTGCGTTTTGCGGCCAAAAAACTAGAATTCCGCACAATTCCCATATTTTCGTGTGTTAAAGCCCACACCGTCCGGTGGGCAAGGTCCCCGGACTCGAATTGCCTAAAATATTTTCGGGCCATCAAATACGACCTAAAGAACCATAGTCACCACCTCGCCATGACCGTTCCTTCTTTGTTTTGCGTTTTAAGGCAAAAAACCTAGAATTCCACCCTATTCCCATATGTTCGTGTGCTATAACCCACGCCTACTGAGTGGGCATGGCCCCTTAGACCCGGATCGCCAAATATTTCTCAAGGCCATGAAATACGACCTAAGGAACCATAGTCACCGCCTCGTCATGACCGTTCCTCATTTTTTGCGTTTTACAACAAAAACACTAGAATTCCACCCGATTCCCATATATTCATGTGTTATAGCCCATACCTTCCGAGCGGGCCGACCCCCCGGGACTCGGATCGCCTAAATTTTTTTTGGGCCATCAAATACGACCTGAAGAACCATAGTCACCGCCTCGCCATGACCGTTCCTCATTGTTTTTGCGTTTTACGGCCAAAAAACTAGAATTCTGCCTGATTCCTATATGTTCGTGTGTTATAGCCCATGCCTTCCCAGTGGGCAGTGCCCCTGGACCCGGATCACCTAAAAAAATTTCGGGCCATCAAATACGACCTAAAGAACCATAGTCACTACCTCGCCATGACCGTTCCTTGTTTCTTTTGCGTTTTACGGCCAAAACCTAGAATTCCGCCCGATTCCCATATGTTCGTGTGCTATAGCCCATGCCTTCCTAGTGGGCAGTGCCCCCGAACTGGGATCGCCCAAAAATTTTCCAGGCCATCAAATACGACCTATGGAACCATAATCATCACCCCACCATGACCGTTCCTCATTTTGTGCGTTTTACGGCCAAAAAACTAGAATTCCGCCCGATTCCCATTTATTCGTGTGCTATAGCACACGCCATTCGAGTGGGCCCTAGCCCCCAGACCCCGATCGCCTAAAATTTTTTGGGCCATCCAATACGACCTAAGGCACCATAGTCACCGCCTCGCCATGACCGTTCCTCGTTTATTTGCGTTTTACGGCCAAACAACTAGAATTTAGCCCGATTACCATATTTGCTTGTGCCGCCTTCCGAGTGGGCCGGGACCCTCCGGACCCGGATCGCCTTAAATTTTTCGGGCAGTCAAATACGACCTTAGGAACCAAAGTCACTACCCCGCCATGACCATTCCTCATTTTGTTTTGCGTTTTCGTGTGCTATAGCCCACACCTTCCAAATGGGCATAGGCCCCCCGGAACTGGATCGCCTAAAATATTTCTAGGCCATCAGATACGACATAAGGAACCATAGTCACCGCCTCGCTATGAACGTTCCTCGTTTTTTGCCTTTTACGGCCAAATAACTAGAATTCCTCCCGATTCCCATATTTTTATGTGCTATAACCCATGCTTTTCAAGTGGGCCAGGCCCCCCGGACTCGAATCGCCTATAATTTTTTCGGGACATCAAATACGACCCAAGGAACCATAGTCACCGCCTCGGCATGACCATTCCTTGAATTTATTTGCATTTTACGGCCGAAAAACTAGAATTCAGCCCGATTCCCATAATTTCGTGTTCTATAGCCCACGCCTTACCGAGTGGGCCGGGCCCCCCGGACTCGGATCACATAAAAAGTTTTCGGGTCGTCAAATATGACCTGAAGAACCATATTCACCGCCTCACCATGAGCATTCCTCGCTTTTTTGCGTTTTACGGCCAAAAATCTATAATTCTGCCACATTCTCATATTTTTGTGTGCTATAGCCCACGCCTTCCGAGTGGGCCCGAGCCCTCCGAAACTGGATTGCGTAAAAACATTTTGGGCAGTCAAATACGACCTAAGGAACCATAGTCACCTCCCCTCCATGACCGTTTCTCATTATTTTAGTTTTACGGCCAAAACACTAGAATTCCGCCCGATTCCCATATTTGCTTGTGTCGCCTTTCGAGTGGGCCGGGCCCCTCCGGACCCGGATCACATTAAATTTTTCCGGGCCGTCAAATACGACCTTAGGAACCAAAGTCACCAACCCTCCATGACCATTCCCCGTTTTTATTTTTGCGTTTTTGTGTGCTATAGCCCACGCCTTCAAAGTGGGCCTAGGCCCCCGGAACTGGATCGCCTAAAATATTTCCGGACCATCAAATACGACATAAGGAACCAAATCACCGCCTTACCATGACCGTTCCTCGGCTTTTTGCATTTTATGGCAAAATAACTAGAATTCCTCCCGATTCTAATATTTTCGGGTGCTATAGCCCACGCTTTCCAAGTGGGCCCGAGCCCCCCGGAACCGGGTCGCCTAAAATATTTTCGGGCCATCATATACGACCTGAGGAACCATAGTCACCGCCCTGCCATGATCGTTCCTCATGTTTAGCATTTTTCGGCCAAAAAACTAGAATTCCACGCGATTCCCATATTTTCGTGTGCTATAGCCCACGCCTTCCAAGTGGGCCTGGGTCCCCCTAATCGGATCGCCTAAAATTTTTCCATTCCATAAAATACGACCTAAGGAACCATAGTAACCGCCTCTCCATGACCGTTCCTCGTTTCTTTTCGTTTTACGGCCAAACAACTTGAATTCTGCCTGATTCCAATATTTTCATATGCTAAAGCCCACGCCTTACGAGTGGGGCTGGCCCCCCGGACTCGCATCGCCTAAAGATTTTTCGGGCAATCAAATACGACCTAAAGAACCGTAGTCATCGCCTCTCCATGACCGTTCCTCGCTCTTTTGTGTTTTACGGCCAAAAAACTAGATTTCTGCCAGATTCCTATATTTTCGTGTGCTATAGCCCACGCTTTCCGAGTGGGCCCGGGCCCCCCGAAACTAAATTGCGTAAAAATTAACCGGGCAATCAAATACGACCTAAGGAACCATAGTCACCGCCCTACCATGTTTGTATCTCATTATTTTAGTTTTACGGATAAAAAACAAGAATTCTTCCCGATCCTCATATTTTCGTGTGCTATAGCCCACGCCTACAAAGTGGGTCCATGCCCCCCAGACTCGAATCGCCTAAAAATTTTTCGGGCCATCAAATACGACCTGATGAACCATAGTCACTGCCTTGCCATGACTGTTCCTCATTTGTTTTGTGTTTTATAGCCGAAAAACTAGAATTCCGCCCGATTCCCATATTTTCGTGTGCTATAGCCACGTCTTTCAAGTGGGCCTGGGTCCCCAGAACCGGATCACCTAAAATTTGTCCGGTCCATCAAATACGACCTAAGGAACCATAGTCACCATGTCGCCATGACCGTTCATCATTGTTTTTTGTTTTACGGCCAAACAACTTGAATTTTGCCCTATTCCAATATTTTCGTGTGCTATAGCCCATGCCTTTCCGAGTGGACCTGGTCCCCCGGACTCGGAACGCCTAAACTTTTTCGGGCCATCAAATACGACCTAAAGAACCATAGTCACCACCTCGCCACGATCGTTCCTCGCTTTTTTGTGTTTTACGGCCAAAAAACTAAAATTTTGCCCGATTCCCATATTTTCGTGTGCTATATAGCCCACGCCTTCCGAGTGAGCCCGGGCCCCCCGAAAGTGGATTGCGTAAATTTTTTCCGGGCAATCAAATACGACCTAAGGAAACATAGCCACAGCCCCTCCATGACCGTTCCTCATTTTCTTTGCGTTTTACGGCAAAAAACACTATAATTCAGCCCGATTACCATAATTTCGTGTACTATAGCCCACGCCTTCTGAGTGGGCCAGGCCCCTAGGACTCGGATCGCCTAAATATTTTTTGGGTCGTCAAATACGACCTGAAGAACCATAGTCACTGCCTCGCCATGACCGTTCCTCATTATTTTTGCGTTTTACGGCCAAAAAACTAGAATTTTGCCCGATTCCCATATGTTCGTGTGCTATAGCCCACGCCTTCCCAGTGGGCATTGCCTAAAATTTTTCTAGGCCATCAAATACAAGCTATGGAACCTTAGTCAAAGCCCTTCCATGACTGTTCCTCGTTTTTTGTGTTTTACGGCCAAAACACTAGAATTCTGCACGATTCCCATATTTTTGTGTGTTATAGCACATGCCTCCCGAGTGGGCCCAGGCCCCCGGACCCCGATCGCCTAAAATTTTCCGATCCATCAAATACGACATAAGGAACCATCGTCACCACCCCGCCATGACCGTTCCTCATTTCCTTTGCATTTTACGGCCAAAACACTAGAATTCAGCTCGATTACCATATTTGCTTGTGCCGCTTTCCGAGTGGGCCGGGCCCCTCCGGACCCGGATCGCCTTAATTTTTTTCGGGCCATCAAATACGACCTTAGGAACCTTAGTCACCACCCTGCCATGACCATTCCTCATTTTGTTTGCATTTTACATCCAAGAAACTAGAATTCCGCCTGATTCCCATATTTTCGTGTGCTATAGCCCACGCCTTCCAAGTGGGCCCACAAAACCGGATCGCCTAAAAATTTTCCAAGCCATCAAATATGACATAAGGAACCATAGTCACCGCGTTCAGAGTGCCCCCCCCCCCAAAACTGGATTGCATAAAACTTTTTTGGGCAATCAAATACGACCTAAGGAACCATAGTCACTGCCCCACCATGAACGTTTCTCATTATTTTTGTTTTACGGCCAAAAAACTAGAATTTTGCTCGATTCCCATATTTTTGTGTGCTATAGCCCACGCCTTCCGAGTGGGCCCGGGCCGTCCGGAACCGAATAGCCTTCAATTTTTATGGGCCATCAAATATGACCTAAGGAACCCTAGCCACCACCTCGCCATGACCGTTCCTCGTTGTTTTGCATTTTACGGCCAAAAAAAAATTCGGCTCGATTCCCATATTTTCTTGTGCTATAGTCCCCGCCTTCCAAGTGGCCATGGGCCCCCCAGAACAGGATCGCCTACAATTTTTTCGGGCCATCAAATACGACCTAAGGAACAATAGTCACTACCACGCCATGAACGTTTCTCATTTTTTTGCATTTTCCTACCAAAAAACTAGAATTCCGCCCGATTCCCATATTTTTTGGTGCTATGCCCACGCCTTCCGAATGGGCGCGGGCCCCCGGAACCTGATCGCCTAAAAATTTTCCGGGCTATGAAGTATGATATAAGGAACCATAGTTACAGCTCCGCCATGATCGTTCCTCGCTTTTTTGCGTTTTTCGGCCAAGAAACTAGAATTTCGCGAGATTCCCATATTTTCGTGTGCTATATCCCACGCCTTCTAAGTGGTCCCGGGCCGCCGGACCGGAGTAGTCTTAAAATTTTATGGGCCATCAATACGACCTAAGGAACCATAGCCACTGCCCCTCCATGACCATTCCTCGTTTGTTTTACGTTTTACGGCCAAAAACCTAGAATTCTGCCCGATTCCCATATTTTCGTGTGCTATAGCCCACGACTTCCGAGTGGGCCTAGGCCCCTCGGACTCCGATCGCCTAAAATTATTACGGGCCATCAAATACGACCTAAGGAACCATAGTAACCGCCCCACCATGACCGTTCCTAATTTTTTGTGTTTTACGGCCAAGAAACTAGAATTTCGCCCGATTTCCAAATTTTCGTGTGCAATATCCCACGCCTTCTTAGTGGGCCCGAGCTTCCCGAATCCGAATAGCCTTAAATATTTATGGGCCATCAAATACGACCTATGGAACCATAGTCACTGCCCCGCCATGACCGTTCCTCGGTCTTTTGCGTTTTACGGCCAAAAAGCTAGAATTCCGCCTGATTCCCATATTTTCGTGTGCTATAGCCCACGCCTTTCGAGTGGGCATGGGCCCCCCGGAACCGGATCGCCTAAGATATTTTTCGGCCATCAAATATGACCTAAGGAACAATAGTCACCGCCCCGCCATGAACGTTTCTCGTTTTTTTGCGTTTTCCTGCCAAACAACTAGAATTCCGCCCGATTCCCATATTTTCGTATGCTATGCCCACGCCTTTCGACTAGGCGTGGGCCCCCAGACTCCGATCGCCTAAAATATTTTCGGGCCGTCAAATACAACCTGAAGAACCGTATTCACCGCCCCGCCATGATTGTTCCTCGTGTTTTGTGTTTTACGACCAAAAAACTAGAATTTTGCCCGATTCTCATATTTTCGTGTTCTATAGCACACGCCTTGCGAGTGGGCCCGGGCCCCCGGATCCCGATCGCCTAAGATTTTTTTGGGCTTTCAAATACGACTTGAAGAACCATATTCACCGCTCTGCCATGACTGTTCCTCCTTTTTTGTGTTTTACGACAAAAAAACTAGAATTTCGCTTGATTCCCATATTTTTCGTGTTCTATAGCACACGCCTTCTGAGTGGGCCCGGGCCCCCGGACTCTAATCGCTGAAAAATTTTCGAGCCATCAAATACGATCTAAGGAACCATAGTCACCACCCTTCAATGACCGTTCCTCATTTTTTTGCGTTTTACGGCCAAAAAACTAGAATTCAACCCGATTACCATATTTGCTTGTGCCGCCTTCCGAGTGGGCCGGGTCCTTCCGGACCCAGATCGCCTTAAATTTTTTCGGGCAATCAAATACGACCTTAGGAACCATAGTCACCACTCCACCATGACCATTCCTCATTTGTTTTGCGTTTTACGGCCAAGAAACTTGAATTATGCCTGATTCCCATATTTTTGTGTGACCACACCTTCCAAGTGGGCACGGGTCCCCGGAACTGGATCGCCTAAAATTTTTCCGGGACATCAAATACGACCTAAGGAACCATAGTTACTGCCTCGCCATGACCGTTCCTTCTTTTTTGCGTTTTACGACCGAAAATATAGAATTCCGCCTGATTCCCATATGTTCGTGTGTTATAGCCCATGCCTTCCCAGTGGGCAGTGCCCCCGGACCCGGATCGCCTAAAATTTTTCCGGGCCATCAAATACGACCTAAAGAACCATAGTCACCACCTCTCCATGACCGTTCCTCGCTCTTTTGTGTTTTACGGCCAAAAAATTAGAATTTTGCTCGATTCCTATATTTTCATGTGCTATCCCACGCCTTCCGAGTGAGACCGGGCCCCTCGAAAGTGGATTGCGTATTATTTTTTCGGGCAATCAAATATTACCTAAGGAACCATAGTCAACTCCCTGCCATGACCGTTCCTCATTTTCTTTGCGTTTTACGGCCAAAACTCTAGAATTCAACCCGATTCCCATAATTTCGTGTGCTATATAGCCCACGTCTTCTGAGTGTGCCGTGCCCCCCGGACTCGGATCGCCTAAAAAATTTTTGGGTCATCAAATACGACCTGATGAACCATATTCACCGCCTCGCCATGACCGTTCCTCGCTTTTTTGCGTTTTTCGGCCAAAAAACTAGAATTCTGCCACATTCCCATATTTTCGTTTGTTGTAGCCCACGCCTTCCGAGTGGGCCCGGGTCCCTCGAAACTGGATTGCGTAAAAAGATTTCGGCCAATCAAATACGACCTAAGGAACCATAGTCACCGCCCCGCCATGACCGTTTCTCATTATTTTAGTTTTACGGTCAAAAAACTAGAATTCCGCCCGATTCCCATATTTTCATGTGTTATAGCCCACGCCTTCCGAGTGGGCCGGGCCCCCAAACTCGAATGGCCTAAAAAAATTTCAGGCCATCAAATACGATCTGAAGAACCATAGTCACAGCCTCGCTATGACCGTTCCTCATTTGTTTTGCGTTTTACGGCCAAAAAACTAGAATTCTGCCCCATTCCCATATTTTCGAGTGCTATAGCCCACGCCTTCCAAGTGGGCCTGGGTCCCCGGAACCGGATCACCTAAAATTTTTCCGGGCCATCAAATACGACCTAAAGAACCATAGTCAATGACTCACCATGACCGTTCCTCACTTTTTTGTGTTTTACAGCCAAAACTCTAGAATTCCGCATAATTCCCATATTTTTGTGTGTTATAGCACACGCCTTCCGAGTGGGCCCAGGCCCTCGGACCTCGATAGCCTAAAATTTTTCGAGCCATCAAATACGACATAAGTAACCATAGTCACCACCCTGCCATGACCGTTCCTCATTTTCTTTGCATTTTATGGCCAAGACACTAGAATTCAGTCCAATTACCATATTTGCTTGTGCCGCCTTCCGAGTGGGCCGGGCCCCTCCGGTCCCGGATCGCCTTAAAATTTTCGGGACATCAAATACAACCTTAGGAACCTTAGTCACCACCCCGCCATGACCATTCCTTGTTTTGTTTGAATTTTACGTCCAGGAAACTAGAATTCCGCCTGATTCCTATATTTTCGTGTGCTATAGCCCACGCCTTCCAAGTGGGCCCGGGTCCCCAGAACCGGATCATCTAAAAGTTTTCCTAGCCATCAAATACGACATAAGGAACCATAGTCACCGCCCTGCCATGACCGTTTCTCATTATTTTAGTTTTACGGTCAAAAAACTAGAATTCCGCCCGATTCCCATATTTTCATGTGTTATAGCCCACGCCTTCCGAGTGGGCCGGGCCCCTCCGGTCCCGGATCGCCTTAAAATTTTCCGGGACATCAAATACAACCTTAGGAACCTTAGTCACCACCCCGCCATGACCATTCCTTGTTTTGTTTGAATTTTACGTCCAGGAAACTAGAATTCCGCCTGATTCCTATATTTTCGTGTGCTATAGCCCACGCCTTCCAAGTGGGCCCGGGTCCCCAGAACTGGATCATCTAAAAGTTTTCCTAGCCATCAAATACGACACAAGGAACCATAGTCACCGCCCCGCCATGACCGTTTCTCATTATTTTAGTTTTACGGTCAAAAAACTAGAATTCCGCCCGATTCCCATATTTTCATGTGTTATAGCCCACGCCTTCCGAGTGGGCCGGGCCCCCAGACTCGAATGGCCTAAAAAATTTTCGGGCCATCAAATACGATCTGAAGAACCATAGTCACAGCCTCGCTATGACCGTTCCTCATTTGTTTTGCGTTTTACGGCCAAAAAACTAGAATTCTGCCCCATTCTCATATTTTCGAGTGCTATAGCCCGCGCCTTCCAAGTGGGCCTGGGTCCCCGGAACCGGATCGCCTAAAATTTTTCCGGGCCATCAAATACGACCTAAAGAACCATAGTCAATGCCTCACCATGACCGTTCCTCACTTTTTTGTGTTTTACAGCCAAAACTCTAGAATTCCGCATAATTCCCATATTTTTGTGTGTTATAGCACACGCCTTCCGAGTGGGCCCAGGCCCTCGGACCTCGATAGCCTAAAATTTTCCGAGCCATCAAATACGACATAAGTAACCATAGTCACCACCCTGCCATGACCGTTCCTCATTTTCTTTGCATTTTATGGCCAAGACACTAGAATTCAGTCCGATTACCATATTTGCTTGTGCCGCTTTCCGAGTGGGCCGGGCCCCTCCGGTCCCGGATCGCCTTAAAATTTTCCGGGACATCAAATACAACCTTAGGAACCTTAGTCACCACCCCGCCATGACCATTCCTTGTTTTGTTTGAATTTTACGTCCAGGAAACTAGAATTCCGCCTGATTCCTATATTTTCGTGTGCTATAGCCCACGCCTTCTAAGTGGGCCCGGGTCCCCAGAACCGGATCATCTAAAAGTTTTCCTAGCCATCAAATACGACATAAGGAACTATAGTCACCGCCCTGCCATGACCGTTTCTCATTATTTTAGTTTTACGGTCAAAAAACTAGAATTCCGCCCGATTCCCATATTTTCATGTGTTATAGCCCACGCCTTCCGAGTGGGCCGGGCCCCTAGACTCGAATGGCCTAAAAGATTTTCGGGCCATCAAATACGATCTGAAGAACCATAGTCACAGCCTCGCTATGACCGTTCCTCATTTGTTTTGCGTTTTACGGCCAAAAAACTAGAATTCTGCCCCATTCCCATATTTTCGAGTGCTATAGCCCACGCCTTCCAAGTGGGCCTGGGTCCCCGGAACCGGATCGCCTAAAATTTTTCCGGGCCATCAAATACGACCTAAAGAACCATAGTCAATGCCTCACCATGACCGTTCCTCACTTTTTTGTGTTTTACAGCCAAAACTCTAGAATTCCGCATAATTCCCATATTTTTGTGTGTTATAGCACACGCCTTCCGAGTGGGCCCAGGCCCTCGGACCTCGATAGCCTAAAATTTTCCGAGCCATCAAATACGACATAAGTAACCATAGTCACCACCCTGCCATGACCGTTCCTCATTTTCTTTGCATTTTATGGCCAAGACACTAGAATTCAGTCCGATTACCATATTTGCTTGTGCCGCCTTCCGAGTGGGCCGGGCCCCTCCGGTCCCGGATAGCCTTAAAATTTTCCGAGACATCAAATACAACCTTAGGAACCTTAGTCACCACCCCGCCATGACCATTCCTTATTTTGTTTGAATTTTACATCCAGGAAACTAGAATTCCGCCTGATTCCTATATTTTCGTGTGCTATAGCCCACGCCTTCCAAGTGGGCCCGGGTCCCCAGAACCGGATCATCTAAAAGTTTTCCTAGCCATCAAATACGACATAAGGAACCATAGTCACCGTGTTCCGAGTGCCCCCCCCCCTAAAAAAAAAAACTAGATTGCGTAAAAACATTTCGGGCAATCAAATACGACCTAAGGAACCATAGTCACCACCCCACCATGAACGTTTCTCATTTTTTTCGTTTTACGGCCAAAAAACTACAATTCCGCCCGATTCCCATATTTTCGTATGCTATAGCCCACGCCTTCCGAGTGGGCCCAGGCCGTCCGGAACCAAATTGCCTTAAATTTTTATGGGCCATCAAATACGACCTAAGGAACCATAGCCACCGCACCGCCATGACCGTTCCTCGTAGGTTTGCATTTTACGGCCAAAAAACTAGAATTACGCTCGATTCCTATATTTTCGTGTGCTATAGCCCACGTCTTCCGAGTGGGCATGGGCCCCCCGGAACAGGATCACCTACAATTTTTCCGGAACATCAAATACGACCTAAGGAACAATAGTCACTGCCACACCATGAAAGTTTCTCATTTTTTTGCGTTTTCCTCCCAAAAAACTAGAATTCCTACCGATTCCCATATTTTTTGGTGCTATGCCAACGCCTTCCGAGTGGGCGCGGGCACCCGAAACCTGATCGGCTAAAAATTTTTTAGGCCATGAAATACGATCTAAGGAACCATAGTTACTGCTCCGCCATGACCGCTCCTCATTTTTTTGCGTTTTACGGCCAAGAAACTAGAATTCCGCGAGATTCCCATATTTTCGTGTGCTATATCCCACACCTTCTAAGTGGGCCCGGGCCGCCCAGACCCGAGTAGTATTAAATTTTTATGGGCCATCAAATACGACCTAAGGAACCATAGCCACCGCCCCGCCATGAACATTCCTCATTTGTTTTACGTTTTACGGCCAAAATACTAGAATTCTGCTCAATTCCCATATTTTCGTGTGCTATAGCCCACGCCTTCCGAGTGGGCCTGGGCCAATCGGACCCCGATCGCCAAAAATTATTCTGGGCCATCAAATACGACCTAAGGAACCATAGTCACTGCCCACCATGACCGTTCCTCATTGTTTTGCATTTTACAGCCAAAAAACTTGAATTCAACACGATTACCATATTTTCGTGTGCCGCCTTCCGAGTGGGTCGGGCCCCTCCAGACCCGGATCGCCTTAAATTTTTCTGGTCCAACAAATACGACCTAAGTAACCATAGTCAATACCCCGCCATGACCATTCCTCATTTTTTGTGTTTTACGGCCAAGAAACTAGAATTCCGCCCGATTTCCATATTTTCGTGTGCAATATATCCCATGCCTTCTGAGTGGGTCCGGGCCGCCCGGACCCGAATAGCCTTAAATTTTTATGGGCCATCAAATACGACCTAAGGAACCATAGTCACTGCCCCGCCATGACCGTTCCTCGATCTTTTACGTTTTACGGCCCACGCCTTCCAAGTGGGCATGGGCCCCCCGGAACCGGATCGCCAACAATTTTTCTGGTCCATCAAATATGACCTAAGGAACAATAGTCACTGCCCCGCCATGAACGTTTCTCTTTTTTTTGCATTTTCCCGCCAAAAAATTTGAATTCTGCTCGATTCCCATATATTCGTATGTTATGCCCACGCCTTCCGAGTGGGCGCGGGGGCACCTAAAATATATTCGGGCCATCAAATACGACCTGAAGAACCATAGTCACTGCCCCGCCATGACTGTTCCTCGTTTTTTGTGTTTTACGACCAAAAAACTAGAATTTCCCCCGATTCCCATATTTTCGTATTCTATAGCACACTCCTTGGTAGTGGGCCCGGGACCTCGGACCGCTATCGCCTAAAATTTTTTTGGGCCGTCAAATACGACTTAAAGAACCATATTCACCACCCCACCATGACTGTTCCTCATTTTTTGTGTTTTACGACCAAAAAACTAGAATTTCGCCTTATTCCCATATTTTCGTGTTCTATAGCACACGCCTTCCGAGTGGGCCCAGGCCCCCGGATCGCCTAAAATTTTCTGAGCCATCAAATACGACCTAAGGAACCATAGTCACCGCCCTTCCATGACCGTTCCTCGTTATTTTTTCCTTTTACGGCCAAAAAACTAGAATTCAGCCCGATTACCATATTTGCTTGTGCCGCCTTCCGAGTGGGCCGGGCCCCTCCGGATCCGGATCGCCTTAAATTTTTCCGAGCAATCAAATACGACCTTAGTAACCATATTCACCACCACTCCATGACCATTCCTCATTTGTTTTGCGTTTTACGGCCAAGAAACTAGAAATTCGCCTGATTCCCATATTTTTGTGTTATATAGCCCACACCTTCCAAGTGGGCCCGGGCCCCCATAACTGGATCGCCTAAAATTTTTCTGGGACATCAAATACACCCTAAGGAACCATAGTCACCGCCTCGCCATGACCGTTCCTTGTTCTTTGCATTTTACGGTCGAAAAAATAGAATTCCGCTTGATTCCCATATTTTCTAGTGCTATAGCCCACGCCTTCCAAGTGGGCCTGGGTCCCCGGAACCGGATTGCCTACAATTTTTCCGGGACATCAAATACGACCTAAGTAACCATAGTCACTGCCTCGCCATGACCGTTCCTTGTTTTGTTTCATTTTACGGCCAAAAAACTTGAATTCTGCCAGATTCTAATATTTTCGTGTGCATAGCCCACGCCTTCCGAGTGTGCCTGGCCTCCCGGACTCGGATCGCCTAAAATTTTTCCGGGCCATCAAATACGACCTAAAGAACCGTAGTCACCGCCTCGCCATGACCGTTCCTCGCTTTTTTGTGTTTTACGGCCAAAAAACTAGAATTCTGCCCCATTCCCATATTTTCGTGTACTATAGACCACGCCTTTCGAGTGAGCCCCCCCCCCCCCCCCCCGAAAGTGGATTGCGTAAATTTTTTCCGGGCAATCATATATGACCTAAGGAATAATAGTCACCGCCTCGCCATGAACGTTCTTCCTTTTTTGTATTGTATGGCCAAAAAACTAGAATTCCTCCCGATTCCCATATTTTCGGGTGTTATAGCCCACGCCTTCCAAGTGGGCCCGGGCCCCCGAAACCGGATCGCGTAATTTTTTTTTGAGACATCCAATACGACCTATGGAACCATAGTCACCGCCTCGCTATGAACGTTTCTTGATTTTTTGCGTTTTAAGGCCAAAACACTAGAATTCCGCCCGATTCCCATATAGCCCACCCCTTCCAAGTGGGCCTGGGTCCCAGGAACCGGATCGCCAAAAAATTTTCAGGGCCATCAAATATGACCTAAGGAACCATAGTCACCGCCTCGCCATGACTGTTCCTTGTTTTTTTTCATTTTACGGCAAAAAAACTTGAATTTCGCCTGATTCCAATATTTTCATGTGCTATAGTCCACGCCTTCCGAGTGGGCCTAGCCCTAGGACTCGGATCGCCTAAATTTTTCCGGGTAATTAAGTACGACCTAAGTAACCATAGTCACTGCCTCGCCATGACCGTTCCTCGTTTTTTTTTTGTTTTACGGCAAAAAAACATGAATTCCGCCAGATTCCAATATTTTCATGTGCTATAGCCCACGCCGTCCGAGTGGGCATGCCCCCCCGGACTCGTCATCGCCTAAAACATTTTCGGGCCATCAAATATGACCTAAAGAACCATAGTCACCACCTCGCCATGACCGGTCATCGCTTTTTTGTGTTTTACGTCCAAAAAACTAAAATTCTACCCGATTCCCATATTTTCGTGTGTTATAGTCCAGGCGTTCCGAGTGCCCCCCCTCGAAACTGGATTGCGTGCAACTTTCCGGGCAATCAAATACGAACTAAGGAACAATAGTCACCACCCCACCATGACCGTGTCTCATTTTTATGGGCCATCAAATACGACCTAAGGAACCATAGTCACCGCCCCGCCATGACCGTTCCTCGTTGTTTTGCGTTTTACGGCCAAAAAACTAGAATTTCGCTCGATTCCGAGTGGACATTCCCCCCCGGAACCGGATCGCCTACAATTTTTCCGGGACATCAAATACGACCTAAAGAACAATAGTTACCACTCCTCCATGACCGTTCCTCATTTTTTTGCGTTTTACGGCCAAGAAACTAGAATTCCGCCCGATTCCCATATTTTCGTGTGCTATATCCCACGTCTTCTAAATGGGCTCGGGTCGCCCGGACCCAAGTAGTCTTAAATTTTTATGGGCCATCAAATACGACCTAAGGAACCATAGCCACCACCCCGCCATGACCATTCCTCATTTGTTTTACGTTTTACGGCCAAAAAACTAGAATTCTGCCTGATTCCCATATTTTTGTGTGCTATAGCCCACGCCTTCCGAGTGGGCCCTGGCCCCTCGAACCCCGATTGCCTATAATTATTTCGGGCCATCAAATACGACCTAAGGAGCCATAGTCACTGCCCCACCATGACCGTTCCTCATTGTTTTGAGTTTTACAGCCAAAAAACTAGAATTCAACACGATTACCATATTTTCGTGTGCCTCCTTACGAGTGGGTCGGGAACCTCCAGACTCGGATCGCCTACATTTATTCTAGGCCATCAAATATGACCTAAGGAACCATAGTCACAACCCCTCCATGACCGTTCCTTATTGTTTTGCGTTTTACGGCCAAGAAACAAGAATTGCGCCCGATTTCCATATTTTCATATTCTATGCCCACGTCTTCCGAGTGGGAGCGGGCCCCCGGACTCCGATCGCCTAAAAGTATTTCGGGCCATCAAATACGACCTGAAGAACCATAGTCACTGCCCCGCCATGACTGTTCCTTGTTTTTTGTGTTTTACGACCAAAAAACTAGAATTCCGCCAGATTCCCATATTTTCGTGTTCTATAGCACACGCCTTCCGGGTGGGCCCGGGCGCCTAGACCCCGATCGCCTAAAAAATTTTCTGGCCATCAAATACGACATGAAGAACCATAGTCACCGCCCCGCAAATGGCTGTTTCTCATTTTTTGTGTTTTACGACCAAAAAACTAGAATTTTGCTCGATTCCCATATTTTCGTGTTCCATAGCACACGCCTTCCGGGTGGGCCCGGGCCCCCGGACTCCGATCGCCATGACCAGTCCTTTTTTGTTTTTTGCATTTTACAGATAAAAAACTAGAATTCCGCCTGATTCCTATAGCCCATGCCTTCCCAGTGGGCCCCCCGGACCCGGATAGCCTAAACATTTTCAGGGCCATCAAATACGACCTAAGGAACCATAGTCACCGCTCTTCCATGACCTTTCCTCATTTCTTTTGTGTTTTACGGCCAAAAAACTAGAATTCTTCCCGATTCCCATATTTTCGGGTGCTATAGCCAAAGCCTTCCTTGTGGGCAGGACCACCGGACCCGGATCGCCTAAAAGTTTTCCAGGCCATCAAATAAGACCTATGGAACCATAGTCACCGCCCCGCCATGACTGTTCCTCATTTTTTGCATTTTACGGCCAGAAAATTAGAATTCTGCCCGATTCCCATATTTTCGTGTGCTATAGCCCACACCTTCCGAGTGGGCCCGGGCCTCCCGGACCCGAATAGCCTTAAATTTTTATGGGCCAACAAATACAACCTAAGGAACCATAGCCACCACCCCGCCATGACAATTCCTCGTTGTTTTGCGTTTTACGGGAAAAAAAAACTAGAATACCACTCGATTTCCATATTTTCGTGTGCTAGCCCACGCTTTCCGAGTGGGTAAGGGCCCCCCGGAACCGGATCGCCTACAATTTTTTCGGGCCATCAAATACGACCTAAGGAACAATAGTCATTGCCCCGCCATGAACGTTTCTCATTTTTTTGTGTTTTCCCGCCAAAAAACTAGAATTCCGCCCGATTCCCATATTTTCGTGTGCTATGCCCACGCCTTCCGAGTGGGCGCGGGCCTCCGGACCCCGATCGCCCAAAATCTTTTCGGGCCATCAAATACGACCTGAAGAACCATAGTCATCGCCCCGCCATGACTGTTCCTCATTTTTTGTGTTATACGGCTAAAAAACTAGAATTCCGCCAGATTCTCATATTTTCGTGTGCCACGCATTCCGAGTGGGCCCGGACCCCCGGACTCCGATCGCCTAAAATTTTCCGGTCCATTAAATACGACCTAAGGAACCATAGTCACCACCCAGCCATGACCGTTCCTCATTTTTTTGCATTTTACAGCAAAAAACTAGAATTCAGCCCGATTACCATATTTGCTTGTGCCGCATTTCGAGTGGGCCGGGCCCCTCCGGACCCGGATCACCTTAAATTTTTTTGGGCAATCAAATACGACATTATGAACTATAGTCATGACCCCTACATGACCATTCCTCATATGTTTTGCGTTTTACGGCCAAGAAACTTGAATTCCGCCCCATTCCCATATTTTCGTGTGATAGCCCACGCCTTTCAAGTGGGCCGGTCCCCCAGAACCAGATCGGCTAAAATTTTTTAGGGACATCAAATACGACCTAAGGAACCATAGTCACCGCCTCGCCATGACCGTTCCTTCTTTTTTGCGTTTTACGGCCGAAAAATTAGAATTCCGCTCGATTCCCATATTTTTGTGTGTTGTAGCCCACGCCTTCCAAGTGGGCCTGGGTCCTAGGAACCGGATCGCCTAAAAAATTTTCGGGACATCAAATATGACCTAAAGAATAATAGTCACCACCTGGCCATGACCGTTCCTCGTTTATTTTAGATTTACGGCCAAAATACTTGAATTCCGCCCGATTCCAATATTTTCGTGTGCTATAGCCCACGCCTTCCGAGTGGGCCTGGTCCCCCGGACCTGAATCGCCTAAAAAACTTTCGGGCCATCAAATACGACCTAAAGAACCATAGTCACCGCTTCGCCATGACCGTTACTCGCTTTTTTGCATTTTACGGCCTAAAATAGAATTCTGCCTGATTCCCATATGTTCCGGTGATGTAGCCCACGCCTTCTGAGTGGGCCCGGGGCCCCCCTGAAACTGGATTGCGTAAAAAATTTCCGGGCTATCAAATACGACCTAAGGAACCATAGTCACCGCCCCGCCATGACCGTAACTCGTTTATTTGCATTTTACGGCCACAAAACTAGAATTCAGCCCGATTACCATATTTGCTTATGCCGCCTTCCGAGTGGGCCGGACCCAGATCGCCTTAAATTTTTCCAGGACATCAAATATGACCTTAGGAACCATAGTCACC
Organism: Nicotiana tomentosiformis; assembly: GCF_000390325.3. Taxonomy (NCBI): domain Eukaryota; kingdom Viridiplantae; phylum Streptophyta; class Magnoliopsida; order Solanales; family Solanaceae; genus Nicotiana; species Nicotiana tomentosiformis. Next base: position 246,478 of record NW_027174609.1, read on the forward strand.
ACCTCGCCATGACCGTTCCTTGTTTTTTTCATTTTATGGCCAAAAAACTAGATTTCCGCCCTATTCTCATATTTTCGTGTGCTATAGCAACAATACCTTCCGAGTGGGCCTGGCCCCCCGGACTCGGATCGCCTAAAATTTTTTAGGGCCATGAAATACGACCTAAAGAACCATAGCCACCGCCTTTCCATGACCGTTCCTCTCTTTTTTGCGTTTAACGGCCAAAAAACTAGAATTCTGCCTGATTCCCATATTTTCGTTTGCTATATAGCCCACGCCTTCCGAATGGTCCCGGCCCCCCAAAACTGGATTGCGTAAAATTTTTTCGGGTAATAAAATACGACCTAAGTAACCATAGTCACCACCCCGCCATAAACGTTTCTCATTTTTTTTGTTTTACGGCCAAAAAACTAGAATTTCGCTCGATTCACATATTTTCGTTTGCTATAGCCCACGCCTTCCGAATGGTCGCGGGCCCCCGGACCCCGATGGCCTAACAAATTTTCGGACCATGAAATACGACCTAAGGAACCATAGTTACCTCCCCGCCATGATCGTTCCTCATTTTTTGCATTTTACGGCCAAAAAACCAGAATTCCGCCTGATTCCCATATTTTCGTATGCTAGCCCACGCCTTCCCAGTGGGCAGGGCCCCCGGATCGCCTAACATTTTTCCGGGACATCAAATACGACCTAAGGAACCTTAGTCACCGCCCCGCCATGACCGTTAATCATTGTTTTGCGTTTTAACGGCCAAAAAACTAGAATTCTGCCCGATTCCCATATTTTCGTGTGTTATAACCCACGCCTTCCGAGTATCCCCGGGCCCCCTAGAACCGGATCACCTAAAATTTTTTTGGGCCATCTAATACGACCTATGGAACCATAGTCACCGCCCCGCCATGACCGTTCCTCGACCTTTTGCATTTTACGACCAAAAAACTAGAATTTTGCCCGATTCCCATATTTTCATGTGCTATAGCCCACGCATTCCCAGTGGGCCCGGGGCCCCCGGACTGCGATCGCCTAAAATGTTTCCCGTCCATCAAATATGACCTAAGGAACCATAGTCACTGCCCCGCCCTGACCGTTTCTCATTTATTTGTGTTTTACGACAAAAAAACTAGAATTCAGCTCGATTACCATATTTTCGTGTTCCGCCTTCCGAGTGGGTCGGGCCCCTCAAGACCCGGATTGCTTTAAATTTTTTCGGGTCATCATATACGACCTAAGAAACCATAGCCACTGCCCCTCCATGACCGTTCCTCATTTTTTTGCGTTTTACGGCCAAGAAACTAGAATTCCGCCTGATTCTCATATTTGCGTGTGCCAACGTCTTCCGAGTGGGCCCGTGCCGCCCGGACCTGGATAGGCTAAAAAAATTTTGGGCCATCAAATACGACCTAAGGAACCATAGTCACCACCCCGCCATGACCATTCCTCGCGTTTTTGCGTTTTAAGGCCAAGTAACTAGAATTCCACCTAATTCCCATATTTTTGTGTGCTATAGCCCACGCCTTCCGAGTGAGCTCGGGCCCCCCGGAACCGGATCGCCTAAAATTTTTCCAGGCCATCAAATACGATCTAAGGAACCATAGTCAATGCCCCGCCAGACCGTTCCTCCATTTTTTGTGTTGTACGGCCAAAAACCTAGAATTCCGCGCGATTCCCATATTTTCGTGTGCTATGGCCCACGCTGGTTCTGGGGGCCCCGGGACCACTCGGAAGGTGTGGGCTATAGCACACGAAAAATGGGAATCGGGCGAAATTCTAGTTTTTTGACCGTAAAATGCAAATAAATGAGGAGAGGTCATGAAGGGGCAGTGACTATGGTTCATTAGGTCGTATTTGATGGCCCGAAAATATTTTAGGCGATCCGAGTCCGGGGGGCCTGCCCACTGGGAAGGCGTGGGCTATATCACACGAAAATATGGGAATTGGCGGAATTCTAGTTTTTTGGCTGTAAAAAGCAAATCAGGAGGAGCGGTCAACGCAAGGAGGTGACTACGGTTCTTAATGTCGTATTTGATGGCCTAAAAAAAATTTAGTCGATCTGAATCCTGGGGGGGTGACTACGGAATTCTAGTTTTTTGGCCGTATAATGCAAACAATGAGGAACGATCATGGCGGGGAGGTGACTATGGTTCCTTAGGTCGTATTTGATGGCCCGGAAATTTTTTAGGCGATCCGAGTTTGGGGGGACCGAGCCCACTCGGAAGGCGTCGGTTAAAACAGACGAAAATATGGGAATCGGGCAGAATTCTAGTTTTTTGGCCGTAAAACGCAAAACCTGAAGAACGATCATGGTGGGGCGGTGACTATGGTTCCTTAGGTACTATTTCATGGCCCGGAAAAGTTTTGGGCGTTCGGGGTCCGAGAACCCATGCCCACTCGAAAGGCGTGGGCTGTAGCACACAAAAATATGGGAATCGCGTGAAATTCTAGTTTTTTGGCCGTAAAACGCAAAAAAATGAGGATCGGTCATGCCGAGGCGGTGACTATGGTTATTAATGTTGTATTTGATGGCCCAAAATTTTTTTAGGCGATCCGAGTCTGGGGGCCCGACCCACTTATAATGAGTGGGCTATAGCACACGAAAATATGTGAATCGGGCGGAATTCTAGTTTTTTGGCTGTAAAATGCAAAATATGAAGAACGATCCTAGCGGAGCGGTAACTATGGTTCCTAAGGTCGTATTTCATGGCCCGTAAAAGTTGTAGGAAATCGAGGTCCTAGGGCCTGCGCCCACTCGGAAGGCGTGGGCTATAGCACACGCAAATATAGAAATCGGGCGGAATTCTAGTTTTTTGGTCGGAAACGCAAAAAACAAGGAATGGTCATGGCAGGGCGGTTACTATGGTTCCTTAGGTCATCTGTGATGGCCCGGTAAATTTTTAGGCGATCTAGTTCGTGGGCCCCGGGACCACTCGGAAGGCGTGGGCTATAACACACGAAAAAATGGGAATCAAGCGGAATTCTTGTTTTTTGGCCATAAAATGCAAACAAACGAGGAACGGACATGGCGGGGCACTGACTATGGTTTCTTAGGTCTTATTAGATGGCCCAAAAACATTTTAGGAGATCGGGGTCCGGGGGGCCCGGGCCCACTCGAAAGGCGTGGTCTATTGCACACGAAAATATGGGTATCAGGCGGAATTCTAGTATTTTGGTCGTAAAACAAGGAGAGGCCATTGAAGGGCGGTGACTATGGTTCCTTAGGTTGTATTTGATGGCCCAAAAATATTTTAGGTGATCCGAGTCCGGGGCCCCCGACCCAATTGTAAGGCGTAGGCTATAGCACACGAAAATATGGGAATTGGGTGGAATTCTAGTTTTTTGGCAGTAAAACGCAAAAAATGAGGAATTATCATGGCGGAGCGGTAACTATGGTTCCTTAGGTCATATTTCATGGCCCTGAAAAGTTTTAGGGGATCCAGGTCCCACTCGGAAGGCGTGGGCTATAGCACACGAAAATATGGGAATCGGGCGGAATTCTAGTTTTTTGGTCGAAAACGCAAAAAAAGAGGAACGGTCATGGCAAGGTGGTGACTATGGTTCCATAGGTCTTTTGATGGCCCAAAATTTTTTTAGGCGATCCAGTAGCCCACTCGAAGGCGTGAGTTATAGCACACGAAAATATGAGAATCGGGCGGAATTCTAGTTTTTTGGCCGTAAAACGCAAAAAATGAGGAACGATCATGACGGAGAGGTAAATATGGTTCCTTAGGTTGTATTTCATGGCCCAGAAAAGTTTTAGGCGATCGGGGTCCGGGGGCCCGTGCCCACTCAGAAGGCGTGGGCAATAGCACACGAAAATATGGAAATCGGGCGGAATTCTTGTTTTTTGGCCGATAACGTAAAAAAACGAGGAACGATCATGTTGGGACAGTGACTATGGTTCCTTAGGTTGTATGTGATGACCCGAAAAATTTTTAGGCGATCCGGTTTCGGGGGGCCAGGGCCCAATCGGAAGGCGTGGGCTATAGCACATGAAAATATGAGAATCGGGCGGAATTCTAGTTTTTTGGCCGTAAAATGCAAAACAACGTGGAGAGGTCATGGCGAGGCAGTGACTATGGTTCCTTAGGTCATATTTGATGGCACTAAAATATTTTAGGCGATCCGGGTCCGGGGGCCTGCCTAGTGGGAATGCATGGGCTATACCACACGAAAATATGGGAATCGGGCGGAATTCTAGATTTTTGGCCATAAAATGCAAAACAAGAGGATCGGTCATGGCAATGCGGTGATTATTGTTCTCAATGTTGTATTTGATGGCCCAAAAAATTTTTAGGTGATCCGAATCCTGGGGGCCCGGCCCACTCGGAAGGCGTGGGCTATAGCACTCGAAAATATGGGAATCGGGCAGAATTCTTGGTTTTTTGCCGTAAAACGCAACAAATGAGCAATGATAATGGTGGGGCGGTGACTATGGTTCCTTAGGTCGTATTTGATGGCCCAAAAACATTTTAGGCGATGCGAGTCTGGGGCCCGACCCACTTGTAAGGCCTGGGCTATAGCATACGAAAATATGGGAATCGGGCGAAATTCTAGTTTTTTGGCCGTAAAATGCAAAAAATTAGGAACGATCACGGCAGAGCTGTAACTATGGTTCCTTAGGTCGTATTTCATGGCCCTGAAAAGTTTTAGGCGATCGGGGTCCTGGGGCCTGTGCCCACTCGGAAGGCGTGGGCTATAGCACACGAAAATATGGGAATCGGGCGGAATTCTAGTTTTTTGGTCGAAAATGCAAAAAAACGAGGAACGGTCATGGCAAGGCGGTGAATATGGTTCCATAGGTCATATTTGATGGCCCAAAACAATTTTAGGCGATCCGGTGGCCCACTCGAAGGCATGGGTTATAGCACACGAAAATATGAGAATCGGGCGGAATTTTAGTTTTTTGGCCGTAAAACGCAAAAAATGAGGAACGATCACGACAGAGCGGTAAATATGGTTCCTTAGGTTGTATTTATGGTCCGGAAAAGTTTTAGGCGATCGGGGTCCGGGGGCCCGTGCCCACTCAGAAGGCGTGGGCTATAGCACAGGAAAATATGGAAATCGGGCGGAATTCTTGTTTTTTGGCCGATAACGCAAAAAAACGAGGAACGATCATGTCGGGACAGTGACTATGGTTCCTTAGGTTGTATGTGATGACCCGGAAAATTTTTAGGCGATCCGGTTTCGGGGGGCCAGGGCCCAATCGGAAGGCGTGGGCTATAGGACACGAAAATATGAGAATGGGGTGGAATTCTAGTTTTTTGGCCGTAAAATGCAAAACAACGTGGAGAGGTCATGGCGAGGCAGTAACTATGGTTCCTTAGGTCATATTTGATGGCCCTAAAATATTTTAGGCGATCCGGGTCCGGGGGCCTACCCAATGGAAATGCATGGGCTATACCACACGAAAATATGGGAATCGGGCGGAATTCTAGTTTTTTGGCCGTAAAATAAAAAACAAGAGGATCGGTCATGGCAATGCGGTGATTATGGTTCTCAATGTCGTATTTGATGGCCCTAAAAAATTTTAGGCGATCTGAATCCGGGCCCCCCGACCCAATTGTAAGGCGTAGGCTATAGCACATGAAAATATGGGAATTGGGTGGAATTCTAATTTTTTGGCCGTAAAACGCAAAAAATGAGGAACTATCATGGCAGAGCGGTAACTATGGTTCCTTAGGTCGTATTTAATGGCCCTGAAAAGTTTTAGGCGATCGGGGTCCTGGGGCCTGTGCCCACTCGGAAGGCGTGGGCTATAGCACACGAAAAACATGGGAATCGGGCGGAATTCTAGTTTTTTGGTAAAAAACGCAAAAGAACGAGGAACGGTCATGGCAAGGCTATGACTATGGTTCCATAGGTCGTATGTGATGGCCCGAAACCTTTTTAGGCGATCCGGTTCCGGGGGGCCGGGGCCCACTCGAAGGCGTGGGTTATAGCACACGAAAATATGAGAATCGGGCGGAATTCTAGTTTCTTAGCCGTAAAACGCAAAAAATGAGGAACGATCACGACGCAGCGGTAAATATGGTTCCTTAGGTTGTATTTCATGGCCCGAAAAAGTTTTAGGTGATCGGGGTCCGGGGGCCCGTGCCCACTCAGAAGGCGTGGGCTATAGCACACGAAAATATGGAAATCGGGCGGAATTCTTATTTTTTGGCCGATAACGCAAAAAAAAGAGGAACGATCATGTCGGGACAGTGACTATGGTTCCTTAGGTTGTATGTGATGACTCGGAAAATTTTTAGGCGATCCGGTTTTGGGGGGCCATGGCCCAATCGGAAGGTGTGGGCTATAGCACACGAAAATATGAGAATCGGGCGAAATTCTAGTTTTTTGGCCGTAAAATGCAAAACAACAAGGAGAGGTCATGGTGAGGCAGTGACTATGGTTCCTTAGGTCATATTTGATGGCCCTAAAATATTTTAGGCGATCCGGGTCCGGGGGCCTACCCAATGGGAATGCATGGGCTATACCACATGAAAATTTGGGAATCGGGCGGAATTCTAGTTTTTTGGCCGTAAAATAAAAAACAAGAGGATCGGTCATGGCAATGCGGTGATTATGGTTCTCAATGTCGTATTTGATGGCCCTAAAAATTTTTAGGCGATCTGAATCCGGGGGGCCCGGCCCACTTGGAAGGCGTGGGCTATAGTACACGAAAAATATTGGAATCGGGTCGTATAACGCAAAAAACAAGGAATGGCCAAGGCAGGGCGGTGACTATGGTTCCTTAGGTCATCTGTGATGGCCCGGGAATATTTTAGGCAATCCGGGTCCGGGGGCCCCGGGACCACTCGGGCAGAATTCTAGTTTTTTGGCCGTAAAATGCAAAATCTGAAGAACGATCATGGTGGGGCGGTGACTATGGTTCCTTAGGTAGTATTTCATGGCCCGGAAAAGTTTTGGGCGTTCGGGGTCCGGGGACCCACGCCCACTCGAAAGGCGTGGGCTGTAGCACACGAAAATATGAGAATCGCGCGAAATTCTAGTTTTTTGGCCGTAAAACGCAAAAAAATGAGGATCGGTCATGCCGAGGCGGTGACTATGGTTCTTAATGTCGTATTTGATGGCCAAAATTTTTTTTAGGCGATCCGAGTCTGGGGGCCCGACCCACTTATAATGCGTGGGCTATAGCACACGAAAATATGTGAATCGGGCGGAATTCCAGTTTTTTGGCTGTAAAATGCAAAATATGAAGAACGATCCTAGCGGAGCGGTAACTATGGTTCCTAAGGTCGTATTTCATGGCCCGTGAAAGTTTTAGGAAATCGAGGTCCTAGGGCCCGCGTCCACTCGGAAGGCATGGGCTATAGCACACGCAAATATAGAAATCGGGCGGAATTCTAGTTTTTTGGTCGGAAACGCAAAAAACAAGGAATGGTCATGGCAAGGCGGTGACTATGGTTCCTTAGTTCATCTGTGATGGCCCGGAAAAATTTTAGGCGATCTAGTTCGTGGGCCCCGGGACCACTCGGAAGGCGTGGGCTATAACACACGAAAAAATGGGAATCAAGCGGAATTCTTATTTTTTGGCCATAAAATGCAAACAAACGAGGAACGGACATGGCGGGGCACTGACTATGGTTTCTTAGGTCTTATTAGATGGCCCAAAAACATTTTAGGCGATCGGGGTCCGGGGGGCCCGGGCCCACTCGAAAGGCATGGTCTATTGCACACGAAAATATGGGTATCAGGCGGAATTCTAGTATTTTGGCCGTAAAACAAGGAGAGGCCATGGAAGGGCGGTGACTGTGGTTCCTTAGGTTGTATTTGATGGCCCGAAAATATTTTAGGTGATCCGAGTCCGGGCCCCCCGACCCAATTGTAAGGCGTAGGCTATAGCACACGAAAATATGGGAATTGGGTGGAATTCTAGTTTTTTGGCTGTAAAACGCAAAAAATGAGGAACTATCATGGCGGAGTGGTAACTATGGTTCCTTAGGTCGTATTTCATGGCCCTGAAAAGTTTTAGGCGATCCAGGTCCTGGGGCCTGTGCCCACTCGGAAGGCGTGGGCTATAGCACACGAAAATATGGGAATCGGGCGGAATTCTAGTTTTTTGGTCGAAAACGCAAAAAAAAGAGGAACGGTCATGGCAAGGTGGTGACTATGGTTCCATAGGTCGTGTGTGATGGCCCAAAAAATTTTTAGGCGATCCGGTGGCCCACTCGAAGGCGTGGGTTAAAGCACACGAAAATATGAGAATCGGGCGGAATTCTAGTTTTTTGGCCGTAAAACGCAAAAAATGAGGAACGATCACGACGGAGCGGTAAATATGGTTCCTTAGGTTGTATTTCATGGCCCAGAAAAGTTTTAGGCGATCGGGGTCCAGGGGCCCGTGCCCACTCAGAAGGCGTGGGCTATAGCACACGAAAATATGGAAATCGGGGGGAATTCTTGTTTTTTGGCCGATAACGCAAAAAAACGAGGAACGATCATGTCGGGACAGTGACTATGGTTCTTTAGGTTGTATGTGATGACTCGGAAAATTTTTAGGCGATCCGGTTTTGGGGGGCCAGGGCCCAATCGGAAGGCGTGGGCTATAGCACACGAAAATATGAGAATCAGGCGGAATTCTAGTTTTTTGGCCGTAAAATGCAAAACAACGAGGAGAGGTCATGGCGAGGCAGTGACTATGGTTCCTTAGGTCATATTTTATGGCCCTAAAATATTTTAGGCGATCCGGGTCCGGGGCCCTGCCCAGTGGGAATGCATGGGCTATACCACACGAAAATATGGGAATCGGGCGAAATTCTAGTTTTTTGGCCGTAAAATGCAAAACAAGAGGATCGGTCATGGAAATGCGGTGATTATGGTTCTCAATGTTGTATTTCATGGCCTGAAAAGTTTTTAGGCGATCCGAATCCTGGGGGCTCGGTCCACTCGGAAGGCGTGGGCTATAACACTCGAAAATATGGGAATCGGGCAGAATTCTTGTTTTTTGACCGTAAAACGCAACAAATGAGCAATGATAATGGTGGGGCGGTGACTATGGTTTCTTAGGTCGTATTTGATGGCCCAAAAACATTTTAGGCGATGCGAGTCTAGGGGCCCGACCCACTTGTAAGGCCTGGGCTATAGCATACGAAAATATGGGAATCGGGCGGAATTCTAGTTTTTTGGCCGTAAAATGCAAAAAATTAAGAACGATCACGGCGGAGCTGTAACTATGGTTCCTTAGGTCGTATTTCATGGCCCTGAAAATTTTTAGGCGATCGGGGTCCTGGGGCCTGTGCCCACTCGGAAGGCGTGGGCTATAGCACACGAAAATATGGGAATCGGGCGGAATTCTAGTTTTTTGGTCGAAAACGCAAAAAAAAGAGGAACGGTCATGGCAAGGCGGTGACTATGGTTCCATAGGTCATATGTGATGGCCCAAAAAATTTTTAGGCGATCCGGTGGCCCACTCGAAGGTGTGGGTTATAGCACACGAAAATATGAGAATCGGGCGAAATTCTAGTTTTTTGGCCGTAAAATGCAAAAAATGAGGAACGATCACGACGGAGCGGTAAATATAGTTCCTTAGGTTGTATTCCATGGCCCGGAAAAGTTTTAGGCGATCGGGGTCCAGGGGCCCGTGCCCGCTCAGAAGGCGTGGGCTATAGCACACGAAAATATGGAAATCGGGCGGAATTCTAGATTTTTGGCCGATAACGCAAAAAAACGAGGAACGATCATGTCGGGACAGTGACTATGGTTCCTTAGGTTGTATGTGATGACCCGAAAATGTTTTAGGCCATCCGGTTTCGGGGGGCCAGGGCCCAATCGGAAGGCTTGGGCTATAGCACACAAAAATATGAGAATCGGGCGGAATTCTAGTTTTTTGGCCGTAAAATGCAAAACAACGTGGAAAGGTCATGGCGAGGCAGTGACTATGGTTCCTTAGGTCATATTTGATGGCCCTAAAATATGTTAGACTATCCGGGTCCGGGGGCCTGCCCAATGGGAATGCATGGGCTATACCACACGAAAATATGGGAATCGGGCGGAATTCTAGTTTTTTGGCCGTAAAATGAAAAACAAGAGGATCGGTCATGGCAATAAGGTAATTATGGTTCTCAATGTCGTATTTGATAGCCCTAAAAAATTTTAGGCGATCTGAATCCGGGGGGGCCGGCCCACTTGGAAGGCGTGGGCTATAGCACACGAAAATATTGGAATCGGGCCGTATAACGCAAAAAATGAGGAACGATCATGGCAGGGCGGTGACTATGGTTCCTTAGGTCATATATGATGGCCCGGAAAGGTTTTAGGCGATCCGGGTCTGGGGGGCCTGAGCCCACTCGGAAGGCGTAGGCTAAAGCACACGAAAATATGGGAAGTGGGCGAAATTCTAGTTTTTTGGTCGTAAAAAGCAAAATCTGAAGAACGATCATGGCGGGGCGGTGACTATGGTTCCTTAGGTCATATTTCATGGACCGGAAAAGTTTTAGGCGATCCGGTTTCGGGGGGGTCAGGGGGCCCGTGCCCACTTAGAAGGCGTGGGATATAACAAATGAAAATATGGGAATCAGGCGAAATTCTAGTTTTTTGGCCGAAAATGCAAAACAACGAGGAGAGGTCATGGCGAGGCAGTGACTATGGTTCCTTAGGTCATATTTGATGGCCCTAAAATATTTTAGGCGATCCGGGTTCGGGGGCCTGCCCAGTGGGAATGCATGGGCTATACCACACGAAAATATGAGAATCGGGCAAAATTCTAGTTTTTTGGCCGTAAAATGTAAAACAAGAGGATCGTTCATGGAAATGCGGTGATTATGGTTCTCAATGTTGTATTTGATGGCCCGAAATTTTTTAGGCGATCCGAATCCTAGGGGCCCGGCCCACTCAGAAGGCGTGGGCTATAGCACTCGAAAATATGGGAATCGGGCGGAATTCATAGGTTGTATGTGATGGCCCGTAAAAGTTTTAGGCGATCCGGTTTTGGGGGGCCATGGCCCAATCGGAAGGTGTGGGCTATAGCACACGAAAATATGAGAATCGGGCGAAATTCTAGTTTTTTGGCCGTAAAATACAAAACAACAAGGAGAGGTCATGGAGAGGCAGTGACTATGGTTCCTTAGGTCATATTTGATGGCCCTAAAATATTTTAGGCGATCCGGGTCCGGGGGCCTGCCCAGTGGGAATGCATGGGCTATACCACACGAAAATATGGGAATCGGGCGGAATTCTAGTTTTTTGGCCGTAAAATGCAAAACAAGAGGATCGGTCATAGCAATGCGGTGATTATGGTTCTAAATGTCGTATTTGATGGCCCTAAAAAATTTTAGGCGATCTGAATCCGGGGGGCCCGGCCCACTTGGAAGGCGTGGGCTATAGCACACGAAAAATATTGGGATCGGGTCGTATAACGCAAAAAATGAGGAACGATCATGGCAGGGCGGTGACTATGGTTCCTTAGGTCATATTTGGAGGCCCGGGAATATTTTAGGCGATCCTGGTTCGGGGGGCCTGCCCAGTGGGAATGCGTGGGATATATCACACGAAAATATGGGAATCAGGCGGAATTCTTGTTTTTTGGCCATAAAATGCAAACAAACGAGGAACGGACATGGCGGGGCAGTGGCTATGGTTCCTTAGGTCTTATTAGATGGCCCAAAAATATTTTAGGCGATCGGGGTCCGGGGGCCCCGGGCCCACTCGAAAGGCGTGGTCTATAGCACACGAAAATATGGGTATCAGGCGGAATTCTAGTATTTTGGCCGTAAAACAAGGAGAGGCCATGGAAGGGCGGTGACTATGGTTCCTTAGGTTGTATTTGATGGCCCGAAAATATTTTAGGTGATCTGAGTCCGGGGGCCCCGACCCAATTGTAATGCGTAGGCTATAGCACACGAAAATATGGGAATTGGGTGGAATTCTAGTTTTTTGGCCGTAAAACGCAAAAAATGAGGAACTATCATCGCGGAGCGGTAACTATGGTTCCTTAGATCGTATTTCATGGCCTTGAAAAGTTTTAGGCGATCGGGGTCCTGGAGCCTGTGCCCACTCGGAAGGCGTGGGCTATAGCACACGAAAATATGAGAATCGGGCGGAATTCTAGTTTTTTGGTCAAAAATTCAAAAAACAAAGGAACGGTCATGGCAAGGCTGTGACTATGGTCCCATAGTTCGTATGTGATGGCCCGAAACCTTTTTAGGCGATCCGGTTCCGGGGGGCCGGGGCCCACTCGAAGGCGTGGGTTATAGCACACGAAAATATGAGAATCGGCCGGAATTCTGGTTTTTTGGCCGTAAAACGCAAAAAATGAGGAACGATCACGACAGAGCGGTAAATATGGTTCCTTAGGTTGTATTTCATGGCCCGGAAAAGTTTTAGGCGATCGGAGTCCTGGGGCCCGTGCCCACTCAGAAGGCGTGGGCTATAGCACACGAAAATATGGAAATCGGGCGGAATTCTTGTTTTTTGGCCGATAACGCAAAAAAACGAGGAATGATCATGTCGGGACAGTGACTATGGTTCCTTAGGTTGTATGTGATGACCCGGAAAATTTTTAGGCGATCCGGTTTCGGGGGGCCATGGCCTTATCGGAAGGTGTGGGCTATAGCAAACGAAAATATGAGAATCGGGCGAAATTCTAGTTTTTTAGCCTTAAAATTCAAAACAACAAGGAGAGGTCATGGCGAGGCAGTGACTATGGTTCCTTAGGTCATATTTGATGGCCCTAAAATATTTTAGGCGATCCGGGTCCCGGGGCCTGCCCAGTGGGAATGCATGGGCTATACCACGCGAAAATATGGGAATCGGGCGGAATTCTAGTTTTTTGGCCGTAAAATGCAAAACAAGAGGATCGGTCATGGCAATGCGGTGATTATGGTTCTCAATGTCGTATTTGATGGCCCGAAAATTTTTTAGGAGATCCGAATCCTGGGGGCCCGGCCCACTCGGAAGGCGTGGGCTATAGCACACAAAAATATGGGAATCGGGCAGAATTCTTGTTTTTTGGCTGTAAAACGCAACAAATGAGCAATGATAATGGCGGGGCGGTGACTATGGTTCCTTCGGTCGTATTTGATGGCCCAAAAACATTTTAGGCGATGCGAGTCTGGGGGCCCGGCCCACTTGTAAGGCCTCGGCTATAGCATACGGAAATATGGGAATCGAGCGGAATTCTAGCTTTTTGGCCGTAAAATGCAAAAACCTAGGAACGATCACGGCGGAGCTGTAACTATGGTTCCTTAGGTCGTATTTCATGGCCCAAAAAGTTTTAGGCGATCGGGGTCCGGGGGCTAGCACCTACATGAAAATATGGGGATCGGGCGGAATTCTAGTTTTTGGCCGGAAACACAAAAAAACAAGGAACGGTCATGGCAGGTCGGTGACTATGGTTCCTTAGGTCATATGTGATGGCCTGGAAAATTTTTAGGCGATCCGGTTCCAGGTGCCAGGGCCCACTCGAAGGCGTGGGCTATAGCACACGAAAATATGAGAATCGGGCGAAATTCTAGTTTTTTGACCGTAAAATGCGAAACAACGAGGAGAGGTCATGGAGGGGCAGTGACTATGGTTCCTTAGGTAATATTTGATGGCCCAGAAAATTTTTATGCGATCCAGTTCTGGGGGGCCCGGGCCCACTTGGAAGGCGTGGGCTATAGCACACCAAAATAGGAGAATCAGGCGGGATTCTAGTTTTTTGGCCGTAAAACGCAAAATATGAGGAACGATCATGGCGGAGCTGTAACTATGGTTCCTTAGGTCGTATTTCATTGCCCAGAAAAGTTTTAGGCGATCGAGGTCTGGAGGCCCGTGCCCACTCGGAATGCGTGGGCTATAGCACACGAAAATATGGGAATCAAGCGGAATTCTAGTTTTTTTGTCGAAAACGCAAAAAAATGAGGAACGGTCATGGCGGGGCAGTGACTATGATTCCTTAGGTCGTATGTGTTGGCCCGAAAATTTTTTAGGCGATCCGGTTCCGGGAGGCCAGGGCCCACTCGGAAGGCGTGGGCTATAGCACACGAAAATATGAGAATCGGGCGGAATTCTAGTTTTTTTGCCGTAAAATGCAAAACAACAAGGAGAGATCATGGCGAGGAAGTGACTATGGTTCCTTTGGTCATATTTGATGGCCCTAAAATATTTTAGGCGATCCGGGTCCCGAGGCCTGCCCAGTGGGAATGCATGGGCTATACCATGCGAAAATATGGGAATCGGGCGGAATTCTAGTTTTTTGGCCGTAAAATGCAAAACAAGAGGATCGGTCATGAAAATGCGGTGATTATGGTTCTCAATGTCGTATTTGATGGCCCGAAAATTTTTTAGGCGATCCGAATCCTGGGGGCCCGGCCCACTCGGAAGGCGTGGGCTATAGCACACGAAAATATGGGAATCGGGCAGAATTCTTGTTTTTTGGCCATAAAACGCAACAAATGAGCAATGATAATGGCGGGGCGGTGACTATGGTTCCTTAGGTCGTATTTGATGGCCCAAAAACATTTTAGGCGATGCGAGTCTGGGGGCCCGGCCCACTTGTAAGGCCTCGGCTATAGCATATGAAAATATGGGAATCGGGCGGAATTCTAGCTTTTTGGCCGTAAAATGCAAAAACTTAGGAACGATCACGGTGGAGCTGTAACTATGGTTCCTTAGGTCGTATTTCATGGCCCGAAAAGTTTTAGACGATCGGGGTCCGAGGGCTAGCACCTACATGAAAATATGGGGATCGGGCGGAATTCTAGTTTTTTGGCCGGAAACACAAAAAAACAAGGAACGGTCATGGCAGGCCGGTGACTATGGTTCCTTAGGTTATATGTGATGGCCTGGAAAATTTTTAGGCGATCCGGTTCCAGGTGCCCAGCCCCACTCGAAGGCGTGGTCTATAGCACACGAAAATATGAGAATCGGGCGAAATTCTAGTTTTTTGACCGTAAAATGGGAAACAACGAGGAGAGGTCATGGAGGGGCAGTGACTATGGTTCCTTAGGTATTATTTGATGGCCCGGGAATATTTTAGGCGATCCGGGTCCGGGGGGCCTGCCCAGTGGGAATGCGTGGGCTATATCACACGAAAATATAGGAATCAGGCGAAATTCTAGTTTTTTTGGCCGTAAAATGCAAAAGAAGAGGATCGGTCATGGCAAAGCGGTAATTATGGTTCTTAATGTCGTATTTGATGGCCCAAAATATTTTTAGGCAATCCGAATCCGGGGGGCCCCTACCCACTCGGAAGGCGTGGGCTTAAGCACACGAAAAAATGGGAATTGGGCGGAATTCTTATTTTTTGGACATAAAACGCAAAAAATGAGCAATGATCATGGCGAGGCGGTGACTATGGTTCCTTAGGTCGTATTTGATGGCCCAGAAAATTTTTATGCAATCCGGGTCTGGGGGCCCAGGCCCACTCGGAAGGCGTGGGCACGAATATATGGGCATCAGGTGGAATTCTAGTTTTTCGGGCCATAAAATAGGACCTAAGGAACCATAGTCACCGCCCCGCCATGATCGTTCCTCATTCTTTGCATTTTACGGACAAAAAACTAGAATTCCGCCTGATTCCCATATTTTTGTGAGCTATAGCCCTTGCCTTCCAAGTGGTCCCAGGACCCCCAGACCCCGATCGCCTAAAATTTTCCCGGGCCATCAAATACGACCTAAGGAACCATAGTCACCGCCCTGCCATGACCGTTTCTTCATTTTTTTCCGTTTTACAGCCAAAAACATATAATTCTGCCCGATTTCCATATTTTCATGTGCATAGCCCACGCCTTTCAAGTGGTCCCGGGACCTCTAGACCCCGATCGCCTAAAATTTTTCTGGACCATCAAATACAACCTTTGAAACCATAGTCACCGCCCCACCATGATCGTTCCTCATTTTTTGCATTTCACGGCAAAAAACTAGAATTTCGCTTGATTCTCATATTTTCGTGTGATATAGCACACGCCTTCCAAGTGGTCCCGGGACTCCCGGACTCCGATCGCCTAAAGTTTTTCTGGGCCATCACATACGACCTAAGAAACCATAGTCACCGCCCCGCCACTATCGTTCCTCATATTTTGCTTTTTCCGGCCAAAAAACTAGAATTCTGCCTGATTCCCATATTTTCGTTTGCTATCCTTCCCAGTGGGTAGGGGCCCCCGGAACCGGATCACCTAAAACTTTTTCGGGCAATCAAATACGACCTAAGGAACCATAGTCACCGCCCCTCCATGACATTTCCTCATTTTTTGCATTTTACAGCCAAAATATTAGAATTCAGTCCGATTTCCATATTTTCATTTGCTCTGGCCAACGCCTTCCAAGTGGTCCCGGGACCCCCGGACCCCGATCACCTAAAATTTTTCCGGGCCATCAAATAAGACCTAAGTAACCATAGCCACCGCCCCGCCATGATCGTTCCTCAGTTTTTGCATTTTACGGCCAAAAAACTAGAATTCTGCCCGATTCCCATATTTTCGTGTGCTATAGCCTACGCCTTCCGAGTGAGCCGGCCACCCCAGACTCGGATCGCCTAAAAGTTATTCGGTCCATCGAATACTACCTAAGGAACCATAGTCACCGCCCCACCATGATCGCTCCTCATTTTTTGCATTTTTCGGCAAAAAAACTAGAATTTCGCCCGATTCCTATATTTTCGTGTGCTATAGCCCAAGCCTTTCAAGTGGTCCCGGGACCCCCAGACTCCGATCCCCTAAAATTTTTCCGGACCATCAAATACGACCTAAGGAACCATAGTCACCACCCTGCCATGACCTTTGCTCATGTTTTGTATTTTATAGCCAAAACACTAGAATTCCGTCTGATTCCCATATTTTCGTGTGCTATAGCCTCACCTTCCGTGTGGGCCAGGACCCCCGCACGCGGATCGCTTAAAATTTTTTCGGGCCATCAAATACAACCTTGAGAACCATAGATACCGCCCTGCCATGACCGTTCCTCGTTGTTTCGCATTTTACGGCCAAAAACCTAGAATTCCGCCCGATTCCCATATTTTCGTGTGCTATAGCTTGCGCCTTCCAAGTGGTCCTTGGACCCCGATCGCCAAACATTTTTCCGGGCCATAAAATAAAACTTAAGGAACTATAGTCACCACCCCGCCAAGATCGTTCCTCATCTTTTGCATTTTACGGCCAAAAAACTAGAATATCGCCTGATTCCCATATTTTCTTGTGCTATAGCCCACACCTTCCAAGTGGTCCCCGGACCCCCGGACCCCGATCCCCTAAAAAATTTTCGGGCCATCAAATACGACCTAAGGAACCATAGTCACCGCACCGCCATGATCGTTCCTCATTTTTTGCATTTACCGGCAAAAAAACTAAAATTCAGCCCGATTCCCATATTTTCGTGTGCTATAGCCCACGCCTTCCAAATGGTCCCGGGACCCCCAAACCCCGATCGCCTAAAAATTTTCCGGGCCATAACCATTCCTCATGTTTTGCATTTTTCGGCCAAAAAACTAGAATTTCGTCCGATTCCCATATTTCGTGTGATATCCCACGCCTTGCCAATGGGTAGGGCCCCACGGAGCCAGATCGCCTAATATTTTTGCGGGCCATCAAATACGACCTAAGGAACCATAGTCACCGCCCCGCCATGACCTATCCTCATTTTTTGCATTTTTGGCAAAAACCTAGAATTTCGCTCGATTCCCATATTTTCGTGTGCCATAGACCAGGCCTTCCAAGTGGTCCTGGGACTCCCGGACCGCGATCGCCTAAAATTTTTTCGGGCCATCAAATACAACCTAAAGAGCCATAGTAACCACCTTGCCATTACCATTCCTCCTTTTTTTGCGTTTTACTGCCAAAAAACTAGAATTCCGCCTGATTCCCATATTTTCGTGGGCAATAGCCCACGCCTTCCAAGTGGGCCAGCCCCCCCAGATTGTGATCGCCTAAAAACTTTTCGGGCCATCAAATACGACCCAAGGAACCATAGTCACTGCACCGCCATGATCGTTCCCCATTTTTTGAATTTTTCGGCCTAAAAACTAGAATTCCGCCCGATTCCCATATTTTTGTGTGCTATAGCCCACCCCTTCCAAGTGGTCCCGTGACCACCGGACCCCGGATCGCCGAAAAGTTTTCCAGGCCATCAAATACGACCTAAGAAACCATAGTCATCGAACCTCCATGATCGTTCATCATTCTTTTGCATTTTTCGGCCAAAAAACTAGAATTCCGCCCGATTCCCATATTTTCGTGTGCGATAGCCCTCGCCTTCCGAGTGGTCCCGGGCCCCCTGGACCCCGATCGCATAAAATTTTCCCAGGCCATCAAATACGACCTAAGGAACTATAGTCACCTCCCCGCCATGATCATTCCTCATTTTTTGCATTTTTCGACCAAAACACTAGAATTTCGCCTGATTCCCATATTTTCGTGTGCTATAGCCCACGCCTTCCAAGTGGTCCCGGGAACCCCAGACCCCGGATCGCCTAAAAACTTTTCGGGCCATCAAATACGACATAATGAACCATAGTCACCATCCCGCCATGATCATTCCTCATGTTTTGCATTTTTTGGTCAAAAAACTAGAATTCCGCGCGATTCCAATATTTTCGTGTTCTATAGCCCACGCATTTCGAGTGGTCCCGAGACCCCCGAACCCCGATCGCCTAAAATTTTTCCGTACCATAAAATACGACCTAAGGAACCATAGTCACCGCCCCGCCATGATCGTTCCTCATTTTTTGCATTTTACGGCCAAAATAACTAGAATTCCACTTGATTCCCATATTTTCGTGTGCTATAGCCCACGCCTTCCAAGTGGTCCCGGGAATGCCCGGACCCCGATCGCATAAACTTTTTCCGGGCCATCAAATACGACCTAAGAAACCATAGTCACCGCCCCGCCATGACCATTCCTCGTTTGTTGCAATTTATGGCCAAAAATCTAGAATTTCGCCTGATTCCCATATTTTCGTGTGCTATAGCCCGCGCATTCCAAGTGGTCCCGAGACCCCCGGACTCCGATAACCTAAAACATTTTCGGGCCATCAAATATGACCTAAGGAACCATAGTCACCACCCCACTATGATCATTCCTCAATTTTTGCATTTTACGGCCAAAAAACTAGAATTCCACCCGATTCCCATATTTTTGTGTGCTATAACCCACGCCTTCCAAGTGTTCACGGGACCCCCGGACCCCGAACGCCTAACATTTTTCCGGGCCATCCAATACGACCTAAGGAACCATAGTCACCGCCGGCCATGATCTTTCCTCATGTTTTGCATTTTACGGCCAAAAAATTAGAATTCCGCCCGATTCCCATATTTTTGTGTGCTATAGCCCACGCCTTCCAAGTGGTCCTGGGACCCCCAGACCCCGATCGCTTAAAAATTTTCTGGGCCATCAAATACGACCTAAGAAACCATAGTCACCACCCCGCCATGATCGTTCCTCATTTTTTGCATTTTTCGGCCAAAAAACTAGAATTCCGCCCGATTCCCATATTTTAGTATACAATAATTGCCCACGCCTTCCCAATGTGTAGGGCCGCACGGAGCCGGATCGTCTAAAAATTTTTTGAGCTGTCAAATACGGCCTAAGGAACCATAGTCACCGCCCCTCCATGACCTTTCCTCATTTTTTGCATTTTACGGCCAAAAAACTAGAATTCCACCCGATTCCCATATTTTCGTGTGCTATCGCCCACGCATTCCAATTGATCCCGGGACTCCCGGACCCCGATCGACTAAACTATTTACGAGGTATCAAATACGATCTAAGGAACCATAGTCAACGCCCCTCCATGATCTTCCCTCATATTTTGCATTTTACGGCCAAAAAATTAGAATTCCGACTGATTCCCATATTTACTTGTGCTATAGCCCACGCCTTCCAAGTGGTCCAGGACCCCCAGACCCCGTTCGCCTAAAAAAAATTCGGACCATCAAATACGACCTAAGGAACCATAGTCACCGCCCTGCCGTGACCTTTCCTCATATTCTGAATTTTACATCCAAAAAACTAGAATTCCGCCCGATTCCCATATTTTCATGTGCTATAGTCCACGCCTTCCAAGTGGTCCAGGGACCCTCGGACCCCGATCGCTTAAAATTTTTTAGGGCCAGAAAATATGACCTAAAGAACCATAGTCACCGCCCTTCCATGATCGTTCCTCATTTTGTGCGTTTTTCGGCCAAAAACCTAAAATTTCGCCTGATTCCCATATTTTCGTTTGATATAGCCCACGCCTTCCCAGTGGGTAACCCTCCCGGGAGCCGGATTGCCTAAAATTTTTCCAGGCCATCAAATACGACCAAAGGAACCATGGTCACTGCACCGCCATGACCTTTCCTCATTTTTTGCATTTTATGGCAAAAAAACTAGAATTCCACCTGATTCCCATATTTTCGTGTGCTATAGCCCACGCCTTCCAAGTGGTACCGAGACGCTCGAACCCTGATCGCCTAAAATTTTTCTGGGCCATCAAATACGACCTAAGGAACCATAGTCACCTCCCCGCCATGATCGTTCCTATTGTTTTGCGTTTTTCAAGAATAAACCTAGAATTCCACCCGATTCCCATGTTTTCGTGTGCTATATATAGCCCACGCCTTCCGTGTATGCCGGCCCCCGCCGGACTCGATTCGCCTAAAACTTTTCCTGGCCATCCAATACGACATAAGGAACCATAGACACCGCCCCACCATGATCGTTCCTCCTTTTTTGCATTTTTCGGCCAAAAACAAGAATTCCGCCCGATTCCTATATTTTCGTGTGCAATAGCCCACGCATTCCGAGTGGGCCAGCCCCCCCAAACTGTGATCGCCTAAAATTTTTCAGGGCCATAAAATACGACCTAAAGAACAATAGTCACTGCTCCACTATGATTATTCCTCATTTTTTGCATTTTTCGGCAAAAAAACTAGAATTCCGCCCGATTCCTATATTTTCGTGTGCTATAGCCCACCCCTTCCAAGTGGTCCCGGGACCACCGGACCCCAGATCGCCTAAAAGTTTTCTGGGCCATCAAATACGACCAAAAGAACCATGGTCACTGCCCCGTCATGACCTTTCTTCATTTTTTGCATTTTATGGCAAAAAAAACTAGAATTCCGCGCGATTCCCATATTTTCGTGTGCTATAGCCCACGCCTTCCAAGTGTTCCCGGGACCCCCAGACTCCGGATCGCCTAAAATTTTTCCGGGCCATCAAATACGACCTAATGAACCATAGTCATCGCCCCGCCATGATCATTCCTCATGTTTAGCATTTTTCGGTAAAAAAACTAGAATTCCGTGCGATTCCCATATTTTCGTCTGCTATAGCCCACGCATTCCGAGTGGTCCAGGTCCCCTCGGACCCCGATCGCCTAAAACTTTTCCATGCCATCAAATACGACCTAAGGAACCATAGTCACCGCCTCGTCATGATCGTTCCTCATTTTTTGCAATTTACGACCGAAAAACTAGAATTCCGCGCGATTCCCATATTTTCTTATGCTATAGCCCACGCATTCCGAGTGTTCCCGGGCCCCCTGGACCCCGATCGCCTAAAATTTTTCTGTACCATAAAATACGACCTAAGGAATCATAGTCATCACCCCCCCATGATCGTTCCTCATATTTTGCGTTTTTGGCCAAAAACTAGAATTTCGCCCGATTCCCATATTTTTGTGTGCGCCCACGCCTTCCGAGTGGGCCGACCTCCCCCGACTCGGATCGCCTAAAAAATGTTCGGGCTATCAAATACGACCTAAGGAATCATAGTCACCGCCCCGCCATGAACGTTCCTCATTTTTTGCATTTTACGGCCAAAATAACTAGAATTCCACTTGATTCCCATATTTTCGTATGCTATAGCCCACGCCTTCCCAGTGGGTAGCCCCCCGGAACCCGATTGCCTAAAATTTTTCCAAGCCATCAAGTAAGACCTAAGGAACCATAGTCACCGACCCGCCATGACCTTTCCTCATTTTTTGCATTTTACGACCAAAAAACTAGAATTCTGCCCGATTCCCATATTTTCGTGTGTTATAGCCCATGCCTTCCAAGTGGTCCCGGGACGCCCGGGCCCTAATCGCCGAAAATTTTTCTGGGCCATCAAATACGACTTAAGGAACCATAGTCACCGCCCCGCCATCATTGTTCCTAATGTTTTGCGTTTTTTGGGAAAATATCTTGAATTCCACCCGATTCCCATATTTTCGTGTGCTATAACCCACGCCTTCCATGTGGGCCAGCCCCCCCGGATTCGGTTCGTCTAAAAAATTTTCGGACCATCAAATACGACATGATGAACCATAGTTACCGCTCCACCATGATCGTTCCTCATTTTTGCGTTTTTCTTCAAAAAAAATAAAATTCCGCCTGATTCCCATATTTTCTTGTGCTATAGCCCACGCCTTACGAGTGGGTCGTGCACCCAAGACTCGGATCGCCTAAAAGTTTTTCGGTCCATCAAATACGACCTAAGGAACCATAGTTACTGCACCACCATCATCGTTCCCCATTTTTTGAATTTTTCAGCCTAAAAACTAGAATTCCGCCCGATTCCCATATTTTTGTGTTCTATAGCTCACACCTTCCCAGTGGGTAGGGCCCCCCGGAATCGGATCGCCTAAATTTTTTTCGGGAAATCAAATACGACCTAAGGAACCATAGTCACCGCCCCGCCATGACAATTACTCATTTTTGGCATTTTACGGCCAAAACAGTAGAATTATGCCCGATTCCCATATTTTCGTGTGCTATCCCACTCCTTCAAGTGGTCCCGGAACCCCCGGACCCCGATCGCCTAAGATTTTTTCGGACCATAAAATACGACCTAAGGAACCATAGTCACCGCCCCGCCATGACCTTTCCTCATGTTTTGCATTTTACGGCCAAAAAACTAGAATTCCGCCCGATTCCCATATTTTCGTGTACTATATAGCCCACGCCTTCCGAGTGGGCGTGCGCGACCCCGAACGTCTAAAAATTTTCCAGGCCATGAAATACGACCTAAAGAACTATATTTACCGCCCCGCCATTACCATTCCTCATATTTTGCGTTTTACGGCCAAAAAATTAGAATTTTGCCTAATTCCCATATATTCTTGTCCTATAGCCCACGCCTTCCAAGTGGTCCCGGACCCCGATCGCCTAAAATTTTTACGGGCCATTAAATACGACCTAAGGAACCATAGTCACCACCCCGCCATGACCTTTCCTCATGTTTTGCATTTTACGGCCAAAACACTAGAATTCCGTCTGATTCCCATATTTGCGTGTGCTATAGCCCACACATTCCGAGTGGGCCAGGACCCCCGGATGCGGATTGCTTAAAAAATTTTCGGGCCATCAAATACGACCTTGAGAACCATAGATACCGCCCTGCCATGACCGTTCCATGTTGGTTTACGTTTTAATTTTTTCGGACCATCAAATAAAACTTAAGGAACCATAGTCACCACCCCGCCATGATCGTTCCTCATTTTTTGCATATTACGGCCAAAAAACTAGAATTCCTCCCGATTCCCATATTTTCGTGTGCTATAGCCCACGCCTTCCAAGTGGTCCCAGGACCCCGATCCCCTCAAATATTTTCGGGCCATCATATACGACCTAAGGAACCATAGTCACCGCACCGCCATGATCGTTCCTCATTTTTTGCATTTTCCGGCAAAAAAACTAGAATTTCGCCCGCTTCCCATATTTTCGTGTGCAGCCCACGCCTTCCAAGTGGTCCCGGGACCCCCGGACCCCGATCGCCTAAAATTTTTCAGGGCCATAAAATATGACCTAAAGAACAATAGTCACTGCTCCACCATGATTATTCCTCATTTTTTTTGCATTTTTCGGCCAAAAAACTAGAATTCCGCCCGATTCCCATATTTTCGTGTGCTATAGCCCTCGCCTTCCGAGTGGTCCCGGGCACCACGGACGCCGATCGCATAAAATTTTTCGGAGCCATCAAATACGACCTAAGGAACCTTAGTCACCGCCCCGCCATGATCGTTCCTCATTATTTGCGTTTTTCGGCAAAAAACTAGAATTCCGCCCGATTCCCATATATTTGTGTGCTACATAGCCCACGCCTTCCAAGTGGTCCCGGGACCCCGGGACCCCCGGATCGTCTAAAAGTTTTTTGGTCCATCAAATACGACCTAATGAACCATAGTCACTGCCTCGCCATGATCATTCCTCATGTTTTGCGTTTTTCGGTCAAAAAACTAGAATTCCGCCCGATTCCCATATTTTCGTGTGCTATAGCCCACGCCTTCCGAGTAGGCGTGGGCTCCCGGACCCCGATCGCCTAAAATTTTTCTGTACCATAAAAAAAGACTTAAGGAACGATAGTCACCGCCCCACTATGATCGTTCCTCAATTTTTACATTTTACGGCCAAAACAATTGATTTCCGCCTGATTCCCATATTTTCGTGTACTATATAGCCCACACCTTCCAAGTGGTCCCAGGACCTTCGGACACCGATCGCCTAAAAATTTTTTGGGCCATCAAATAAGACCTAAGGAACCATAGTCACCTCCCCTCCATGATCGTTCCTCATTTATTGAATTTTTCTGCCAAAAAACTATAATTCTGCCCGATTCCCATATTTTCGTTTGTTATAACCCACGCCTTTCAAGTGGTCGCGGGACCCCCGGACCCCGAACGACTAACATTTTTCCGAGCCATCCAATACGACCTAAGGAACCATAGTCACCGACCCCGCCATGAGCTTTCCTCATGTTTTGCATTTTACGGCAAAAAAACTAGAATTATGCCCGATTCCCATATTTTCGTGTGCTAGCCCACACCTTCAAGTGGTCCCGAAACCCCCAGACCCCGATCGCCTAACATTTTTCCGGACCATAAAATACGACCTAAGGAACCATAGTCTCCGCCCCTCCATGACCTTTCCTCATGTTTTGCATTTTACGGCCAAAAAACTAGAATTCCGCCCGATTCCCATATTTTTGTGTGCTATAGCCCACGCCTTCCGAGTGGGCGTGGGCTCCCAGACCCCGAACGTCTAAAATGTTTCCGCGCCATGAAATACGACCTAAAGAACCATAATTACCGCCCCGCCATTACCATTCCTCATATTTTCCATTTTACGGCCAAAAAAATTAGAATTTCGCTTGATTCCCATATTTTCGTGTGCTATAGCCCACGCCTTCCAAGTGGTCCCGGGACTCCCGGACCCCGATCGCCTAAAATTTTTACGGGCCATTAAATACGACCTAAGGAACCATAGTCACCACCCCGCCATGATCATTCCTCATATTTTGCTTTTTTGGGCCAAAAAACTAGAAGTTTGCATGATTCCCATATTTTCGTTTGCTATAGCCCACGCCTCCCCAGTGGGTAAGGCCCTCCGGAACTGGATTGCCTAAAACATTTTCGTCCCATCAAATAACACCTAAGGAATCATAGTCACCACCCCGCCATGACCTTTCCTCATGTTTTGCATTTTACGGCCAAAACACTAGAATTTCGTCTAATTCCCATATTTGCGTGTGCTATAGCCCACACATTCCGAGTGGGTCAGGACCCCCGGATGCGGATTGCTTAAAAAAATTCGGGCCATCAAATACGACCTTGAGAACCATAGATACCGCCCTGCCATGACCGTTCCACGCTGTTTTGCGTTTTAATTTTTCCGGGCCATCAAATAAGACTTAAGGAACCATACTCACCACCCCGCCATTCTCGTTCCTCATTTTTTGTATTTTACGGCGAAAAAACTAGAATTCCGCCCGATTCCCATATTTTCGTATGCTATAGCCCACGCCTTCCAAGTGGTCCCAGGATCCCTGAACCCCGATCCCTAAAATTTTTTCGGGCCATCATATACGACCTAAGGAACCATAGTCATCGCACCGCAAAGATCGTTCCTCATTTTATGCATTTTTCGGCAAAAAAACTAGAATTCCGCCCGATTCCCATATTTTCGTGTGCTATAGCCCACGCCTTCGAAGTGGTCCCGGGACTCCCGGACCCCGATCGCCTAAAATTTTTCAGGGCCATATAATATGATCTAAATAACAATAGTCAGTGCTCCGCCATGATTATTCCTCATTTTTTGCATTTTTCGGCCAAAAAACTAGAATTACGCCTGATTCCCATATTTTCGTGTGCCATAGCCCTCGCTTTCCGAGTGGTCCCGGGCCCCCTGGACCCCGGTCCCCTAAAATTTTTTCGGTCCATCATATACGACCTAAGGAACCTTAGTCACCGCACCGCCATGATCGTTCCTTATTTTTTGCGTTTTTCGACAAAAAAACTAGAATTCCGCCAGATTCCCATATTTTCGTGTGCTATATAGCCCATGCCTTCCAAGTGGTCCCGGGACCCCAGACCCCCGGATCGCCTAAAATTTTTCTGGTCCATCAAATACGACCTAATGAACCATAGTCACAGCTCCGCCATGATTATTCCTCATTTTTTGTATTTTTCGGCCAAAAAACTAGAATTCCGCCCCATTCCCATATATTCGTGTGCTATAGCCCACACATTCCGAGTGGGCCAGGACCCCCAGATGCGAATTGCATAAAAAAATTTCGGGCCATCAAATACGACCTTGAGAACCATAGATACCGCCCTGCCATGACCGTTCCTCATATTTGGCATTTTTTGGCCAAAAAACTAGAATTCTGCCCAATTCCCATATTTTCGTGTGTGCCTTCGCCTTCCGAGTGGGCCGGCCCCCCGGACTCGGATCGCCTAAAATTTTTTCGGGCAATCAAATACGTCCTAAGGAACCATAGTCACCGTCCCGTCATGATCGTTCCTCATTCTTTGCATTTTACGGCCAAAAAACTAGAATTCCACCCGATTCCCATATTTTCGTTTGCAATAGCCCACGCCTTCCAAGTGGTCCTGGGACACCCCGGACCCCGATAGCCTAAAATTTTCTGGGCCATCAAATACGAGCTAAGAAACCATAGTCACAGCCCCGCCATGACCGTTCCTCATTTTTTTGTGATTTACGACCAAAAAACTAGAATTCCGCTTGATTCCCATATTTTCGTATGCTATAGCCCGCGCATTCCAAGTGGTCTCGGGACCCCCGGACTCCGATCACCTAAAACTTTTTCAGGCCATCAAATAAGACCTAAGGAACCATAGTCACCGCCCCACTATGATCGTTCCTCAATTTTTACATTTTACGGCCAAAACAAGTGATTTCCGCCTGATTCCCATATTTTCGTTTACTATGTAGCCCACACCTTCCAAGTGGTCCCAGGACCTTCGGACACCGATCGCCTAAAAAGTTTTTGGGCCATAAAATAAGACCTAAGGAACCATAGTCACCTCCCCACCATGATCGTTCCTCATTTTTTGAATTTTTCGGCCAAAAAACTATAATTCCGTCCGATTCTCATATTTTCGTTTGCCCACGCCTTTCAAATGGTCCCGGGACCCTCGGACCCCGAACGCCTAACATTTTTCCGGGACATCCAATACGACATAAGGAACTATAGTCACCGACCCCGCCATGAGCTTTCCTCATGTTTTGCATTTTACGGCCAAAAAACTAGAATTCCGCCAGATTCCCATATTTTCGTGTGCTATAGCCCACGCCTTCCAAGTGCGCGTGGGCCCCCGGACCCCGAACGTCTAAAAATTTTCCGGGCCATGAAATACGACCTAAAGAACCATAGTTACCGCCCCGCCATTACCATTCCTCATATTTTGCGTTTTACGGCCAAAAAATTAGAATTTCGCCTGATTCCCATATTTTCGTGTGCCCACGCCTTCCAAGTGGTCCCGGGACTCCGGGACCCCGATCGCCTAAAATTTTTCCGGGCCATCAAATACGACCTAAGGAACCATAGCCACCGCCCCGCCATGATCGTTCCTCATATTTTGCTTTTTTTGGCCAAAACAATAGATGTTTGCATGATTCCCATATTTTTGTTTACTATAGCCCACGCCTCCCCAGTGGGTAGGGGCCCCTGGAACTGGATTCCCTTAAAACTTTTCGGGCCATTAAATACGACCTAAGGAACAATAGTCACCACCCCGCCATGACCTTTCCTCATGTTTTGCATTTTACGGCCAAAATACTAGAATTCCGTCTGATTCCCATATTTGCGTGTGCTATAGCCCACACATTCCGAGTGGGCCAGGATCCCCGGACGCGGATTGCTTAAAAAATTTTCGGGCCATCAAATACGACCTTGAGAACCATAGATATCGCCCTACCATGACCGTTCCACGTTCTTTTGCGTTATAATTTTTTCGGTCCATCAAATAAGACTTAAGGAACCATAGTCACCACCCCGCCATGATCTTTCCTCATTTTTTACATTTTACGGCCAAAAAACTAGAATTCCGCCCGATTCCCAAATTTTCGTGTGCTATAGCCCACGCCTTCCAAGTGGTCCCAGGACCCCTGGACCCCGATCCCCTAAAAAAATTTCGGGCCATCATATATGACCTAAGGAACCATAGTCACCGCACCGCCATGATCGTTCCTCATTTTTTGCATTTCCCGGCAAAAAAATTAGAATTCCTCCCGATTCCCATATTTTCGTGTGCTATAGCCCACGCCTTCTAAGTGGTCACGGGACCCCCGGACCCCGATCGCCTAAAATTTTTCAGGGCCATAAAATATGACCTAAAGAAAAATAGTCACTACTCCGCCATGATTATTCCTCATTTTTTGTATTTTTCGGCAAAAAAACTAGAATTCCGCCCCATTCCCATATTTTCGTGTGCTATTAGCCCACGCATTCCGACTGGTCCCGGGCCCCACGGACCCCGATCGCCTAAAATTTTTCCGTACCATAAAAAAAGGCTTAAGGAACCATAGTCACCGCCCCGCCTTGATCGTTCCTCATATTTGGCTTTTTTTGGCCAAAAAACTAGAATTCCGCCCGATTCCCATATTTTCGTTTGTGCCCACGCCTTCCAAGTGGGCAGCCCCCCGGACTCGGATCGCCTAAAATTTTTTCGGGCAATCAAATACGTCCAAAGGAACCATAGTCACCGTCCTGTCATGATTGTTCCTCATTCTTTGCATTTTACTGCCAAAAAACTAGAATTCCACCCGATTCCCATATTTTCGTTTGCAATAGCCCACGCCTTCCAAGTGGTCCTGGGACACCCCGGACCCCGATAGACTAAAATTTTCTGGGCCATCAAATACGACCTAAGAAACCATAGTCACAGCCCCGCCATGACCGTTCCTTATTTTTTTGTGATTTACGACCAAAAAACTAGAATTCCGCTTGATTCCCATATTTTCGTGTGCTATAGCCCGCGCATTCCAAGTGGTTCCGGGACCCCCGGACTCCGATCACCTAAAATTTTTTCGGGCCATTAAATAAGACCTAAGGAACCATAGTCACCGCCCCACTATGATAGTTCCTCAATTTTTACATTTTACGGCCAAAACAATAGATTTCTGCCCGATTCCCATATTTTCGTGTGCTATATAGCCCACACCTTCCAAGTGGTCCCGGGACCTCCGGACACCGATCGCCTAAAAATTTTCTGGGCCATCAAATAAGACCTAAGGAACCATAGTCACCTCCCCGCCATGATCGTTCCTCATTTTTTGAATTTTTCGGCCAAAAAACTATAATTCCGTCTGATTCCCATATTTTTGTTTTCCCACGCCTTTCAAGTGGTCCCGGGACCCTCAGACCCCGAACGCCTTACATTTTTCCGGGCCATCCAATACGACCTAAGGAACCATAGTCACCGACCCCGCCATGAGCTCTCCTCATGTTTTGCATTTTACCGTAAAAAAACTAGAATTATGCCCGATTCCCATATTTTCGTGTGCTAGCCCACGCCTTCAAGTGGTCCTGGAACCCCCGGACCCCGATCGCCTAAGATTTTTTCGGACCATAAAATACGACCTAAGAAACCATAGTCACCGCCCCGCTATGACCTTTCCTCATGTTTTGCATTTTACGGCCAAAAAAATAGAATTTCGCCCGATTCCCATATTTTCGTGTGCTATAGCCCAAGCCTTCCAAGTTGCGTGGGCCCCCGAACGCCGAACGTCTAAAAATTTTCCGGGCCATGAAATACGACCTAAAGAACCATAGTTACCGCCCCGCCATTACCATTCCTCATATTTTGCGTTTTACGGCCAAAAAATTAGAATTTCGCCTGATTCCCTTATTTTCGTGTGCTATAGCCCACGCCTTCCAAGTGGTCCCGGGACTCCGGGACCCCGATCGCCTAAAATTTTTCCGGGCCATCAAATACTACCTAAGGAACCATAGTCACCGCCCCGCCATGATCGTTCCTCATATTTTGCTTTTTTGGGCCAAAAAAGTAGAAGTTTGCATGATTCCCATATTTTCGTTTACTATTGCCCACGCCTCCCCAGTGGGTAGGGGCCCCCGAAACTGGATTCCCTAAAAAACTTTCGGGCCATTAAATACGACCTAAGGAACCATAGTCACCACCCCGCCATGACCTTTCCTCATGTTTTGCATTTTACGGCCAAAACACTAGAATTCCGTCCGATTCCCATATTTGCGTGTGCTATAGCCCACACATTCCGAGTGGGCCAGGATCCCCGGACGCGGATTGCTTAAAAACTTTTCGGGCCATCAAATACGACCTTGAGAACCATAGATACCGCCCTACAATGACCGTTCCACGTTGTTTTGCGTTTTAATTTTTTCGGGCCATCAAATAAGACTTAAGGAACCATAGTCACCACCCCGCCATGATCGTTCCTCATTTTTTGCATTTTACGGCCAAAAAACTAGAATTCCGCCCGATTCCCAAATTTTCGTGTGCTATAGCCCACGCCTTCCAAGTGGTCCCAGGACCCCTAAAAATTTTTCGGACCATCATATACGACCTAAGGAACCATAGTCACCGCACCGCCATGATCGTTCCTCATTTTTTGCATTTCCCGGCAAAAAAACTAGAATTCCGCCCGATTCCCATATTTTCGTGTGCTATAGCCCACGCCATCCAAGTGGTCCCGGGACCCCTGGACCCCGATCGCCTATAAATATTCAGGGCCATAAAATACGAACTAAAGAACAATAGTCACTGCTCCGCCATGATTATTCCTCATTTTTTGTATTTTTCGGCCAAAAAACTAGAATTCCGCCCCATTCCCATATTTTTGTGTGCTATAGCCCACGCATTCCGACTGGTCCCGGGCCCCACGGATCCCGATCGCCTAAAATTTTTCCGTACCATAAAAAAAGACTTAAGGAACCATAGTCACCGCCCCGCCTTGATCGTTCCTCATATTTGGCATTTTGTTGCCAAAAAACTAGAATTCCGCCCGATTCCCATATTTTCGTGTGTGCCCACGCCTTCCGAGTGGGCCGGCCCCCCCGGACTCGGATCGCCTAAAAATTTTTCGAGCAATCAAATACATCCTACGGAACCATAGTTACCGTCCCGTCATGATCGTTCCTCATTCTTTGCATTTTACGGCCAAAAAACTAGAATTCCACCCGATTCCCATATTTTCGTTTGCAATAGCCCACGCCTTCCAAGTGGTCCTAGGACACCCCGGACCCCGATAGCCTAAAATTTTCTGGGCCATCAAATACGACCTAAGAAACCATAGTCACAGCCCCGCCATGACCGTTCCTCATTTTTTTGTGATTTACGGCCAAAAAACTAGAATTCCGCTTGATTCCCATATTTTCGTGTGCTATAGCCCGCGCATTCCAAGTGGTCCCGGGACCCCCGGACTCCGATCACCTAAAATTTTTACGGGCCATCAAATAAGACCTAAGGAACCATAGTCACCGCCCCACTATGATCGTTCCTCAATTTTTACATTTTACGGCCAAAACAATAGATTTCCGCGTGATTCCCATATATTCGTGTGCTATATAGCCCACACCTTCCAAGTGGTCCCGGGACCTCCGGACACCGATCGCCTAAAAATTTTCTGGGCCATCAAATAAGACCTAAGGAACCATAGTAACCTCCCTGCCATGATCGTTCCTCATTTTTTGAATTTTTCGGCCAAAAAACTATAATTCCGTCCGATTCCCATATTTTCGTTTGCCCACGCCTTTCAAGTGGTCCGGGGACCCTCGGACCCCGAACGCCTAACATTTTTACGGGCCATCCAATACGACCTAAGGAACCATAGTCACCGACCCCGCCATGAGCTTTCCTCATGTTTTGCATTTTACGGCCAAAAAACTAGAATTATGCCCGACTCCCATATTTTCGTGTGCTAGCCCACGCCTTCAAGTGGTCCCGGAACCCCCGGACCCCGATCGCCTAAGATTTTTCCGGACCATAAAATACGACCTAAGGAACCATAGTCACCGCCCCGCTATGACCTTTCCTCATGTTTTGCATTTTACGGCCAAAAAACTAGAATTCCGCCCGATTCCCATATCTTCTTGTGCTATAGCCCACGCCTTCCAAGTGTGCGTGGGCCCCCGGACCCCGAACGTCTAAAAATTTTTCGGGCCATGAAATACGACCTAAAGAACAATAGTTACCGCCCCGCCATTACCATTCCTCATATTTTGCGTTTTACGGCCAAAAAATTAGAATTTCGCCTGATTCCCATATTTTCGTGTGCTATAGCTCACGCCTTCCAAGTGGTCCCGGAGTCCAGGACCCCGATCGCCTAAAATTTTTCCGGTCCATCAAATACGACCTAAGGAACCATAGTCACCTCCCCGCCATGATCGTTCCTCATATTTTGCTTTTTTGGGCCAAAAAACTAGAAGTTTGCTTGATTCCCATATTTTCGTTTACTATAGCCCACGCCTCCCCAGTGGGTAGGAGTCCCCGGAACTAGATTCCCTAAAAAACTTTCGGGCCATTAAATACGACCTAAGGAACCATAGTCACCACCCCGCCATGACCTTTCCTCATGTTTTGCATTTAACGGCCAATACACTAGAATTTCGTCCGATTCCCATATTTGCGTGTGCTATAGCCCACATATTCCGAGTGGGCCAAGATCCCCGGACGCGGATTGCTTAAAAAATTTTCGGGCCATCAAATACGACCTTGAGAACCATAGATACCGCCCTACCATGACCGTTCCACGTTGTTTTGCGTTTTAATTTTTTCGGGCCATCAAATAAGACTTAAGGAACCATAGTCACCATCCCACCATGATTGTTCCTCATTTTTTGCATTTTACGGCCAAAACAATAGATTTCTGCCCGATTCCCATATTTTCGTGTGCTATATAGCCCACACCTTCCAAGTGGTCCCGGGACCTCCGGACACCAATCGCCTAAAACTTTTTTGGCCTATCAAATAAGACCTAAGGAACCATAGTCACCTCCCCTCCATGATCGTTCCTCATTTTTTGAATTTTTCGGCCAAAAAACTATAATTCCGTCCGATTCCCATATTTTCGTTTTCCCACGCCTTTCAAGTGATCCCGGGACCCTCGGACCCCAACCGCCTAACATTTTTCCGGGCCATCCAATATGACCTAAGGAACCATAGTCACCGACCCCGCCATGAGCTTTCCTCATGTTTTGCATTTTACGGCCAAAAAACTAGAATTATGCCCGATTCCCATATTTTCGTGTGCTAGCCCACGCCTTCAAGTGGTCCCGGACCCCGATCGCCTAAGATTTTTCCGGACCATAAAATACGACATAAGGAACCATAGTCACCGCCCCGCCATGACCTTTCCTCATGTTTTGCATTTTACGGCCAAAAAACTAGAATTCCGCCCTATTCCCATATTTTCGTGTGCTATAGCCCACGCCTTCCAAGTGTGCGTGGGCCCCGGACCCCGAACGTCTAAAAAATTTCCGGGCCATGAAATACAACCTAAAGAACCATAGTTACCGCCCCCCCATTACCATTCCTCATATTTTATGTTTTACGGCCAAAAAATTAGAATTTCGCCTGATTCCCATATTTTCGTGTGCTATATCCCACGCCTTCCAAGTGGTCCCGGGACTCCGGGACCCCGATCGCCTAAAATTTTTCCGGGCCATCAAATACGACCTAAGGAACCATAGTCACCGCCCCGCCAAGATCGTTCCTCATATTTTGCTTTTTGGGCCAAAAAACTAGAAGTTTGCATGATTCCCATATTTTCGTTTACTATAGCCCACGCCTCCCCAGTGGGTAGGGGCCCCCGGAACTGGATTCCCTAAACAACTTTCGGGCCATTAAATACGACCTAAGGAACCATAGTCACCACACCGCCATGATCGTTCCTCCTTTTTTGCATTTCCCGGCAAAAAAACTAGAATTCCGCCCGATTCCCATATTTTCGTGTGCTATAGCCCACGCCTTCCAAGTGGTCCCGGGACCCCCGGACCCCGATCGCCTAAAATTTTTCAGGGCCATAAAATACGACCTAAAGAACAATAGTCACTGCGCCTCCATGATTATTCCTCATTTTTTGTATTTTTCGGCCAAAAAACTAGAATTCCGCCCCATTCCCATATTTTCGTGTGCTATAGCCCACGCATTCCGACTGGTCCCGGGCCCCACGGTCCCCGATCGTCTAAAATTTTTCCGTACCATAAAAAAAGACTTAAGGAACCATAGTCACCGCCCCGCCTTGATCGTTCCTCATATTTGGCATTTTGTGGCCAAAAAACTAGAATTCCGCCCGATTCCCATATTTTCGTGTGTGGCCATGCCTTCCGAGTGGGCCGGCCCCCCAGGACTCGGATCGCCTAAAATTTTTTCGGGCAATCAAATACGTCCTAAGGAACCATAGTCACCATCCCATCATTATCGTCCCTCATTCTTTGCATTTTACGGCGAAAAAACTAGAATTCCACCCCATTCCCATATTTTCGTTTGCAATAGCCCACGCCTTCCAAGTGGTCCTAGGACACCCCGGACCCCGATAGCCTAAAATTTTCTGGGCAATCAAATACGACCTAAGAAACCATAGTCACAGCCCCGCCATGACCGTTCCTCATTTTTTTGTGATTTACGGCCAAAGAACTAGAATTCCGCTTGATTCCCATATTTTCGTGTGCTATAGCCCGCGCATTCCAAGTAGTCCCGGGACCCCCGGACTCCGATCACCAAAAAATTTTTCGGGCCATCAAATAAGACCTATGGAACCATAGTCACCGCCCCACTATGATCGTTCCTCAATTTTTACATTTTACGGCCAAAACAATTGATTTCCGCCCGATTCCCATATTTTCGTGTGCTATATAGCCCACACCTTCCAAGTGGTCCCGGGACCTCCGGACACCGATCGCCTAAAAATTTTCTGGGCCATCAAATAAGACCTAATGAACCATAGTCACCTCCCCGCCATGATCGTTCCTCATTTTTTGAATTTTTCGGCCAAAAAACTATAATTCTGTCCGATTTCTATATTTTCGTTCGCCCACGCCTTTCAAGTGGTCGCAGGACCCTTGGACCCCGAACGCCTATCATTTTTCCGGGCCATCCAATACGACCTAAGGAACCATAGTCACCGACCCCGCCATGAGCTTTCCTCATGTTTTGCATTTTACGGCGAAAAAACTAGAATTATGCCCGATTCCCATATTTTCGTGTGCTATCCCACGCCTTCAAGTGGTCCCGGAACCCCCGGATCCCGATCGCCTAAGATTTTTCCGGACCATAAAATACGACCTAAGGAACCATAGTAACCGCCCCGCTATGACGTTTCCTCATGTTTTGCATTTTACGGCCAAAAAACTAGAATTTTGCCCGATTCCCATATTTTCGTGTGCTATAGCCCGCGCCTTCCAAGTTTGCGTGGGCCCCCGAACGCCGAACGTCTAAAGATTTTTCGGGCCATGAAATACGACCTAAAGAACCATAGTTACCGCCCCGCCATTACCATTCCTCATATTTTGCGTTTTACGGCCAAAAAATTAGAATTTCGCCTGATTCCCATATTTTTGTGTGCTATAGCCCACGCCTTCCAAGTGGTCCCGGGACTCCGGGACCCCTATCGCCTAAAATTTTTCCGGGCCATCAAATACGACCTAAGGAACCATAGTCACCGCCCCGCCATGATCGTTCCTCATATTTTGCTTTTTTGGGCCAAAAAACTAGAAGTTTGCATGATTCCCATATTTTCGTTTACTATAGCCCACGCCTCCCCAGTGGGTAGGGGCCCCCAGAACTGGATTCCCTAAAAAACGTTCGGGCCATTAAATACGACCTAAGTAACCATAGTCACCACCCGCCAGGACCTTTCCTCATGTTTTGCATTTTACGGCCAAAACACTAGAATTCCGTCTGATTCCCATATTTGCGTGTGCTATAGCCCACACATTCCGAGTGGGCCAGGATCCCCGGACGCGGATTGCTTAAAAAATTTTCGGGCCATCAAATACGACCTTGAGAACCATAGATACCGCCCTACCATGACCGTTCCACGTTGTTTTGCGTTATAATTTTTTCGGGCCATCAAATAAGACTTAAGGAACCATAGTCACCACCCCGCCATGATCGTTCCTCATTTTTTGCATTTTACGGCCAAAAAACTAGAATTCCGCCCGATTCCCAAATTTTCGTGAGCTATAGCCCACGCCTTCCAAGTGGTCCCAGGACCCCGATCCCCTAAAAAATTTTCGGGCCATCATATACGACCTAAGGAACCATAGTCACCGCACCGCCATGATCGTTCCTCATTTTTTGCATTTCCCGGCAAAAAAACTAGAATTCCGCCCGATTCCCATATTTTCGTGTGCTATAGCCCACGCCTTCCAAGTGGTCCCGGGACCCCCGGACCCCGATCGCCTAAAATGTTTCAGGGACATAAAATACGACCTAAAGAACAATAGTCACTGCTCCGCCATGATTATTCCTCATTTTTTGTATTTTTCGGCAAAAAAACTAGAATTCCGCCCGATTCCCATATTTTCGTGTGCTATAGCCCACGCATTCCGACTGGTCCCGGGCCCACGGACCCCGATCGCCTAAAATTTTTCCGTACCATAAAAAAAGACTTAAGGAACCATAGTCACCGCCCCGCCTTGATCGTTCCTCATATTTGGCATTTTGTGGCCAAAAAACTAGAATTCCGCCCGATTCCCAT
Source organism: Nicotiana tomentosiformis (assembly GCF_000390325.3). Lineage (NCBI taxonomy): Eukaryota > Viridiplantae > Streptophyta > Magnoliopsida > Solanales > Solanaceae > Nicotiana > Nicotiana tomentosiformis. The sequence goes on from NW_027174609.1 coordinate 283,329, forward strand.
ATTTTCGTTTGTGCTCACGCCTTCCGAGTGGGCCGGCCCCCCCGGACTCGGATCGCCTAAAATTTTTTCGGGCAATCAAATACGTCCTAAGGAACCATAGTCACCCTCCCGTCATTATCGTTCCTCATTCTTTGCATTTTACGGCCAAAAAACAAGAATTCCACTCGATTCCCATATTTTCGTTTGCAATAGCCCACTCCTTCCAAGTGGTCCTGGGACACCCCGGACCCCGATAGCCTAAAATTTTCTGGGCCATCAAATTGGACCTAAGAAACCATAGTCACAGCCCCGCCATGACCGTTCCTCATTTTTTTGTGATTTACGGCCAAAAAACTAGAATTCCGCTTGATTCCCATATTTTCGTGTGCTATAGCCCGCGCATTCCAAGTGGTCCCGGGACCCCCGGACTCCGATCACCTAAAAAATTTTCGGGCCATCAAATAAGACCTAAGGAACCATAGTCACCACCCCACTATGATCGTTCCTCAATTATTACATTTTACGGCCAAAACAATAGATTTCCGCCAGATTCCCATATTTTCGTGTTCTATATAACCCACACCTTCCAAGTGGTCCCGGGGACCTCCGGACACCGATCGCCTAAAAATTTTCTTGGCCATCCAATACGACCTAAGGAACCATAGTCACCGACCCCTCCATGAGCTTTCCTCATGTTTTGCATTTTACGGCCAAAAAACTAGAATTATGTCCGATTCCCATATTTTCGTGTGCTAGCCCACGCCTTCAAGTGGTCCAGGAACCCCGGACCCCGATCGCCTAAGATTTTTCCGGACCATAAAATACGACCTAACGAACCATAGTCACCGCCCCGCCATGACCTTTCCTCATGTTTTGCATTTTAAGGCCAAAACCTAGAATTCCGCCCGATTCCCATATTTTCGTGTGCTATAGCCCACGCCTTCCAAGTGTGCGTGGGCCCCCCGACCCCGAACGTCTAAAAATTTTTCAGGCCATGAAATACTACCTAAAGAACCATAGTTACCGCCCCGCCATTTCCATTCCTCATATTTTGCGTTTTACAGCCAAAAAATTATAATTTCGCCTGATTCCCATATTTTCGTGTGCTATAGCCCACGCCTTCCAAGTGGTCCCGGGACTCCGAGACCCCGATCGCCTAAAATTTTTCCTGGTCCATCAAATACGACCTAAGGAACCATAGTCACCTCCCCGCCATGATCGTTCCTCATATTTTGCTTTTTAGGGCCAAAAAACTAGAAGTTTGCATGATTACCATATTTTCGTTTACTATAGCCCACGCCTCCCCAGTGGGTAGGGGCCCCCGGAACTGGATTCCCTAAAAAACTTTCGGGCCATTAAATACGACCTAAGGAACCATAGTCACCACCCCGCCATGACCTTTCCTCATGTTTTGCATTTAACAGCCAAAACACTAGAATTCCGTCTGATTCCTATATTTGCGTGTTCTATAGCCCACACATTCCGAGTGGGCCAGGATCCCCGGACGCGGATTGCTTAAAACAATTTCGGGCCATCAAATACGACCTTGAGAACCATAGATACAGCCCTACCATGACCGTTCCACGTTGTTTTGCGTTTTAATTTTTTCGGGCCATCAAATAAGACTTAAGGAACCATAGTCACCATCCCGCCATGATCGTTCCTCATTTTTTGCATTTTACGGCCAAAACAATAGATTTCCGCCCGATTCCCATATTTTCGTGTGCTATATAGCCCACACCTTCCAAGTGGTCCCGGGACCCCTGGACCCCGATCCCCTAATATTTTTTCGGGCCATCATATACGACCTAATGAACCATAGTCACCGCACCGCCATGGTCGTTCCTCATTTTTTGCATTTCCCGGCAAAAAAACTAGAATTCCGCCCGATTCCCATATTTTCGTGAGCTAAAGCCCACGCCTTCCAAGTGGTCCGGGGACCCCCGGTCCCCGATCGCCTAAAATATTTCCGGTCCATCAAATACGACCTAAGGAACCACAGTCACCGCCCGCCATAATCGTTCCTCATATTTTGCCTTTTTGGGCCAAAAAACTAGAAGTTTGCATGATTCCCATATTTTCGTTTACTATAGCCCACGCCTCCCCAGTGGGTAGGGGCCCCCGGAACTGGATTCCCTAAAAAACTTTCGGGCCATTAAATACGACCTAAGGAATCATAGTCACCACCCCGCCATGACCTTTCCTCATGTTTTGCATTTTACGGCCAAAACACTAGAATTCCGTCTGATACCCATATTTGCGTGTGCTATAGCACACACATTCCGAGTGGGCCAGGATCCCCGGACGCGGATTGCTTAAAAAATTTTCGGGCCATCAAATACATCTTTAAGAACCATAAATACCGTCGTACCATGACCGTTCCACGTTGTTTTGCGTTTTAATTTTTTCGGGCCATCAAATAAGACCTAAGGAACCATAGTCACCGCCCCACTATGATCGTTCCTCAATTTTTACATTTTACGGCCAAAACAATAGATTTTCGCCCGATTCCCATATTTTCGTGTGCTAGCCCACGCCTTCAAGTGGTCCCGGAACCCCCAGACCCCGATCGCCTAAGATTTTTCCGGACCATAAAATACGACCTAAGGAATCATAGTCACCGCCCTGCCATGACCTTTCCTCATGTTTTGCATTTTACGGCCAAAAAACTTGAATTCCGCCCGATTCCCATATTTTCGTGTGCTATAGCCCACGCCTTCCAAGTGTGCGTGGGCCCCCGGACCCCGAACGTCTAAAATTTTTTCGGGCCATGAAATACGACCTAAAGAACCATAGTTACCGCCCCTCCATTACCATTCCTCATATTTTGCGTTTTACGGCCAAAAAATTAGAATTTCGCCTGATTCCCATATTTTCGTGTGCTATAGCCCACGCCTTCCAAGAGGTCCCGGGACTCCGGGACCCCGATCGCCTAAAATGTTTCCGGGCAATCAAATACGACCTAAGGAACCATAGTCTCCGCCCCGCCATGATCGTTCCTCATATTTTGCTTTTTTGGGCCAAAAAACTACAAGTGTGCATGATTCCCATATTTTCGTTTACTATAGCCCACGCCTCCCCAGTGGGTAGGGGCCCCTGGAACTGGATTCCCTAAAAAACTTTTGGGCCATCAAATACGACCTAAGGAACCATAGTCACCACCCCGCCATGACATTTCCTCATGTTTTGCATTTAACGGCCAAAACACTAGAATTCCGTCCGATTCCCATATTTGTGTGTGCTATAGCCCACACATTCCGAGTGGGCCAGGATCCCCGGACGCGGATTGCTTAAAAAATTTTCGGGCCATCAAATACGACCTTGAGTACCATAGATACCGCCCTACCATGACCGTTCCACGTTGTTTTGCATTTTAATTTTTTCGGGCCATCAAATAAAACTTAAGGAACCATAGTCACCACCCCGCCATGATCGTTACTCATTTTTTGGCCCCGGGACTCCGGGACCCCGATCGCCTAAAATTTTTCCGGGCCATCAAATATGACCTAAGGAACTATAGTCACCGCCCCGCCATGATCGTTCCTCATATTTTGCTTTTTTGGGCCAAAAAACTAGAAGTGTGCATGATTCCCATATTTTCGTTTACTATAGCCCACGCCTCCCCAGTGGGTAGGGGCCCCCGGAACTGGATTCCCTAAAAAGCTTTCGGGCCATTAAATACGACCTAAGGAACCATAGTCACCACCCCGCCATGACCTTTCCTCATGTTTTGCATTTAACGGGCAAAACACTAGAATTTCGTCCGATTCCCATATTTGCGTGTGCTATAGCCCACACATTCCGAGTGGGCCAGGATCCCCGGACGCGAATTGCTTAAAAAAATTTCGGTCCATCAAATACGACCTTGAGAACCATAGATACTGCCCTACCAAGACCGTTCCACGTTGTTTTGCGTTTTAATTTTTTCGGGCCATCAAATAAGACTTAAGGAACCATAGTCACCACTCCACCATGATCGTTCCTCATTTTTTGCATTTTACGGCCAAAAAACTAGAATTCCGCCCAATTCCCAAATTTTCGTGTGCTATTGCCCACGCCTTCCAAGTGGTCCCAGGACCCCTGGACCCCGATCCCCAAAAAAATTTTCGGGCCATCATATACGACCTAAGGAACCATAGTCATCGTACTGCCATGATCGTTCCTCATCTTTTGCATTTCCCGGCAAAAATACTAGAATTCCGCCTGATTCCCATATTTTCGTGTGCTATAGCCCACGCCTTCCTAGTGGTCCCGGGACCCTCGGACCCCGATCTCCTAAAATATTTCAAGTTCATAAAATATGACCTAAAGAACAACAGTCACTGCTCCGCCATGATTATTCCTCATTTTTTGTATTTTTCGGCCAAAAAACTAGATTTCCGCCCCATTCCCATCGTGTGCTATTGCCCACGCATTCCGACTGGTCCCGGGCCCCACGGACCCCGATCGACAAAATTTTTTCCGTACCCTAAAATACGACCTAAAGAACAATAGTCACTGCTCCGCCATGATTATTCCTCATTTTTTTTATTTTTCGGCCAAAAAACTAGAATTCCGCCCGATTCCCATATTTTCGTGTGTTCCCACGCCTTCCGAGTGGGCCGGCCCCCCGGACTCGGATCGCCTAAAATTTTTTCGGGCAATCAAATATGTCCTAAGGAACCATAGTCACCGTCCCGTCATGATCGTTCCTCATTCTTTGCATTTTACGGCCAAAAAACTAGAATTCCACCCGATTCCCATATTATCGTTTGCAATAGCCCACGCCTTCCAAGTGGTCCTAGGATACCCCGGACCCCGATAGCCTAAAATTTTCTGGGCCATCAAATACGACCTAAGAAACCATAGTCATAGCCCCGCCATGACCGTTCCTCATTTTTTTGTGATTTACGGCCAAAAAACTAGAATTCAGCTTGATTCCCATATTTTCGTGTGCTATAGCCCGCGCATTCCAAGTGGTCCTGGGACCCCTGGACTCCTATCACCTAAAATTTTTTCGGGCCATCAAATAAGACCTAAGGAACCATAGACACCGCCCCACTATGATCGTTCCTCAATTTTTACATTTTACAGCCAAAACAATAGATTTCCGCCCGATTCCCATATTTTCGTGTGCTATATAGCCCACACCTTCCAAGTGGTCCCGGGACCTCCGGACACCGATCGCCTAAAAATTTTCTGGGCCATCAAATAAGACATAAGGAACCATAGTCACCTCCCCTCCATGATCGTTCCTCATTTTTTGAAGTTTTCGGCCAAAAAACTATAATTCCGTCCGATTCCCATATTTTCGTTTGCCCACGCCTTTCAAGTGGTCCCGGGACCCTCGGACCCCGAACGCCTAACATTTTTCTGGGCCATCCAATACGACCTAAGGAACCATAGTCACCGACTCCGCCATGAGCTTTCCTTATGTTTTGCATTTTACGGCCAAAAAACTAGAATTATGCCCGATTCCCATATTTACGTGTGCTAGCCCACGCCTTCAAGTGGTCCCGGAACCCCCAGGACCCTGATCGCCTAAGATTTTTCCGGACCATAAAATACGACCTAAGGAACCATAGTCACCGCCCTGCCATGACCTTTCCTCATGTTTTGCATTTTACGGCCGAAAAACTAGAATTCTGCCCGATTCCCATATTTTCGTGTGCTATAGCCCACGCCTTCCAAGTGTGCGTGGGCCCCCAGACTCTGAACGTCTAAAAATTTTTCGGGCCATGAAAGACGACCTAAAGAACCATAGTTACCGCCCCGCCATTACCATTCCTCATATTTTGCATTTTACGGCCAAAAATTTAGAATTTCGCCTGATTCCCATATTTTCGTGTGCTATAGCCCACGCCTTCCAAGTGGTCCCGGGAGTCCGGGACCCCGATCGCCTAAAATTTTTCCGGTCCATCAAATACGACCTAAGGAACCATAGTCACCGCCCCACCATGATCGTTCCTCATATTTTGCTTTTTTGGGCCAAAAAACTAGAAGTTTGCATGATTCTCATATTTTCGTTTACTATAGCCCATGCCTCCCCAGTGGGTTGGGGCCCCCGGAACTGGATTCCCTAAAAATATTTCGGGCCATTAAATACGACCTAAGGAACCATAGTCACCACCCCGCCATGACCTTTCCTCATGTTTTGCATTTTTCGGCCAAAACACTAGAATTTCGTCCGATTCCCATATTTGCGTGTGCTATAGCCCACACATTCCGAGTGGGCCAGGATCCCCGGACGCGGATTGCTTAAAAAATTTCGGGCCATCAAACACGACCTTGAGAACTATAGATACCGCCCTACCATGACCGTTCAACGTTGTTTTGTGTTTTAATTTTTTCGGGCCATCAAATAAGACTTAAGGAACCATAGTCACCACCCCGCCATGATCGTCACTCATTTTTTGCATTTCCCGGCAAAAAAACTAGAATTCCTCCTGATTCCCATATTTTCGTGTTCTATAGCCCACGCCTTCCAAGTGGTCCCGGGAACCCGGACCCCGATCTCCTAAAATTTTTCAAGACCATAAAATACGACCTAAAGAACAATAGTCACTGCTCCGCCATGATTATTCCTCATTTTTTGTATTTTTCGGCCAAAAAACTAGAATTCCGCCCCATTCCCATATTTTCGTGTGCTATAGCCCACTCATTCCGACTGGTCCCGGGCCCCATGGACCCCGATCGCCTAAAAGTTTTCCGTACCATAAAAAAAGACTTAAGGAACCATAGTCACCGCCCCGCCTTGATCATTCCGCATATTTGGTATTTTGTACCCAAAAAACTAGAATTCCGCCCGATTCCCATATTTTCGTGTGTTCCCACGCCTTCCGAGTGGGCCGGCCCCTCGGACTCGGATCGCCTAAAATTTTTCGGGCAATCAAATACGTCCTAAGGAACCATAGTCACCGTCCCGTCATGATCGTTCCTCATTCTTTGCATTTTACGGCCAAAAAACTAGAATTCCACCCGATTCCCATATTATCGTTTGCAATAGCCCACGCCTTCCAACTGGTCCTGGGACACCCCGGACCCCGATAGCCTAAAATTTTCTGCGCCAACAAATACGACCTAAGAAATCATAGTCACAGCCCGCCATGACAGTTCCTCATTTTTTTGTGATTTACGGCCAAAAAACTAGAATTCCGCTTGATTCCCATATTTTCGTATGCTATAGCCCGCGCATTCCAAGTGGTCCTGGGACCCCCGGACTTCGATCACCTAAAATTTTTTCGGGCCATCAAATAAGACATAAGGAACCATAGTCACCGCCCCACTATGATCGTTCCTCAATTTTTACATTTTACGGCCAAAACAATAGATTTCCGCCCGATTCCCATATTTTCGTGTGCTATATAGCCCACACCTTCCAAGTGGTCCCGGGGACCTCCGGACACCGATCGCCTAAAAATTTCCTGGGCCATCAAATAAGACACAAGGAACCATAGTCACCTCCCCTCCATGATCGTTCCTCATTTTTTGAAGTTTTCGGCCAAAAAACTATAATTCCGTCCGATTCCCATATTTTCGTTTGCCCATGCCTTTCAAGTGGTCCCGGGACCCTCGGACCCCGAACGCCTAACATTTTTCTGGGCCATCCAATACGACCTAAGGAACCATAGTCACCGACCTCGCCATGAGCTTTCATTATGTTTTGCATTTTACGGCCAAAAAACTAGAATTATGCCCGATTCCCATATTTACGTGTGCTAGCCCACGCCTTCAAGTGGTCCCGGAACCCCCAGGACCCCGATCGCCTAAGATTTTTCCGGACCATAAAATACGACCTAAGGAACCATAGTCACCGCCCCGCCATGACCTTTCCTCATGTTTTGCATTTTACGACCGAAAAACTAGAATTCCGTCCGATTCCCATATTTTCGTGTGCTATAGCCCACGCCTTCCAAGTGTGCGTGGGCCTCCGGACTCTGAACGTCTAAAAATTTTTCGGGCCATGAAATACGACCTAAAGAACCATAGTTACCGCCCCGCCATTACCATTCCTCATATTTTGCATTTTACGGCCAAAAATTTAGAATTTTGCCTGATTCCCATATTTTCGTGTGCTATAGCCCACGCCTTCCAAGTGGTCCCGGGACTCCGGGACCCCGATCGCCTAAAATTTTTCCGGTCCATCAAATATGACCTAAGGAACCATAGTCACAGCCCCGCCATGATCGTTCCTCATATTTTGCATTTTTGGGCCAAAAAACTAGAAGTTTGCATGATTCCCATATTTTCGTTTACTATAGCCCACGCCTCCCTAGTGGGTTGGGGCCCCCGGAACTGGATTCCCTAAAAATATTTCGGGCCATTAAATACGACCTAAGGAACCATAGTCACCACCCCGCCATGACCTTTCCTCATGTTTTGCATTTAACGGGAAAAACACTAGAATTCCGTCCGATTCCCATATTTGCGTGTGCTATAGCCCACACATTCCGAGTGGGCCAGGATCCCCGGACGCGGATTGCTTAAAAAATTTTCGGGCCATCAAACACGACCTAGAGAACTATAGATACCGCCCTACCATGACCGTTCCACGTTGTTTTGTGTTTTAATTTTTTCGGGCCATCAAATAAGACTTAAGGAACCATAGTCACCACCCCTCCATGATCGTCACTCATTTTTTGCATTTTACGGCCAAAAAACTAGAATTCCGCCCGATTCCCAAATTTTCGTGTGCTATAGCCCACGCCTTCCAAGTGGTCCCAGGACCCCGATCCCCTAAAATTTTTTCGGGCCATCATATACGACCTAAGGAATCATAGTCACCTCACCGCCATGATCGTTCCTCTTTTTTTGCATTTCCCGGCAAAAAAACTAGACTTCCTCCCGATTCCCATATTTTCGTGTGCTATAGCCCACGCCTTCCAAGTGGTTCCGGGACCCCCGGACCCTGATCGCCTAAAATTTTTCAGGGCCATAAAATACGACCTAAAGAACAATAGTCACTGCTCCGCCATGATTATTCCTCATTTTTTTTATTTTTCGGCCAAAAACTAGAATTCCGCCCCATTCCCATATTTTCGTGTGCTATAGCCCACGCATTCCGACAGGTCCCGGGCCCCACGGACCCCAATCGACTAAAATTTATCCGTACCATAAAAAAAGACTTAAGGAACCATAGTCACCGCCCCGCCTTGATCGTTCCTCATATTTGGCATTTTGTGGCCAAAAAACTAGAATTCCGCCCGATTCTCATATTTTCATGTGTGCCGACGCCTTCCGAGTGGGCCGGCTCCCCCGGACTCGGATCGCCTAAAAATTTTTTGGGCAATCAAATACGTCCTAAGGAACCATAGTCACCGTCCTGTCATGATCGTTCCTCATTCTTTGCATTTTACGGCAAAAAAAACTAGAATTCCACCCGATTCCCATATTTTCGTTTGCACTAGCCTTTCAAGTTGTCCCGGGACCCTCGGACCCCGAACGCCTAACATTTTTCCGGGCCATCCAATACGACCTAAGGAACCATAGTCACCGACCCCGCCATGAGCTTTCCTCATGTTTTGCATTTTACGGCCAAAAAACTAGAATTATGCCCGATTCCCATATTTTCGTGTGCTAGCCCACACCTTCAAGTGGTCCCGGAACCCCCGGACCCCGATCGCCTAAGATTTTTACGGACCATAAAATACAACCTAAGGAACCATAGTCACCGCCTCGCCATGACCTTTCCTCATGTTTTGCATTTCATGGTCAAAAAACTAGAATTCCGCCCGATTCCCATATTTTCGTGTGCTATAATAGCCCACGCCTTCCAAGTGTGCATGGGCCCTTGGACCCCGAACGTCTAAAATTTTCCGGGCCATGAAATACGACCTAAAGAACCATAGTTACCGCCCCGCCATTACCATTCCTCATATTTTGCATTTTACGGCCAAAAAATTAGAATTTCGCCTGATTCCCATATTTTCGTGTGCTATAGCCCACGCCTTCCAAGTGGTCCCGGGACTCCGGGACCCCGATCGCCTAAAATTTTTCCGGGCCATCAAATACGACCTAAGGATTCATATTCACCGCCCCGCCATGATCGTTCCTCATATTTTGCTTTTTTGGGCCAAAAAACTAGAAGTTTGCATGATTCCCATATTTTCGTTTACTATAGCCCACGCCTCCCCAGTGGGTAGGGGCCCCCGGAACTGGATTCCCTAAAAAAATTTCGGGCCATTAAATACGACCTAAGGAACCATAGTCACCACCCCGCCATGACCTTTCCTCATGTTTTGTATTTTACGGTCAAAACACTAGAATTCCGTCCGATTCCTATATTTGCGTGTGCTATAGCCCACACATTCCGAGTGGGCCAGGATCCCCGGACACGGATTGCTTAAAAAAATTTCGGGCCATCAAATATGACCTTAAGAACCATAGATACCGCCCTACCATGACCGTTCCACGTTGTTTTGCGTTTTAATTTTTTCGGGCCATCAAATAAGACTTAAGGAACCATAGTCACCACCCCGCCATGATCGTTCCTCATTTTTTGCATTTTACGGCCAAAAAACTAGAATTCCGCCCGATTCCCAAATTTTCGTGTGCTATAGCCCAAGTGGTCCCAGGACCCCTGGACCCCGATCCCCTAAAATATTTTCGGGCCATCATATACGACCTAAGGAACCATAGTCACCGTACCGCCATGTTCGTTCCTCATTTTTTGCATTTCCCGGCAAAAAAACTAGAATTCTGCCAGATTCCCATATTTTCGTGTTCTATAGCCCACGCCTTCCAAGTGGTCCCGGGACCCCCGGACCCCGATCGCCTAAAATTTTTCAGGGCCATAAAATATGACCTAAAGAACAATAGTCACTGCTCTGCCATGATTATTCCTTATTTTTTGTATTTTTCGGCCAAAAAACTAGAATTCCGCCCCATTTCCATATTTTCGTGTGCTATAGCCCACGCATTCCGACTGGTCCCGGGCCCCACGGACCCCGATCGCCTAAAATTTTTCCGTACCATAAAAAAAGACTTAAGGAACCATAGTCACCGCCCCGCCTTGAACGTTCCTCATATTTGGCATTTTGTGGCCAAAAAACTAGAATTCCGCCCGATTCCCATATTTTCGTGTGTGCCCACGCCTTCCGAGTGGGCCGGCCCCCCGGACTCGGATCGCCTAAAATTTTTTCGGGCAATCAAATACGTCCTAAGGAACCATAGTCACCATCCCGTCATGATCGTTCCTCATTCTTTGCATTTTACGGCCAAAAAACTAGAATTCCACCCGATTCCCATATTTTCGTTTGCCCACGCCTTTCAAGTGGTCCCGGGACCCTCGGACCCCGAACGCCTAACATTTTTCTGGGCCATCCAATACGACCTAAGGAACCATAGTCACCGACCCCGCCATGAGCTTTCCTCATGTTTTGCATTTTACGGCCAAAAAACTAGAATTATGCCCGATTCCCATATTTTCGTGTGCTAGCCCACGCCTTCAAGTGGTCCCGGAATCCCCGGACCCCGATCGCCTAAGATTTTTCCGGACCATAAAATACGACCTAAGGAACCATAGTCACCGCCCCTCCATGACCTTTCCTCATGTTTTGCATTTTACGACCAAAAAACTAGAATTCCGCCCGATTCCCATATTTTCGTGTGCTGTAGCCCACGCCTTCCAAGTGTGCATGGGCCCCCGGACCCCGAACGTCTAAAAATTTTCCGGGCCATGAAATACGACCTAAAGTACCATAGTTACCGCCCCGCCATTACCATTCCTCATATTTTGCGTTTTACGGCCAAAACATTAGAATTTCGCCTGATTCCCATATTTTCGTGTGCTATAGCCCACGCCTTCCAAGTGGTCCCGGGACTCCCGGACCCCGATCGCCTAAAATTTTTACGGGCCATTAAATACGACCTAAGGAACCATAGTCACCGCCCCGCCATGATCGTTCCTCATATTTTGCTTTTTGGGCCAAAAAACTAGAAGTTTGCATGATTCCCATATTTTCGTTTGCTATAGCCCACGCCTCCCCAGTGTGTAGGGGCCCCCGGAACTGGATTCCCTAAAAATAATTCAGGCTATTAAATACGACCTAAGGAACCATAGTCACCACCCCGCCATGACCTTTCCTCATGTTTTGTATTTTACGGCCAAAATACTAGAATTCCGTCTGATTCCCATATTTGCGTGTGCTATAGCCCACACATTCCGAGTGGGCCAGGATCCCCGGACGCGGATTGCTTAAAAAATTTTCGGGCCATCAAATACGACCTTGAGAACCATAGATACCGCCCTACCATGACCGTTCCACGTTGTTTTGCGTTTTAATTTTTTCGGGCCATCAAATAACACTTAAGGAACCATAGTCACCACCCCGCCATGATCGTTCCTCATTTTTTGCATTTTACGGCCAAAAAACTAGAATTCCGCCCGATTCCCAAATTTTCGTGTGCTATAGCCCACGCCTTCCAAGTGGTCCCACGACCCCTAGACCCCGATCCCCTAAAAAATTTTCGGGCCATCATATACGACCTAAGGAACCATAGTCACCGCACCGCCATGATCGTTCCTCATTTTTTGCCTTTCCCGGCAAAAAAACTAGAATTCCGCCCGATTCCCATATTTTCGTGTGCTATAACCCACGCCTTCCAAGTGGTCCCGGGACCCCCGGACCCCGATCGCCTAAAATTTTTCAGGGCCATAAAATATGACCTAAAGAACAATAGTCACTGCTCCGCTATGATTATTCCTCATTTTTTTATATTTTTCGGCCAAAAAACTAGAATTCCGCCCCATTCCCATATTTTCGTGTGCTATAACTCACGCATTCCGACTGGTCCCGGGCCATACGGACCCCGATTGCCTAAAAGTTTTCCGTACCATAAAAAAGACTTAAGGAACCATAGTCACTGCCCCGCCTTGATTGTTCCTCGTATTTGGCATTTTGTGGCCAAAAAACTAGAATTCCGCCAGATTCCCATATTTTCGTATGTGCCCACGCCTTCCGAGTGGGCTGGCCCCCCCTGAATCGGATCGCCTAAAATTTTTTCGGGCAATCAAATACGTTCTAAGGAACCATAGTCACCGTCCCGTCATGCTCGTTCCTCATTCATTGCATTTTACGGCCAAAAAACTAGAATTCCACCTGATTCCCATATTTTCGTTTGCAATAGCCCACGCCTTCCAAGTGGTCCTGGGACACCCCGGACCCCAATGGCCTAAAATTTTCTGGGCCAACAAATACGACCTAAGAAACCATAGTCACAGCCCCGACATGACCGTTCCTAATTTTTTTGTGATTTACGACAAAAAAACTAGAATTCCGCTTGATTCCCATATTTTCGTGTGCTATAGCCCGCGCATTCCAAGTGGTCCCGGGACCCCCGGACTCCGATCACCTAAATTTTTTTCTGGCAATCAAATAAGACCTAAGGAACCATAGTCACCGCCCCACTATGATCATTCTTCAATTTTTACATTTTACGGCCAAAATAATAGATTTCCGCCCGATTCCCATATTTTCGTGTGCTATATAGCCCACACCTTCCAAGTGGTCCCGGGGACCTCCGGACACCGATCGCCTAAAAATTTTCTGGGCCATCAAATAAGACCTAAGGAACCATAGTCACCTCCCCGCCATTATCGTTCCTCATTTTTTGAAATTTTCGGCCAAAAAACTATAATTCCGTCCGATTCCCATATTTTCGTTTGCTATAGCCCACGCCTTTCAAGTGGTCCCGGGACCCTCGGACCCCGAACGCCTAACATTTTTCCGGGCCATCCAATACGACCTAAGGAACCATAGTCACCGACCCTTCTATGAGCTTTCCTCATGTTTTGCATTTTACGGCCAAAAAACTAGAATTATGCCCGATTCCCATATTTTCGTGTGCTAGCCCAGGCCTTCAAGTGGTCCCGGAACCCCCGGACCCCGAACGTCTAAACATTTTCCGGGCCATGAAATACGACCTAAAGAACCATAGTTACTGCCCCGCCATTACCATTCCTCATATTTTGCGTTTTACGGCCAAAAAATTAGAATTTCGCCTGATTTCCATATTTTCGTGTGCTATAGCCCGTCTAAGTGGTCCCGGGACTCCAGGACCCCGATCGCAGAAAATTTTTCCGGGCCATCAAATACGACCTAAGGAACCATAGTCACCGCCCCGCCATGATCGTTCCTCATACTTTGCTTTTTTGGGCCAAAAAACTAGAAGTTTGCATGATTCCCATATTTTCGTTTACTATAGCCCACGCCTCCCCAATGGGTAGGGGCCCTCGGAACTGGATTCCCTAAAAAACTTTCGGGCCATTATATACGACCTAAGGAACCATAGTAACTACCCCGCCATGACCTTTCTTCATGTTTTGCATTTTACGGCCAAAACACTAGAATTTCGTCCGATTCCCATATTTGCGTGTGCTATAGCCCACACATTCCGAGTGGGCCAGGATCCCCGGACGCGGATTGCTTAAAAAAATTTCAGGCCGTCAAATACGACCTTGAGAACCATAGATACCGCCCTACCATGACCGTTCCACGTTGTTTTGCGTTTTAATTTTTTCGGGCCATCAAATAACACTTAAGGAACCATAGTCACCACCCCGCCATGATCGTTCCTCATTTTTTGCATTTTACGGCCAAAAAACTAGAATTCCGCCCGATTCCCAAATTTTCGTGTGCTATAGCCCACGCCTTCCAAGTGGTCCCAGGACCCCTGGACCCCGATTCTCTAAAAAAAATTCGGGCCATCATATACGACCTAAGGAACCATAGTCACTGCACCGCCATGATCGTTCCTCATTTTTTGCATTTCCCGGCAAAAAAACTAGAATTTCGCCCGATTCCCATATTTTCGTGTGCTATAGCCCACGCCTTCCAAGTGGTCCAGGGACCCCCGGACCCCGATCGCCTAAAATTTTTCAAGGCCATAAAATATGACCTAAAGAACAATAGTCACTGCTCCGCCATGATTATTCCTCATTTTTTGTATTTTTCGGCCAAAAAACTAGAATTTCGCCCCATTCCCATATTTTCGTGTGCTATAGCCCTCGCCTTCCGAGTGGTCCCGGCCTCCCGGACCCCGATCACATAAAAATTTTCCAGGCCATCAAATACGACCTAAGGAACCTTAGTCACCGCCCCGCCATGATCGTTCCTCATTTTTTGCATTTTTCGGCAAAAAAACTAGAATTCCGCCCGATTCCCATATTTTCGTGTGCTATATAGCCCACGCCTTCCAAGTGGTCCCAGGACCCCCGGACCCCCGGATCGCCTAAAATTTTTCTGGTCCATCAAGTACGACCTAGTGAACCATAGTCACCGCCCCGCCATGATCATTCCTCATGTTTTGCGTTTTTCGGTCAAAAAACTAGAATTTCGCGCGATTCTCATATTTTTGTGTGCTATATAGCCCACGCATTCGAGTGGTCCCGGGCCCCACGGACCCCGATCGCCTAAAATTTTTCCGTACCATAAAGAAAGACTTAAGGAACCATAGTCGCCGCCCCGCCTTGATCGTTCCTCATATTTGGCATTTTTGGCCAAAAAACTAGAATTCCGCCAGATTCCCATATTTTCGTGTGTGCCCACGCCTTCCAAGTGGTCCCAGGACCCTGATCCCCTAAAATATTTTCGGGCCATCATATACGACCTAAGGAACCATAGTCACCGCACCGCCATGATCGTTCCTCATTTTTTGCATTTCCCGGCAAAAAAACTAGAATTCCGCCCGATTCCCATATTTTCGTGTGCTATAGCCCACGCCTTCCAAGTGGTCCCGGGACCCCCGGACCCCGATCGCCTAAAATTTTTCAAGGCCATAAAATATGACCTAAAGAACAATAGTCACTGCTCCTCCATGATTATTCCTCATTTTTTGTATTTTTCTGCCAAAAAACTAGAATTCCGCCCCATTCCCATATTTTCGTGTGCTATAGCCCACGCATTTCGACTGGTCCCGGGCCCCACGGACCCCGATCGTCTAAAATTTTTCCGTACCATAAAAAAAGACTTAAGGAACCATAGTCACCACCTCGCCTTGATCGTTCCTCATATTTGGCATTTTTTGGCCAAAAAACTAGAATTCCGCCCGATTCCCATATTTTCGTGTGTGCCCACGCTTTCCGAGTGGGCCGCCCCCCCGGACTCGGATCGCCTAAAATTTTTTCGGGCAATCAAATACGTCCTAAGGAACCATAGTCACCGTCCCGTCATGATCGTTCCTCATTCTTTGCATTTTACGGCCAAAAAACTAGAATTCCACCCGATTCCCATATTTTCGTTTGCAATAGCCCACGCCATCCAAGTGGTCCTGGGACACCCCGGACCCAGATAGCCTAAAATTTTCTGGGCCATCAAATACGACCTAAGAAACCATAGTCACAGCCCCGCCATGACCGTTCCTCCTTTTTTTGTGATTTACGGCCAAAAAACAAAAATTTCGCGTGATTCCCATATTTTCGTGTGCTAGCCCGAGCATTCCAAGTGGTCCCGGGACCCCCGGACTCCGATCACCTAAAATTTTTTTGGGACATCAAATAAGACCTAAGGAACCATAGTCACCGCCCCACTATGATCATTCCTCAATTTTTACATTTTACGGCCAAAACAATAGATTTCCGCCCGATTCCCATATTTTCGTGTGCTTATAGCCCACGCCTTCCAAGTGGTCCCTGGACCTCAGGACACCGATCGCCTAAAAATTTTCTGGGCCATCAAATAAGACCTAAGGAACCTTAGTCACCTCCCCGCCATGATCGTTTCTCATTTTTTGAACTTTTCGGCCAAAAAACTATAATTCTGTCTGATTCCCATATTTTCGTTTGCTATAGCCCACGCCTTTCAAGTGGTCCCGGGACCCTCGTACCCCGAAAACCTAACATTTTTCCAGGCCATCCAATACGACCTAAGGAACCATAGTCACCGACCCCGCCATGAGCTTTCCTCATGTTTTGCATTTTACGGCCAAAAAACTAGAATTATGCCCGATTCCCATATTTTCGTGTGCTAGCCCACGCCTTCAAGTGGTCCCGGAACCCCCGGACCCCGATCGCCTAAGATTTTTACGGACCATAAAATACGACCTAAGGAACCATAGTCACCGCCCCGCCATGACCTTTCCTCGTGTTTTGCATTTTACGGCCAAAAAACTAGAATTCCGCCAGATTCCCATATTTTCGTGTGCTATAGCCCACGCCTTCCAAGTGTGCGTGGGCCCCCGGACCCCGAATGTCTAAAAATTTTCCGGGCCATGAAATACGACCTAAAGAACCATAGTTACCGCCCCGCCATTACCATTCCTCATATTTTGCATTTTATGGCCAAAAAATTAGAATTTCGCCTGATTCCCATATTTTCGTGTGCTATAGCCCACGCCTTCCAAGTGGTCCCGGGACTCCCGGACCCCGATCGCCTAAAATTTTTCCAGGCTATCAAATACGACCTAAGGAACCATAGTCACCGCCCCGCCATGATCGTTCCTCATTTTTTGCATTTCCTGGAAAAAGAACTAGAATTCCGCCCAATTCCCATATTTTCGTGTTCTATAGCCCACGCATTCCACTTGTGCGTGGGCCCCCGGACCCCGAACGTCTAAAAATTTTCCGGGCCATGAAATACGACCTAAAGAACCATAGTTACCGCCCCGCCATTACCATTCCTCATATTTTGCCTTTTACGGCCAAAAAATTATAATTTTGCCTGATTCCCATATTTTCGTGTGCTATAGCCCACGCCTTCCAAGTGGTCCCGGGTCTCCCGGACCCCGATCGCCTAAAAATTTTTCGGGCCATCAAATACGACCTAAGGAACCATAGTCACCGCCCCGCCAAAAAACTAGAAGTTTGCATGATTCCCATATTTTCGTTTGCTAAAGCCCATGCCTCCCCAGTGGGTAGGGACCCCCGGAACTGGATTCCCTAAAAATATTTCGGGCCATTAAATACGACCTAAGGAACCATAGTCACCACCCCGCCATGACCTTTCCTCATATTTTTTATTTTACGGCCAAAACACTAGAATTCCGTATGATTCCCATATTTTCGTGTGCTATAGCCCACACATTCCGAGTGGGCTAGGATCCCCGGACGCGGATTGCATAAAATTTTTTCGAGCCATCAAATAAGACTTAAGGAACCATAGTCACCACCTCGCCATGATCGTTCCTCATTTTTTGCATTTTACGGCCAAAAAACTAGAATTCCGCCTGATTCCCATATTTTCGTGTGCTATAGCCCACGCCTTCCAAGTGGTCCCAGGACCCTTGGACCCCGATCCGCTAAAAATTTTTCGGGCCATCATATACGATCTAAGGAACCATAGTCACCGCACCGCCATGATCGTTCCTCATTTTTTGCATTTCCCGGCAAAAAAACTAGAATTCTGCCCGATTCCCATATTTTCGTGTGCTATACCCACGCCTTCCAAGTGGTCACGGGACCCCCGGACCCCGATTGCCTAAAAATTATCAAGGCCATAAAATACGACCTAAAGAACAATAGTCACTGCTCCGCCATGATTATTCCTCATTTTTTGTATTTTTCGGCCAAAAAACTAGAATTCCGCCCCATTCCCATATTTTCGTGTGCTATAGCCCTCGCCTTCCGAGTGGTCTCGGCCTCCCGAACCCCGATCGCATAAAAATTTTCCGGGCCATCAAATACGACCTAAGGAACCTTAGTCACCGCCCCGCCATGATCGTTCCTCAATTTTTGCATTTCCTGGAAAAAGAACTAGAATTCCGCCCAATTCCCATATTTTCGTGTGCTATAGCCCACGCATTCCACTTGTGCGTGGGCCCCCGGACCCCGAACGTCTAAATATTTTTCGGGCCATGAAATACGACCTAAAGAACCATAGTTACCGCCCCGCCATTACCATTCCTCATATTTTGCCTTTTACGGCCAAAAAATTATAATTTTGCCTGATTCCCATATTTTCGTGTGCTATAGCCCACGCCTTCCAAGTGGTCCCGGGTCTCCCGGACCCCGATCGCCTAAAAATTTTCCGAGCCATCAAATACGACCTAAGGAACCATAGTCACCGCCCCGCCAAAAAACTAGAAGTTTGCATGATTCCCATATTTTCGTTTGCTAAAGCCCACGCCTCCCTAGTGGGTAGGGACCCCCGGAACTGGATTCCCTAAAAATATTTCGGGCCATTAAATACGACCTAAGGAACCATAGTCACCACCCCGCCATGACCTTTCCTCATATTTTTCATTTTACGGCCAAAACACTAGAATTCCGTATGATTCCCATATTTTCGTGTGCTATAGCCCACACATTCCGAGTGGGCTAGGATCCCCGGACGCGGATTGCATAAAATTTTTTCGGGCCATCAAATAAGACTTAAGGAACCATAGTCACCACCTCGCCATGATCGTTCCTCATTTTTTGCATTTTACGGCCAAAAAACTAGAATTCCGCCTGATTCCCATATTTTCGTGTGCTATAGCCCACGCCTTCCAAGTGGTCCCAGGACCCTTGGACCCCGATCCGCTAAAAATTTTTCGGGCCATCATATACGATCTAAGGAACCATTGTCACCGCACCGCCATGATCGTTCCTCATTTTTTGCATTTCCCGGCAAAAAAACTAGAATTCCGCCCGATTCCCATATTTTCGTGTGCTATACCCACGCCTTCCAAGTGGTCACGGGACCCCCGGACCCCGATTGCCTAAAAATTATCAAGTCCATAAAATACGACCTAAAGAACAATAGTCACTGCTCCGCCATGATTATTCCTCATTTTTTGTATTTTTCGGCCAAAAAACTAGAATTCCGCCCCATTCCCATATTTTCGTGTGCTATAGCCCTCGCCTTCCGAGTGGTCTCGGCCTCCCGAACCCCGATCGCATAAAAGTTTTCCGGGCCATCAAATACGACCTAAGGAACCTTAGTCACCGCCCCGCCATGATCGTTCCTCATTTTTTGCATTTCCTGGAAAAAGAACTAGAATTCCGCCCAATTCCCATATTTTCGTGTGCTATAGCCCACGCATTCCACTTGTGCGTGGGCCCCCGGACCCCGAACGTCTAAATATTTTTCGGGCCATGATATACAACCTAAAGAACCATAGTTACCACCCCGCCATTACCATTCCTCATATTTTGCCTTTTACGGCCAAAAAATTATAATTTTGCCTGATTCCCATATTTTCGTGTGCTATAGCCCACGCCTTCCAAGTGGTCCCGGGTCTCCCGGACCCCGATCGCCTAAAAATTTTCCGGGCCATCAAATACGACCTAAGGAACCATAGTCACCGCCCCGCCAAAAAACTAGAAGTTTGCATGATTCCCATATTTTCGTTTGCTAAAGCCCACGCCTCCCCAGTGGGTAGGGACCCCCGGAACTGGATTCCCTAAAAATATTTCGGGCCATTAAATACGACCTAAGGAACCATAGTCACCACCCCGCCATGACCTTTCCTCATATTTTTCATTTTACGGCCAAAACACTAGAATTCCGTATGATTCCCATATTTTCGTGTGCTATAGCCCACACATTCCGAGTGGGCTAGGATCCCCGGACGCGGATTGCATAAAATTTTTTCGGGCCATCAAATAAGACTTAAGGAACCATAGTCACCACCTCGCCATGATCGTTCCTCATTTTTTGCATTTTACGGCCAAAAAACTAGAATTCCGCCTGATTCCCATATTTTCGTGTGCTATAGCCCACGCCTTCCAAGTGGTCCCAGGACCCTTGGACCCCGATCCGCTAAAAATTTTTCGGGCCATCATATACGATCTAAGGAACCATAGTCACCGCACCGCCATGATCGTTCCTCATTTTTTGCATTTCCCGGCAAAAAAACTAGAATTCCGCCCGATTCCCATATTTTCGTGTGCTATACCCACGCCTTCCAAGTGGTCACGGGACCCCCGGACCCCGATTGCCTAAAAATTATCAAGGCCATAAAATACGACCTAAAGAACAATAGTCACTGCTCCGCCATGATTATTCCTCATTTTTTGTATTTTTCGGCCAAAAAACTAGAATTCCGCCCCATTCCCATATTTTCGTGTGCTATAGCCCTCGCCTTCCGAGTGGTCTCGGCCTCCCGAACCCCGATCGCATAAAAATTTTCCGGGCCATCAAATACGACCTAAGGAACCTTAGTCACCGCCCCGCCATGATCGTTCCTCATTTTTTGCATTTCCTGGAAAAAGAACTAGAATTCCGCCCAATTCCCATATTTTCGTGTGCTATAGCCCACGCATTCCACTTGTGCGTGGGCCCCCGGACCCCGAACGTCTAAATATTTTTCGGGCCATGAAATACGACCTAAAGAACCATAGTTACCGCCCCGCCATTACCATTCCTCATATTTTGCCTTTTACGGCCAAAAAATTATAATTTTGCCTGATTCCCATATTTTCGTGTGCTATAGCCCACGCCTTCCAAGTGGTCCCGGGTCTCCCGGACCCCGATCGCCTAAAAATTTTCCGAGCCATCAAATACGACCTAAGGAACCATAGTCACCGCCCCGCCAAAAAACTAGAAGTTTGCATGATTCCCATATTTTCGTTTGCTAAAGCCCACGCCTCCCTAGTGGGTAGGGACCCCCGGAACTGGATTCCCTAAAAATATTTCGGGCCATTAAATACGACCTAAGGAGCCATAGTCACCACCCCGCCATGACCTTTCCTCATATTTTTCATTTTACGGCCAAAACACTAGAATTCCGTATGATTCCCATATTTTCGTGTGCTATAGCCCACACATTCCGAGTGGGCTAGGATCCCCGGACGCGGATTGCATAAAATTTTTTCGGGCCATCAAATAAGACTTAAGGAACCATAGTCACCACCTCGCCATGATCGTTCCTCATTTTTTGCATTTTACGGCCAAAAAACTAGAATTCCGCCTGATTCCCATATTTTCGTGTGCTATAGCCCACGCCTTCCAAGTGGTCCCAGGACCCTTGGACCCCGATCCGCTAAAAATTTTTCGGGCCATCATATACGATCTAAGGAACCATTGTCACCGCACCGCCATGATCGTTCCTCATTTTTTGCATTTCCCGGCAAAAAAACTAGAATTTCGCCCGATTCCCATATTTTCGTGTGCTATACCCACGCCTTCCAAGTGGTCACGGGACCCCCGGACCCCGATTGCCTAAAAATTATCAAGTCCATAAAATACGACCTAAAGAACAATAGTCACTGCCCCGCCATGATTATTCCTCATTTTTTGTATTTTTCGGCCAAAAAACTAGAATTCCGCCCCATTCCCATATTTTCGTGTGCTATAGCCCTCGCCTTCCGAGTGGTCTCGGCCTCCCGAACCCCGATCGCATAAAAATTTTCCGGGCCATCAAATACGACCTAAGGAACCTTAGTCACCGCCCTGCCATGATCGTTCCTCATTTTTTGCATTTCCTGGAAAAAGAACTAGAATTCCGCCCAATTCTCATATTTTCGTGTGCTATAGCCCACGCATTCCACTTGTGCGTGGGCCCCCGGACCCCGAACGTCTAAATATTTTCCGGGCCATGATATACAACCTAAAGAACCATAGTTACCGCCCCGCCATTACCATTCCTCATATTTTGCCTTTTACGGCCAAAAAATTATAATTTTGCCTGATTCCCATATTTTCGTGTGCTATAGCCCACGCCTTCCAAGTGGTCCCGGGTCTCCCGGACCCCGATCGCCTAAAAATTTTCCGGGCCATCAAATACGACCTAAGGAACCATAGTCACCGCCCCGCCAAAAAACTAGAAGTTTGCATGATTCCCATATTTTCGTTTGCTAAAGCCCACGCCTCCCCAGTGGGTAGGGACCCCCGGAACTGGATTCCCTAAAAATATTTCGGGCCATTAAATACGACCTAAGGAACCATAGTCACCACCCCGCCATGACCTTTCCTCATATTTTTCATTTTACGGCCAAAACACTAGAATTCCGTATGATTCCCATATTTTCGTGTGCTATAGCCCACACATTCCGAGTGGGCTAGGATCCCCGGACGCGGATTGCATAAAATTTTTTCGGGCCATCAAATAAGACTTAAGGAACCATAGTCACCACCTCGCCATGATCGTTCCTCATTTTTTGCATTTTACGGCCAAAAAACTAGAATTCCGCCTGATTCCCATATTTTCGTGTGCTATAGCCCACGCCTTCCAAGTGGTCCCAGGACCCTTGGACCCCGATCCGCTAAAAATTTTTCGGGCCATCATATACGATCTAAGGAACCATAGTCACCGCACCGCCATGATCGTTCCTCATTTTTTGCATTTCCCGACAAAAAAACTAGAATTCCGCCCGATTCCCATATTTTCGTGTGCTATACCCACGCCTTCCAAGTGGTCACGGGACCCCCGGACCCCGATTGCCTAAAAATTATCAAGGCCATAAAATACGACCTAAAGAACAATAGTCACTGCTCCGCCATGATTATTCCTCATTTTTTGTATTTTTCGGCCAAAAAACTAGAATTCCGCCCCATTCCCATATTTTCGTGTGCTGTAGCCCTCGCCTTCCGAGTGGTCTCGGCCTCCCGGACCCCGATTGCATAAAACTTTTCCGGGCCATCAAATACGACCTAAGGAACCTTAGTCACCGCCCCGCCATGATCGTTCCTCATTTTTTGCATTTTTCGGCAAAAAAACTCGAATTCCGCCCGATTCCCATATTTTCGTGTGCTATATAGCCCACGCCTTCCAAGTGGTCCTGGCACACCCGGATCGCCTAAAAATTTTCTGGTCCATCAAATACGACCTAATGAACCATAGTCACCACCCTGCCATGATCATTCCTCATGTTTTGCGTTTTTCGGTCAAAAAACTAGAATTTCACGCGATTCTGATATTTTTGTGTGCTATAGCCCACGCATTCGAGTGGTCCCAGGCCCCACGGACCCCGATCGCCTAAATTTTTTCCGTACCATAAAAAAGGACTTAAGGAACCATAGTCACCGCCCCGCCTTGATCGTTCCTCATATTTGGCATTTTTGGCCATAAAACTAGAATTCCGCCAGATTCCCATATTTTTGTGTGTGCCCACACCTTCCGAGTGCTGCCCCCCCCCGACTCGGATCGCCTAAAATTTTTTCGGGCAATCAAATACGTCCTAAGGAACCATAGTCACCATTCCGTCATGATCGTTCCTCATTCTTTGCATTTTACGGCCAAAAAACTAGAATTCCACCCGATTCCCATATTTTCGTTTGCAATAGCCCAAGCCTTCCAAGTGGTCCTGGGACACCCCGGACCCAGATAGCCTAAAATTTTCTGGGCCAACAAATACGACCTAAGAAACCATAGTCACAGCCCGCCATGACCGTTCCTCATTTTTTTGTGATTTACGGCCAAAAACTAGAATTCCGCTTGATTCCCATATTTTCGAGTGCTATTGCCCGCGCATTCCAAATGGTCCCGGGACCCCCGGACTCCGATCACCTAAAAATATTTCGGGCCATCAAATAAGACCTAAGGAACCATAGTCACCGCCCCACTATGATCGTTCCTCAATATTTACATTTTATGGCCAAAACAATAGATTTCCGCCCGATTCCCATATTTTCGTGTGCTATAGCCCACGCCTTCCAAGTGGTCGTAAGACCTCCGGACAACGATCGCCTAAAAATTTTCCGGGCCATCAAAGAAACCTAAGTAACCACATTCACCTCCCTGCCATGATCGTTCCTCATTTTTTGAATTTTTCGGCCAAAAAACTATAATTCCGCCCGATTCCCATATTTTCGTTTGCTATAGCTCATGCCTTTTAAGTGGCCCCGGGACCCCCGGATCACGAACGCCTAACATTTTTCGGGCCATCCAATACGACCTAAGGAACCATAGTCACTGACCCCGCCATGAGCTTTCCTCATGTTTTGCATTTTACGGCCAAAAAACTAGAATTCCACACGATTCCCATATTTTCGTGTGCTATAGCCCACGCCTTCCATGTGGTCCCGGGACCCCCGGACCCCGATCGCCTAACATTTTTCCGGGCCATCCAATACGACCTAAGGAACCATAGTCACCGACCCCGCCATGAGCTTTCCTCATGTTTTGCATTTTACGGCAAAAAAACTAGAATTTTGCACGATTCCCATATTTTCGTGTACTATAGCCCACGCCTTCCATGTGGTCCTGGGGCCCCCGTACCCCGATCGCCTAAAAAATTTCCGGGCCATCAAATACAACCTAAGGAACCATAGTCCCCGCCTCGCCATGATCGTTCCTCATATTTTGAGTTTTTCGGCAAAAAACTAGAATTACGCCCGATTCCCATATTTTAGTGTGCAATAATAACCCAAGTCTTCCAAATGCGTAGGGCCCCACGGAGCCGGATGGCCTAAAAAATTTTCGGGCAATCAAATACGACCTAAGGAACCTTAGTCACCGCCCCGCCATGACCTTTCCTCATATTTTGCATTTTATAGCCAAAAAACTAGAATTCCGCCCGATTCCCATATTTTCATGTGCTATAGCCCACGCCTTCCAAGTGGTCCAGGGACCCTCGGACCCCGATCGCCTAAAAATTTTTCGGGCCAGAAAATACAACCTAAGGAACCATAGTCACCATCGTTCCATGATCGTTCCTCATTTTTTGTGTTTTTCGGCCAAAAAACTAGAATTTTGCCGGATTCCCATATTTTCGTTTGCTATAGCCCACGCCTCCCCAGTGGGTAGGTCCCCATGGAACCAGATTGCATAAAATTTTTCCGGGCCATCAAATACGACCTAAGGAATCATAGTCACCACCCCGCCATGACTTTTCCTCATGTTTTACATTTTACGACCAAAACACTAGAATTCCGCCCGATTTCCATATATTCGTGTGCTATAGCCCACACCTTCCGAGTGGGCCGGTACCCCCGGACGCGGATCGCTTAATATTTTTTCGGGCCATCAAATACGACCTTGAGAACCATAGTTACCGCCCTGCTATGACCGTTCCTCATTGTTTTACGTTTTACGGCAAAAAAACTAGAATTTCGCCTGATTCCCATATCTTCGTGTGCTAGCCCATGCCTTCCAAGTGGTCCCGGGACCCCCGGACTCCTATCGCCAAAAAATTTTCCAGGCCATCAAATAAGACTTAAGGAACCATAGTCACCACCCCGCCATGATCGTTCCTCATGTTTTGCATTTTACGGCCAAAAAACTAGAATTCCGACAGATTCCCATATTTTCGTGTGCTATATAGCCCACGCCTTCCAAGTGGTCCTAGGACCCCGGACCCCGATCCCCAAAAACATTTTCGGGCCATTAAATACGACCTAAGGAACCAAAGTCACCGCACCGCCATGATCGTTCCTCATTTTTTGCATTTTCCTGCAAAAAAATTAGAATTGCGCCCGATTCCCATATTTTCGTGTGCTATAGCCCACGCCTTCCAGTGGGCCGTCCACACCAGACTCGGATCGCCTAAATTTTTTTCAGGCCATTAAATAAAACCTAAGGAACCACAGTCACCGTCCCGACATGATCGTTCCTCATTTTTGTATTTTTCGGCCACAAAACTAGAAGTCCGCCTGATTCCCATATATTCGTGTGCTATAGCTCACGTCTTCCCAGTGGGTAGGGCCCTCCGGAACCAGATCATCTAAAAATTTTTTGGGCAATCAAATACGAACTAAGGAGCCATAGTCACCCCCCCCGCCATGACATTTCCTCATTCTTTGCATTTTATGGCCCAAAAACTAGAATTCCGCCCGATTCCCATATTTTCGTTTACTATAGCTCACGCCTTCCAAGTGGTCCTGGGACCCCCGGACCCCGATCACTTAAAAAAATTTCGGTCCATCAAATAAGACCTAAGGAACCATAGTCACCGCCCCGCCATGATCGTTCCTCAGTTTTTGCATTTTTCGGCGAAAAAACTAGAATTCCGCCCAGTTCCCATAATTTCGTGTGCTAGCCCACGCCTTGCAAGTGGTCCTAGAACCCCCGGACTCCGATCGCCTAAAAACTTTTTTGGCCATCAAATACGACCTAAGGAACCATAGTCACCGCCCCGCCATGACCTATCCTCATGTTTTGCATTTTACAGCCAAAAAACTAGAATTCCGCCCTATTCCCATATTTTCGTTAGTTATATAGCCCACGCCTTCCAAGTGCTCCCGGGACCCCCGGACCCCGATCGCATAAAATTTTTCCGGGCCAACAAATACGATCTAAGGAACCATAGTCACCGCCCCACCATGATCGTTCCTCATTTTTTTGTTTTTCGGCAAACAATCTAGAATTCTGCCCGATTCCCATATTTCGTGTGCTATAGCCCACACCTTCCAAGTGGTCCCGGGACCCCCAAACCCCGATTGCCAAAAAATATTCCGGACCATCAAATACGACCTAAGGAACCATAGTCACCACCCCGCCATGGGCGTTTCTCATTTTTTGAATTTACGGCCAAAAACCTAATATTCCGCCCGATTACCATATTTTCGTGTGCTAAAGCCCACCCCTTCCAAATGGTCCTGGGACTCCCGGACCCTGATCGCCTAATATTTTTCCGGGCCATCAAATATGACCTAAGGAACCATAGTCATCACCCCGCCATGATCGTTCCTCATTTTTTGCATTTTATGCCAAAAAACTAGAATTCCGCCCGATTCCCATATTTTCGTGTGCTATAGCCCACGCCTTCCAAGTGATCCCAGGACCCCCAAACCCCGATCGCCTAAAATTTTCTCGGGCCATCAAATACGACCTAAGGAACCATAGTCACTGCCCTGCCATGACCGTTTCTTTGTTTTTTTTGCGTTTTACAGCCAAACACCTAGAATTCTGCTCGATTCCTATATTTTTGTGTGCTATAGCCCACACCTTCCGAGTGGGCCGAAACCCCCGAACGCGGATCGCTTCAAATTTTTTTGGGCCTTCAAATACGACCTTGAGAACCATAGATACCTCCCTGCCATGTCCGTTCCTCGTTGTTTTGAGTTTTACAGCCAAAAAACTAGAATTCTACCTGATTCCCATATTTTCGTGTGTTATAGCCCGCGCCTTCCAAGTGGTCCCAGGACCCCCGAATCCCGATCTCCTAAAATTATTCTGGGCCATCAAATACAACCTAAGGAACCATAGTCACCGCCCCGCCATGATCGTTCCTCATATTTTGCATTTTATGGCCAAAAAACTAGAATTCCGCCCGATTCCCATATTTTCGTATGCTATAGCCCACGCCTTCGAGTGGGCCAGCCACACCAGACTCGGATCGCCTAAATTTTTTCCAGGCCATTAAATACAACCTAAGGAACCATAGTCACCGCCCCGCCATGATCGTTCCCCATTTTTGCATTTTTCGGCCATAAAACTAGAATTTCGCCCGATTCCCAAATATTTGTGTGCTATAGCTCACGCCTTCCCAGTGGGTATGGCCCTCCGGAACCGGATCGCCTAAAATTTTTTCGGGCAATCAAATATGAACTAAGGAGCCATAGTCACCGCCCCGCCACGACATTTCCTCATTCTTTGCATTTTACGGCCCAAAAACTAGAATTCCGCCCGATTCCCATATTTTCGTTTACTATAGCCCACACCTTCCAAGTGGTCCTGGGACCCCCGGACCCCAATCACCTAAAAATTTTCGGGCCATCAAATAAGACCTAAGGAACCATAGTCACCGCCCCGCCATGATCGTTCCTCAGTTTTTGCAATTTAAGTCCAAAAAACTAGAATTCCGCCCAGTTCCCATAATTTCATGTGCTAGCCCACGCCTTGCAAGTGGTCCTAGAACCCCTGGACCATCAAATATGACCTAAGGAACCATAGTCACCGCCCCGCCATGATCGTTTCTCATTTTTTGAATTTACGGCCAAAAACCTAGTATTCCGCCCGATTACCATATTTTCGTGTGCTAAAGGCCACGCCTTCCAAATGGTGCTGGGACTCCCGGACCCAGATCGCCCAATATTTTTCCGGGCCATCAAATACGACCTAAGGAACCATATTCACCGCCCCGCCATGAGCGTTCCTCATTTTTTGCATTTTATGCCAAAAAACTAGAATTCCGCTAGATTCCCATATTTTCATGTGCTATAGCCCACGCCTTCCAAGTGGTCCTAGGACCCCCAGACCCCAATCGCCTAAAATTTTCTCAGGCCATCAAATACGACCTAAAGAACCATAGTCACTGCCCTGCCATGAACGTTTCTTCGTTTGTTTGCATTTTACGGCCAAAAACCTAGAATTCTGCCCGATTCCTATATTTTCGTGTGCTATCCACACCTTCCGAGTGGGCCGGGACCCCTGAACGCGGATCGCTTCAAATTTTTTTAGGCCATCAAATACGACCTTGATAACCATAGATACCGCCCTGCCATGTCCGTTCCTCGTTGTTTTGCATTTTACGGCAAAAAAACTAGAATTCCGCCTGATTCCCTTATTCTCGTGTGCTATAGCCCGCGCCTTCCAAGTGGTCCTGGGACCCCGAAGGAACCAAAGGCACCGCCCCTCCGTGATCTTTCCTCAGTTTTTGAATTTTACGGCGAAAAAGTCTAGAATTCCGCCCGATTCCCATATTTTCGTGTGTATTAGCCCACGCTCTCCAAGTGGTCCCGGGACCCCCAGACCCCAATCGCCAAAAATTTTTGCGGACCATCAAATACGACCTACGGAACCATAGTCACCGCCCCGCCATGATCGTTTCTCATTTTTTGGATTTACGGCCAAAAACCTAGTATTCCGCCCGATTACCCTATTTTCATGTGCTAAAGCCCACGCCTTCCAAATGGTCCTGGGACTCCCGGACCCCAATCGCCTAATATTTTTACGGGCCATCAAATACGACCTAAGGAACCATAGTCACCGCCCCGCCATGATCGTTCCTCATTTTTTGCATTTTATGCCAAAAAACTAGAATTCCGCCCGATTCCCATATTTTCGTGTGCTATAGCCCACACCTTCCATGTGGTCCCAGGACCCCTAGACCTCGATCGCCTAAAATTTTCTCGGGCCATCAAATACGACCTAAGGAACCATAGTCACTGCCCTGCCATGACCGTTTCTTTGTTTTTTTTTGCGTTTTACAGCCAAACACCTAGAATTCTGCTCGATTCCTATATTTTTGTGTGCTATAGCCCACACCTTCCGAGTGGGCCGAAACCCCCGAACGTGGATCGCTTCAAATTTTTTTGGGCCTTCAAATACGACCTTGAGAACCATAGATACCTCCCTGCCATGTCCGTTCCTCGTTGTTTTGAGTTTTACAGCCAAAAAACTAGAATTCTACCTGATTCCCATATTTTCGTGTGTTATAGCCCGCGCCTTCCAAGTGGTCCCAGGACCCCCGAATCCCGATCTCCTAAAATTATTCTGGGCCATCAAATACAACCTAAGGAACCATAGTCACCGCCCCGCCATGATCGTTCCTCATATTTTGCATTTTATGGCCAAAAAACTAGAATTCCGCCCGATTCCCATATTTTCGTATGCTATAGCCCACGCCTTCGAGTGGGCCAGCCACACCAGACTCGGATCGCCTAAATTTTTTCCAGGCCATTAAATACAACCTAAGGAACCATAGTCACCGCCCCGCCATGATCGTTCCCCATTTTTGCATTTTTCGGCCATAAAACTAGAATTTCGCCCGATTCCCAAATATTTGTGTGCTATAGCTCACGCCTTCCCAGTGGGTATGGCCCTCCGGAACCGGATCGCCTAAAATTTTTCCGGGCAATCAAATATGAACTAAGGAGCCATAGTCACCGCCCCGCCACGACATTTCCTCATTCTTTGCATTTTACGGCCCAAAAACTAGAATTCCGCCCGATTCCCATATTTTCGTTTACTATAGCCCACACCTTCCAAGTGGTCCTGGGACCCCCGGACCCCAATCACCTAAAAATTTTCGGGCCATCAAATAAGACCTAAGGAACCATAGTCACCGCCCCGCCATGATCGTTCCTCAGTTTTTGCAATTTAAGTCCAAAAAACTAGAATTCCGCCCAGTTCCCATAATTTCATGTGCTAGCCCACGCCTTGCAAGTGGTCCTAGAACCCCTGGACCATCAAATATGACCTAAGGAACCATAGTCACCGCCCCGCCATGATCGTTTCTCATTTTTTGAATTTACGGCCAAAAACCTAGTATTCCGCCCGATTACCATATTTTCGTGTGCTGAAGGCCACGCCTTCCAAATGGTGCTGGGACTCCCGGACCCAGATCGCCCAATATTTTTCCGGGCCATCAAATACGACCTAAGGAACCATATTCATCGCCCCGCCATGAGCGTTCCTCATTTTTTGCATTTTATGCCAAAAAACTAGAATTCCGCTAGATTCCCATATTTTCGTGTGCTATAGCCCACGCCTTCCAAGTGGTCCCAGGACCCCCAGACCCCAATCGCCTAAAATTTTCTCGGGCCATCAAATACGACCTAAAGAACCATAGTCACTGCCCTGCCATGAACGTTTCTTCGTTTGTTTGCGTTTTACGGCCAAAAACCTAGAATTCTGCCCGATTCCTATATTTTCGTGTGCTATCCACACCTTCCGAGTGGGCCGGGACCCCCGAATGCGGATCACTTCAAATTGTTTTGTGCCATCAAATACGACCTTGAGAACCATAGATATCGCCTTGCCATGTCCGTTCCGTGTTGTTTTGCGTTTTACAGCCAAAAAACTAAAATTCCACCTGATTCCCATATTTTCGTGTGCTATAGCCCGTGCCTTCCAAGTGGTCCCGGGACCCCCGAACCCCGATCTCCTAAAATTTTTCTGGGCCATCAAATACAACCTAAGGAACCATAGTCACCGCCCCGCCATGATCGTTCCTCATATTTTGCATTTTATGGCCAAAAAACTAGAATTTCGACCGATTCCCATATTTTCGTTTGCTATAGCCCACGCTTTCCAAGTGGTCCCAGGACCCCCGGACCCCGATCCCCTAAAAACATTTCGGGCCATTAAATACGACCTAAGGAATCATAGTCACCGCACCGCCATGATCGTTCCTCATTTTTTGCATTTTTCGGCAAAAAACTAGAATTCCGCTAGATTCCCATATTTTCGTTTGCTATAGCCCACACCTTCCAAGTGGTCCCAGGACCCCCAGACCCCAATCACCTAAAATTTTCTCGGGCCATCAAATACGACCTAAGGAACCATAGTCACTGCCCTGCCATGAACGTTTCTTCGTTTGTTTGCGTTTTACGGCCAAAAACCTAGAATTCTGCCCGATTCCCAAATTTGCGTGTGCTATCCACACCTTCCGAATGGGCCGGGACCCCCGAACGCGGATCGCTTCAAATTTTTTTAGGCCATCAAATACGACCTTGAGAACCATAGATACCGCCCTGCCATGTCCGTTCCTCGTTGTTTTGCATTTTACGGCAAAGAAACTAGAATTCCGCCTGATTCCCATATTCTCGTGTGCTATAGCCCGCGCCTTCCAAGTGGTCCTGGGACCCCGAAGGAACCAAAGGCACCGCCCCTCCATGATCTTTCCTCAGTTTTTGAATTTTACGGCGAAAAAGTCTAGAATTCCGCCCGATTCCCATATTTTCGTGTGCATTAGCCCACGCCTTCCAAGTGGTCCCGGGACCCCCAGACCCCAATCGCCAAAAATTTTTGCGGACCATCAAATACGACCTAAGGAACCATAGTCACCGCCCCGCCATGATCGTTTCTCATTTTTTGGATTTACGGCCAAAAACCTAGTATTCCGCCCGATTACCATATTTTCGTGTGCTAAAGCCCACGCCTTCCAAATGGTCCTGGGACTCCCGGACCCCGATCGCCTAATATTTTTACGGGCCATCAAATACGACCTAAGGAACCATAGTCATCGCCCCGCCATGATCGTTCCTCATTTTTTGCATTTTATGCCAAAAAACTAGAATTCCGCCCGATTCCCATATTTTCGTGTGCTATAGCCCACGCCTTCCAAGTGGTCCTAGGACCCCTAGACCTCGATCGCCTAAAATTTTCTCGGGCCATCAAATACGACCTAAGGAACCATAGTCACTGCCCTGCCATGACCGTTTCTTTGTTTTTTTGCATTTTACGGCCAAAAACCTAGAATTCTGCCCGATTCCCATATTTTCGTGTGCTATAGCCCACACCTTCCGAGTGGGCCGGGACCCCAGAACGCGGATCACTTCAAATTTTTTTGTGCCATCAAATACGACCTTGAGAACCATAGATATCGCCTTGCCATGTCCGTTCCGCGTTGTTTTGCGTTTTACAGCCAAAAAACTAAAATTCCACCTGATTCCCATATTTTCGTGTGCTATAGCCCGTGCCTTCCAAGTGGTCCCGGGACCCCCGAACCCCGATCTCCTAAAATTTTCTGGGCAATCAAATACAACCTAAGGAACCATAGTCACCGCCCCGCCATGATCGTTCCTCATATTTTGCATTTTATGGCCAAAAAACTAGAATTCCGACCGATTCCCATATTTTCGTTTGCTATAGCCCATGCTGTCCAAGTGGTCCCAGGACCCCCGGACCCCGATCCCCTAAAAATTTTCGGGCCATTAAATACGACCTAAGGAACTATAGTCACCGCACCGCCATGATCGTTCCTCATTTTTTGCATTTTCCGGCAAAAATACTAGAATTGCGCCCGATTCCCATATTTTTGTGTGCTATAACCCATGCCTTCGAGTGGGCCGGCCACACCAGACTCGGATCGCCTAAATTTTTTCCAGGCCATTAAATACGACCTAAGGAACCATAGTTACCGCCCCGCCATGATCGTTCCTCATTTTTGCATTTTTCAGCCATAAAACTAGAATTCCGCCCTATTCCCATATATTCGTGTGCTATAGCTCACGCCTTCCCAGTGGGTAGGGCCCTCCGGAACCGGATCGCCTAAAATTTTTCCGGGCAATCAAATATGAACTAAGGAGCCATAGTCACCGCCCCACCATGACATTTCCTCATTCTTTGCATTTTACGGCCCAAAAACTAGAATTCCGCCCGATTCCCATATTTTTGTTTACTATAGCCCACGCCTTCAAAGTGGTCCTTGGACCCCCGGACCCCGATCACCTAAAAAAATTTCGGGCCATCAAATAAGACCTAAGGAACCATAGTCACCGCCCCGCCATGATCGTTCCTCAGTTTTTACATTTTACGGCAAAAAAACTACAATTCCGCCCAGTTCTCATAATTTCGTGTACTAGCCCATGCCTTGCAAGTGGTCCTAGAACCCCCGGACTCCGATCGCCTAAAATTTTTCCGGGCCATCAAATACGACCAAAGGAACCATAGTCACTGCCCTGCCATGACCTTTCCTCATGTTTTGCATTTTACGGCCAAAAAACTAGAATTCCACCCAATTCCCATATTTTCGTTAGCTATAGCCCACGCCTTCCAAGTGGTCCCGGGACCCCCCCGACCCCGATCGCCTAAAATTTTTCCGGGCCAACAAATATGACCAAAGGAACCATAGTCACCACCCCACCATGATCGTTCCTCATTTTTTGCATTTTTCGGGAAAAAATCTTGAATTCCGCCAGATTCCCATATTTTCGTGTGCTATAGCCCACGCCTTCCAAGTGGTCCTGGGACCCCCAGACCCCGATCGCCAAAATTTTTTCCTTACCATCAAATACGACCTATGGAACCATAGTCACCGCCCCTCCATGATCATTTCTCATTTTTTGAATTTACGGCCAAAAACCTAGTATTCCGCGCGATTACCATATTT
The DNA here is from genome assembly GCF_000390325.3 of Nicotiana tomentosiformis. Classification (NCBI taxonomy): domain Eukaryota; kingdom Viridiplantae; phylum Streptophyta; class Magnoliopsida; order Solanales; family Solanaceae; genus Nicotiana; species Nicotiana tomentosiformis. Next base: position 317,863 of record NW_027174609.1, read on the forward strand.
TCGTGTGATAAAGCCCACGCCTTCCAAATGGTGCTGGCACTCCCCGACCCCGATCGCCTAATATTTTTTCCGGGCCATCAAATACGACCTAAGGAACCATAGTCACCGCCCCGCCATGATCGTTCCTCATTTTTTGCATTTTATGCCAAAAACTTAGAATTCCGCTAGATTCCCATATTTTCATGTGCTATATCCCACGCCTTCCAAGTGGTCCCAGGACCCCCAGAACTCGATCGCCTAAAATTTTCTCGGACCATCAAATACGACCTAAGGAACCATAGTCACTACCCTGCCATGACCGTTTCTTTTTTGTTTTGCGTTTTACGGCGAAAAACCTAAAATTCTGCCCGATTCCCATATTTTCGTGTGCTATAGCCCACACCTTCCGAGTGGGCCGGGGACCCCGGACGCGGATCGCTTAAAAAATTTTCCGGCCATCAAATACGACCTTGAGAACCATAGATACCGCCCTGCCATGACCATTCCTCATTGTTTTGCATTTTACGGCCAAAAAACTAGAATTCCGCCTGATTCCCATATTTTCGTGTGTTATAACCCGCGCCTTGCAAGTGGTCCCGGGACTCCCGGACCCCTATCGCCTAAAAGTTTTTCCGGGCCATCAAATACAACCTAAGGAACCATAGTCACCGCCCCACCATGATCGTTCATAATTGTTTTGCATTTTACCGCAAAAAATTAAGAATTCCGCCCGATTCCCATATTTTCGTGTGCTAGCCCACGCCTTCCAAGTGGTCCCGCGACCCCCAGACCCCGATCGCCTAAAATTTGCTCGGGCCATCAAATACGACCTAAGAAATCATAGTCACCGCCTTTCCATGTCCGTTTCTCCTTTATTTTGTATGTTTTACGGCCAAAAACATAGAATTCCGCCCGATTCCCATATTTTCGTGTGCTATAGCCACGCCTTCCAAGTGGTCCCGGGACCCTCAGACCTCGATGGCCTAAAATTTTTCCGAACCATCAAATACGACCTAAGGAACAATAGACACCCCCCCGCCATGATCGTTCCTCATTTTTTGCATTTTACGGCCAAAAAACTAGAATTCCGCCCGATTCCCATATTTTCGTGTGCATAGCCCTCGCCTTCCGAGTGGTCCCGGGACCCCTAGACCCCGATCGCCTTAATTTTTTCTGGGCCATCAAATACGACCTAAGGAACCATAGTCACCGCCCCGCCATGACCTTTCCTCATATTTTGCATTTTACAGCCAAAAAACTAGAATTTCGCCCGAATCCCATATTTTCTTGTGCTATAGCACACGCCTTTCGAGTGGGATGGGCCCCGCGGACTCGGATCGCCTTAAATTATTCGGGGTCATCAAATACGAACTAAGGAACCATAGTCACCACCCTGCTATGATCGTTCCTCATTTTTTGCGTTTTTCGGCCAAAAAACTAGAATTTCGCCTTATTCCCATATTTTCATGTGATATAACCCACGCCTTCCAAGTGGTCCCGGGAGGCCCGGACCTTGATCGCATAAATTTTTTTCGGGCCATCAAATATGACCTAAAGAACCATAGTCACCGTCGCGCCATGACCGTTCCTAATGTTTTGCATTTTATGGGAAAAAATCTAGAATTCCACCCGATTCCCATATTTTCGTGTGCTATAACCCACGCCTTCCGGGCTATCAAATATGACATAAGGAATCATAGTCACCGCCCCGCCATGATCGTTCCTCAGTGTTTGCATTTTACGGACAAAAAACTAGAATTTCGCCCGATTCCCATATTTTCACGTGCTAGCCCACGCCTTCCAAGTGGTCCCGGAACCCCCGGACCCGGATCACCTAAAAATTTTCCGAGCCATCAAATACGACCTAAGGAACCATAGTCACCGCCCCGCCATGACCTTTCCTCATGTTTTGCATTTTACGGCCAAAAAACTAGAATTCCGTCCGATTCTCATATTTTCGTGCGCTATAGCCCACGCCTTCCAAGTGGTCCCAGGACCCCAGGACCCCGATCGCCTAAAATTTTTCCGGGCCATCAAATACGACCTAAGGAACCATAGTCACCACCCTGCCATGATCATTCCTCATGTTTTGCGTATTTCGGTAAAAAAACTAGAATTCCGCCTGATTCCCATATTTTCGTGTGCTATAGCTCACGCCTTCCCAGTGGGTAGGGCCCACCAGAACCGAATCTCCTAAAAATTTTCCGAGCAATCAAATATGACCTAAGGAACCATAGTCACCGCCCTGCCATGACATTTCCTCATTTTTTGCATTTTACGGCCAAAAAACTAGAATTTTGCCCGATTCCCATATGTTCGTTTGCGATAGCCCACACCTTCCAAGTGGTCCCGGGACCCCCGGAGCCTGATCGCCTAAAATTTTTCCGGGCCATAAAATACGACCTAGGGAACCATAGTCACCGCCTCGCCATGACCTTTCCTCATGTTTTGCATTTTACGGCCAAAAAATTATAATTCCGTCCGATTCCCATATTTTCGTGTGCTATAGACCATGCCTTCCAAGTGGTCCCGGGACCCCCTGACCCCGATCGCCTAAAATTTTTTCGGGCCATCAAATACGACCTAAGGAACCATATTCACCGCCCCACCATGATTGTTCCTCATTTTTTGCATTTTTCAGCAAAAAAACTAGAATTCTGCCCGATTCCCATATTTTCGTGAGCTATAGCCCACGCCTTCCAAGTGGTCTCGGGACCCCAGACCCCGATCGCCTAAACTTTTTTTGGACCATCAAATACGACCTGAGGAAGCATAGTCCCCGCCCCGCCATGATCGTTTCTCATTTTTTGCATTTTACGGCCAAAAAACTAGTATTTCGTCCGATTCCCATATTTTCGTGTGCTATATAGCCCACGCCTTCTAAGTGGTCCCGGGACACCCGGACCCCGATCGCCTAAAAATTTTCCCGCCAGCAAATACGACCTGAGGAACCATAGTCACCGCCCCGCCATGACCTATCCTCATGTTTTGGATTTTACGGCCAAAAACTAGAATTTCACCCGATTCCCACGCCTTCCAAGTTGTCCCGGGACTCCCGGACCCCCGGACCCCGATCGCCTAAAATTTATCTGGGCCATCAAATACTACCTAAGGAACCATAGTCACCGCCCCGCCATGATCGTTCCTCATTTTTTGCATTTTACGGCCAAAAAACTAGAATTCCGCCCGATTCCCATATTTTCGTGTGCTATAGCTGTCACGACCCATTTTCACCTATAAATCCTGATGGCACCCAACACTACAGCTAGGCAAGCCAACTGATAAATTAAGCATACATTGATAAAATTTAAAACCAAGAAAATGTATTATAACCCAAACCCTACCAATGTGTGTGCCAAGACCTGGTGTCACAAGTGTATGAGCATCTAGTAGATTATACAAAACCTCAAATACTGTCTGAAATAAAAATAGATTGAATGAAAAAAAAATACAAAGAGAGACACTAGTATCTGCAGAACAGATCAGAGAAACAGCTCACCAATATGCCCCTGGATAACGTGGGTGCAAGACGATAGGTCCCCCACTAGTACTTGCCTCAGTTCCTGCACAAAAAGTGCAGCAAGTGTAGTATGAGTACGTGAACAACGTGTACCCAGTAAGTATCAAGCCTAATCTCGAAGTGGTAGAGACGAGATGGCCGATTTTGACACTCACTATGGGTCAATAATAATAATAATTGAAATACAACTAGGATATTTAAATCAGTATGATTTATAGAGTTTAAAATAATTTATTAAATCAGCGGAAATAATTAAATTTCTTCAAATGGAACAATTCTCAATATATTAATTAAAATCCAAGATTTTATTTTTCAATTTATCAATTAGATTCGCAAGCTGAAATAAATTATTAATGTATCGTGTAATTATTAATATTATTAAGCACGATTTTTGCCGAGGATGTACCGCCCGATCCAGAGTGCCGTGTACACTGCCGAGGGAAGTGCGGCGCGATCCATAGATGCATCTATCCTACCGAGGCGTTCGGCCCGCTCCACAAGAAAGGAGGACATTTTCTTATGTACCTCCAGAAAGGAAAATATATTTATTATGAGATAAATTCGGGAGGAAGAACAATTTCTTTTAACAATTAATTAATTTTAAACAGAAAATCAAACATATAAATTTTTCCATCCTTTAATATTGTGATCTAACAATTCACAATATATATATATATATATATCAAATAATATTAATTAAACAAGGAATACAATTTACACAAGTAATTCATGCTTTGAGTACTAAACTACCCGGACTTTAGCATTAATAGTAGCTACGCACAAACTCTCATCACCTCGTGTGTACGTAGCCCCCGCAATTATCAATAATTATTCTATTTAATCCCTATGGGGTAATTACCCCTCACAAGATTAGACAAGACACTTATCTCGTCTCAAGGTCCACTTTCCAATTATCGCGTCGTGTAAAATTCTTGATTCGATGCCGAAAAATCCGAAATTATCCAAAAGTTATATAAAATAATTAATATATGTTCAAAATATTCGAAATTCATCTATTAAATAAATTACCCTATCCAAAATGGAAAAATTCTTAAAATTCACCCCGGGCCCACGTGCTCGAATTTTGGAAATTTTTGGATGAAAACGTTACCCATAATCTCAAGAACTTGAATATATAATTTCTACCCAATTCCATTACCATTTCCGTGGTGAAAATCAAAAATATCAATTTCTAGGTTTTTCTTCAAAACTCCAAATTTCTACAAATTTACATGTCTAAATCCATATATAAACCATGTATTTAACTTGCAATAGGTGTGAATTAACTTACCTCTAAGTTGCTAGGTGAATTCTCCACTCAGGAAGCTCCCAAGATCATCCAAGAAGGAAGAAATGAGCAAAAATGCTCTAATCCCCGCTTTAAACACTCACTGCCCAGCGATCATCGCGCCCACGGCAAAATTTTTCGCATCCGCGGCTTCGCACCCGGGATGGATTTTTCGCACCTGCGGATTTGCACCCGCGATGGATTTTTCGCAGCTGAGGATTCACACCCGTGATGGGTTTTTCGCACCCGCGGCTTCGCACCCGTGATGGATTTTTCGCATCCGCGGTGGCTTTTTCGCACCCGCGATCACACTAGATATCAGTTGCCTCAACTCTTCTTCAAATTTCATATTCGATCCGTTAAACACCCGGAATCCACTTGAGGCCCTCGGGACCTCAACCAAATATACCAATAAGTCCTACAACATCATACGAACTTATTTGAAACCTCAAATCACATAAAGCGACGCTAAAACCACGAATTATGCTCCAATTCAAGCCTAATGAAACTTTAAATTTTCAACTTCTACATTCGATGTCGAAACCTCATAAATGGCATAACGGGGCTATGAAAATTTTCGAAACTATATTCCGACTCTAGTATCAAAAAGTCAACTCCCCGGTCAAACTTTCAAACTTAAATTCTTATTTAAGCCATTTCAAGCCCAAATTTCACTACGGACTTCCAATCACGCTCCTAAGTCCAAAGTCACCATACGGAGCTGTTGGAATCATCAAAATTCTATTCCGGGGTCGTTTGCACATAATTCGACATCCGGTCACTATTTGAACTTAAACATTTTAATTATTTCATCAAAATTCCATATCTCGGGCTAGGGACCTCGGAATTTGATTCTGGGCATACGCCCAACTCCCAAATCACGATACGGACCTACCGAAACTGTCAAAACACTGATCCGAGTCCGTTTGCTCAAATTTTATGGATTGCACACGCAAGTCGAGGAATGATAAATAGTACTTTTGGAGGTCTTAGAACACATAATTAATTATTAAATTTAAAGATGACATTTTGGGTCATCACATTCTCCACCTCTTAAACAAACGTTCGCCCTCGAACGGGTTTATAATTATACCTGAAGTGCCGAATAAGTGTGGATATCTGCTCCGCATGTTTTCCTCAGCCTCCCAAGTCGCTTCCTATACTGGTTGGCCCCTCCACTGGACTTTTACTGTAGAAACCCTCTTGGACCTCAACTGGCGATCCTGTTTATCAATAATGGCAATTGGCTCCTCTTCATAACCCAAGCTATTATCTAGCTGAACTGTGCTGAAGTCTAACACATGTGATAGGTCGGCATGATACTTCCGGAGCATAGATACATGAAAAACCAGATGAACTCCCGATAGACTGGGTGGTAATGCAAGCTCATAAGCAACCTCCCCAACTTGTCTCAACACCTCAAATGGGCCTATAAACCTTGGGCTCAATTTCCTCTTTTTCCCAAATCTCATGATTCCCTTCATCGGCGAAACCTTCAAGAGAACTTTTTCACCTACCATAAATGATAAATCACACGCTTTCTGATCCGCTTAACTTTTCTGCCTGGACTGTGCTGTACGAAGTCTCTCCTGAATCAACTTTACCTTTTCCAAGGCATCCTTTTCAAAATCAGTACCATATAACTTAGCCTCACCAGGCTCAAACCATCCGATAGGTGAACGACATCGATGGCCATATAAAGCCTCAAATGCAGTCATCTCGATGCTGGATTGGTAACTGTTATTATAAGCAAACTCGGCCAAAGGCAGGAAACGATCCCACTGATCTCCAAAGTCAATCACACATGCCCTGAGCATATCCTCCAAAATCTGAACTGTCCGCTCTGACTGCCCGTCGGTCTACGGATGAAAGGCTGTGCTGAGCTCTACACGGGTCCCTAATTCACTCTTTACTGCTCTCCAGAAATGTGAAGTAAACTGAGGGCCTCTATCTGATATGATGGAAATTGGCACACCGTGCAACCGAACTATCTCCTGAATATAAATATGGGCCAACCTCTCTGAAGTATATGTAGTCACAACAGGAACAAAATGTGTCGACTTGGTCAACCTATCAACAATGACCCAAACTGCATCAAACTTCTGCAAGGTCCGCGGCAACCCAACTACAAAATCCATAGTAATTCGTTCCCATTTCCACTCTGGTATAGTTATCTGCTGAAGTAGGCCACCTGACCTCTGGTGCTCATATTTAACTTGCTGGCAATTTAGACACCTATCTACATACTCAACTATGTCCTTTTTCATTCGTCGCCACCAATAATGCTTCCTCAAGTCACGATACATATTCGTAGCACCTGGATGAATAGAATACCGAGAACTATGTGCCTGCTCCAAGATCTTTTTCCTCAGTTCATCCACCTTAGGAACACACAGATGATCCTGGAGTCGTAGAACACCATCTGCACCAATAGTGACTTCCTTGGCACCACCTAGTAGTACTGTTTCACGAATAACCATCAAGTGTGGGTCATCATACTAGCGAGCTTTGATCTGCTCAAATGGTGAAGATTGGGCCACAACACATGCAAGAACTCGGTTGTGCTCTGAAATATCCAGCCTCACAAGTCTGTTAGCCAAGGACTGAATATCTGAGGCTAATGGCCTTTCCTCTGCTGAAATGAAAGCCAAACTACCCATACTCTCTGCTTCTCTGCTCAAGGCATCTGCAACCACATTTGCTTTGCCCGGATGATACAGGATAGTAATATCATAATCTTTTAGTAACTCTAACCATCTACGCTCCCTCAAATTTAGGTCCCTTTGCTTGAACAAATGCTGCAAACTGCGATGATCAATGTAAACTTCACGAGACACCCCATAAAGATAATGCCTCCAAATCTTAAGAGCGTGAACAATCGCAGCTAACTCCAAATCATGTACCGAATAATTCTTTTCATGGGGCTTCAGCTGACGTGAAGCATATGCAATAACTTGCCCTTCCTGCATCAATACACAACCCAAGCCAACGCACGAAGCATCGCAATACACTGTATATATCCCCGAACCAGAAGGCAATACTAACACTAGTGTTGTAGTCAATGCTGTCTTGAGCTTCTGAAAGCTCACCTTACAATCATCGGACCATCGGAATGGAGCACCCTTCTGGGTTAAATTGGTCAAAGGTGCTGCAGTAGATGAAAAACCTTCCACAAACCGACGATAATAACCTGCCAAACCCAAAAAACTCCTGATCTCAGTCGTCGAAGTGGGACGATGCCAATTCTGAACTGCCTCAATCTTTTTGGGATCAATTTTAATACCTTCGCTCGATACAATATGTCCCAAAAATGCTACAGACTCAAGCTAGAACTCACATTTAGAGAACTTAGCATATAGCTTTTGTTCCCGCAATGTCTGAAGCACTACTCTCATATGCTGCTCATGCTCCTCCTTACTGCGTGAGTAGATCAAAATTTCATCAATGAATACAATGACAAATGAATCAATATATGGCCTGAATACCCTGTTCATCAGATCCATAAACGCTGCCGGGGCATTAGTTAAACCGAAAGACATTACCAAAAACTCTTAATGACCATATCTAGTACAGAAAGCAGTTTTCAGAACATCAGAATCTTGAATCTTCAACTAATGATACCCCGACCTCAAATCTATCTTAGAGGACACCCTAGCACCCTGCAACTGGTCAAATAAGTCATCAATACGCGGCAACGGGCACTTGTTTTTAATAGTGACTTTGGTCAATTGGCGATAATCAATACACATTCGCATTGTGCCATCTTTCTTCTTCACAAATAATACCGGTGCACCCCAAGGCGATATACTCGGTCTAACAAACCCTTTGGCTAGTAATTCTTCAAGTTGTTCTTTCAACTCTTTCAATTCTTTCGGAGCCATGCGATACGGTGGGATAGATATAGGCTGAGTATCTGGAGCCAAGTCAATACAAAAATCAATATCACGATCAGGTGGCATACCTGGAAGATCTAAAGGAAATACATCGGAGAACTCCGGAGCTACAGGCACTGAATCAATAGCTGGAGTCTCTGCAGTAGTATCTCGAACATAGGCTAGATAAGCCAAATAACCCTTCTCAACTACGTTTTGAGCCTTTATAAAAGAAATAACTAAATTAAATGAACTAACAGACGAACCCTTCCACTCCAGCCTAGGCAAAGATGGAATAGCCAAGGTAATAGTTTTGGCATGACAATCTAGAATAACATGATATGGAGATAACCAGTCCATACCCAGAATAATTTCAAAATCGATCATCTCGAGCAATAAGAGATCTGCTCTAGTTTCATAACCACAGAATGTAATAATACAAGACCGGTCGACCCGATTCACAATAATAGAATCGCCTACAGGAGTGGACACATAAATAGGAGTACTCAAGGACTCACGAGAAACACCTAGGAATGGAGCAAATAGAGATGACACATATGAATACGTGGATCCTGCATCAAATAATACTGAGGCATCTTTGTCGCAAACAGAAATAATACCTATAATCACAGCATTTGAGGCTTCTGCATCTGGTCTAGCTGGAAAAGCATAGAACCGAGCTGGAGCGTCAACTGGATGACCTCTGCCTGGCTGACCTTCACCTCTAGGACGGACCATACCCACATGTCCTCCACCTCTTGGTGTCGGACTACTGGTGGAGCAACTAGTCCGGTAAGCATAGGCTGCTGACCCTGCTGTAGTGGTCTACCCCGAAGCCTGGGGCAAAACCTCTGCATGTGACTGGGATCCTCGCACTCGTAATAACTCTTCGGTGCGATGGACTACTGACTAAGTGTTTGGCCCTGGGGAACGGAATACCCACTGGGAGGACCCTGAATAGTCGGTGGGTAGTAAGAACTCTCTGGTATAGCACTAAGATAAGGTCGTACTAGAGCACCTCAAGGAGATGGTGGTGCTGGATATGGGGGTCTGCTAGACTGCCCCCTCACAAACTGACCTCTGCCCCCAGACGGAGCACCCCTGAACTCTCCAGAGTACCTGAACCGTTTATCTCTCATAATCTGCTCTCGGCTCCGCTGACGCACACCCTCAATCCTCTGGGCTATCTCCACAACTCACTCATAAGAAGTACCCATTTAACCTCTCGAGCCATAGTGGCCTGAATACCAGTATGTAAACCGGCTACAAACCTCCGCACTCTCTCCGCCTCATTAGGGAGTATCATAAGTGCATGGCGAGATAATTCAAAAAACCTCGCCTCATAATCAGTCACTGACATCTGACCCTACTGGAGCTGCTCAAACTGAAACTGCAACTCTTCCCTCTGGGAGGGTGGAATATACCTGTCCAGGAAGATACGGGTGAACCTGTCCCAAGTCATGGGAGGAGGATCTGCTGGTCTTCCAAGAGCATAAGACTGCCACCATCTATGGGCTCTGTCCTCTAGCTGAAAAGTAGCAAAGTCAACCCCATGAGATTCCAATATCCTCATGTTGTGCAGCCTGTCCCTGCAACGATCAATGAAGTCATGTGGATCCTCTGTCCAATAGTTTCTGAGGATCGGCGGCTACAGCTGGCCTGGGCTCAGGTGTAGCTGGTGCCACTGGGTGGGCTCCACTCACGGGTAGTGCACCCTGGGTCTGATATACAGTAGCTGCCTGTCCATGAGCCTGTGCGGTAGGGGTTTGTGCTCCCCCGCCCGCCTGAGATATGGCTGGGTTTGCCGGAAATAAACCGGCCTGAGTCATATTGTCCATGAACCGCAGCATGCGACCCATGACATCCTGAAATCCCGGTACAGATGTGAAATCCACCGGAGCTGGCTCTACCACAAGCACCTCACCCTGCTCCTCAATGATGGGATTCTCTGCTGGACCCACTGGCGGCATAACTAGAACAGTCCTGGGACGTCTCGCCCTCTACCACGGGCTGGAGCCCTACCTCGGCCTCTAGCAACCGGGGTAGTAGCTCTTCCCTGGTCTGGAACTTCATTCGAGCGCGTTCTAACCATCTGTGAGAGAATAAAAGAAGGATATTTAGTACTACATTAATTGCACGATGGAATATAAAGAAAGGTAATTTTCTAACACCCTATAGCCTCTTGAAGATATGTACAGACATCTCCGTACCGATCCGCAAGACTTTATTAGGCCTGCTAATAACTTGTGAGACCTAAGTGAACCTAGTGCTCTGATACCATGTTGTCATGACACAATTTCACCTATAAGTCGTGATGGCGCCCAACACTACAGCTAGGCAAGCCAACTGATAAATTAAGCATACATTGATAAAATTTAAAACCAAGAAAATATATTAAAACCCAAACTCTACCAATGTGTGTGCCAAGACCTGGTGTTACAAGTGTATATGCATCTAGTAGATTATACAAAACCTCAAATACTGTCTGAAATAAAAATAGACAGAATGAAAAAAAAATACAAAGAGAGACACTAGTAGTTGCAGAACGGATTAGAGAAACAGCTCACCCCTATTCCCCTGGATAACGTGGGTGCAAGACGATAGGTCCCCCACTAGTACTTGCCTCAGTTCCTGCACAAAAAGTGCAGCAAGTGTAGTATGAGTACGTGAACAACGTGTACCCAGTAAGTATCAAGTCTAATCTCGAAGTGGTAGAGACGAGATTGCCAACTTTGACACTCACTATGGGTCAATAATAATAATAATTGAAATACAACTAGGATATTTAAATCAGTATGATTTACAGAGTTTAAAATAATATATTAAATCAACGGAAATAATCAAATTTCTTCAAATGCAACAATTCTCAATATATTAATTAAATTCCAAGATTTTGTTTTTCAATTTATCAATTATCTTCGCAAGCTAAAATAAATTATTAAAGTATCGTGTAATTATTAATATTATTAAGCATGATTTCTGCCGAGGACGTACGGTCCGATCTAGAGTGTCGTGTACACTACCGAGGGACGTGCGGTGCGATCCATAGATGCATCTATCCTGCCGAGGCGTTCGGCCCGCTCCACAAGAAAGGAGGACATTTTCTTATGTACCTCCGGAGGGAGAATATATTTATTATTATATAAATTCGAGAGGAAGAATAATTTCTTTTAACAATTTATTAATTTTAAACAGAAAATCAAACATATAAATTTTTCCATCCTTTAATATTGTGATCTAACAATTCATTATAAACAAGGAATACAATTTACACAAGTAATTCATGCTTTGAGTACTAAACTACCCGGACTTTAGCATTAATAGTAGCTACGCACGGACTCTCGTCACATCATGCGTACATAGCCCACGCAATTATCAATAATTATTCAATTTAATCCCTATGAGGTGATTTTCCCCTCACAAGATTAAACAAGAGACTTACTTCGTCTCAAGGTCCACTTTCCAATTATCGCGTCGTGTAAAATTCTCGATTCGATGCCGAAAAATCCGAAACTATCCAAAAGTTATATAAAATAATCAATATATGTTCAATAATTTCGAAATTCATCTATTAAATAAATTACCCTATCCAAAATGGTAAAATTCTTAAAATCCATCCCGGGCCCACATGCTCGGATTTTGGAAATTTTCCGATGAAAACGTTACCCATAATCTCAAGAACTTGAATATATAATTTCTACCCAATTCCATAACCATTTCAGTGGTGAAAATCAAAAATACCAATTTCTAGGTTTTTCTTCAAAACTCCAAATTTCTACAAATTTACATGTCTAAATCCATATATAAACCATGTATTTAACTTGCAATAGGTGTGAATTAACTTACCTCTAAGTTGCTAGGTAAATTATCCTCTCAAGAAGCTCCCAAGATCGTCCAAGAATGAAGAAATGAGCAAAAATGCTCAAATCCCCGCTTTTAAACACTCATTGCCCAGCGATCATCGCGCCCGCGACAAAATTTTTCGCATCCGCAGCTTCGCACCCACGATGGATTTTTCGCACCTGTGGATTCGCACCCGCAATGGATTTTTCAGACCTGCGGATTCGCACCCGCGGTGGATTTTGCGCACCTGCGATCACACCAGATATCAACTGCCTCAACTCTTCTCCAAATTCCAAATTCGATCCGTTAACCACCCGGAATCAACCCGATCTCGGGACCTCTACCAAATATACCAACAAGTCCTACAATATCATACGAACTTATTTGAAACCTCAAATAACATAAAATGACGCTAAAACCACGAATTATGCTCCAATTCAAGCTTAATGAAACTTAAAATATCCAACTTCTACATTTGATGTTGAAACCTATCAAATCAACTCCAATTGACCTCAAATTTTGCACACAAGTCATAAATGACATAACGGAGCTATGAAAATTTTTGGAACTATATTCCGACTCCGGTATCAAAAAGTCAACTCCCCGGTCAAACTTTCAAACTTAAATTCTTGTTTTAGCCATTTCAAGCCCAAATTTCACTACGGACTTCCAATCACGCTCCTAAGTCCAAAATCACCATACGGAGCTGTTGGAATCATCAAAATTCTATTCCGAGGTCGTTTGCACATAATTCGACATCCGGTCACTATTTGAACTTAAACTTTTTAATTGTTTCATCAAAATTCCATATCTCGGACTAGGGACCTCGAAATTTGATTCCGGGCATACGCCCAACTCCCAAATCACGATACGGACCTACCGGAACTGTCAAAACACTGATCCGAGTCTGTTTGATCAAAATGTTGACCAAAGTCAACTCAATTGAGTTTTAAAGCTCTAATCCACATTTTAATCCATTTTTCACATAAAAACTTTTCATAAAATTTTATAGATTGCGCACGCAAGTCGAGAAATGATAAATAATACTTTTCGAGGTCTTAGAACACATAATTAATTATTAAATTTAAAGATGACATTTTGGGTCATCACAATATCCCACGCCTTCCAAATGGTCCCGGGACCCCCGGACCCTGATCGCCTAAAATTTTGCTGGGCCATCAAATACGAACTAAGGCACCATAGTCACAGCCCGCCATGATCGTTCCTCATGTTTTGCAGTTTTCGGGAAAAAAACAAGAATTCCACCCAATTCCCATATTTTCGTATGCTATAGCCCAAGCCTTATTCTGGGCCATCAAATACGACATAAGGAACCATAGTCACTGCCCCACCATGATCGTTCCTCATTTTTTGCCTTTTTCGGCCAAACAACTAGAATTTCGCTCGATTCCCATATTTTCGTGTTCTATAGCCCATGCTTTCCAAGTGGTCCCGGGACCCCCGGACCCCGATCACCTAAAATTTTTCCGGGCCAACAAATACGACATAGGGAACCATAGTCACCGCCCCGCCATGATCGTTCCTCTTTTTTGCGTTTTTCGGCCAAAAAACTAGAATTCCGCCTGATTCTAGAGTGGGCCGGCCCCCTCAGACTCGGATCGCCTAAATTTTTTCCGGGCCATTAAATACGACCTAAGGAACCATAGTCACCGCCCCACCATGATCATTCCTCATTTTTGCGTTTTTCGGCCAAAAAACTAGAATACTACCCGATTCCAATATATTTGTGTGTTATAGCCCACGCCTTCCCAGTGGGTAGGGCCTCCCCAGAACCGGATCGCCTAAAATTTTTCTAGGCCGTCAAATACGGCCTAAGGAACCATAGTCCCGCCCCACCATGACATTTTCTCATTTTATGCATTTTACGGCCAAAAACTAGAATTCTGCCCGATTCACATATTTTCGTTTGCTATAGCCCACACCTAGAGAACCATACTCACTGCCCTGCCATGACCATTCCTCATTTTTTTTGCGTTTTACGGCCAAACAACTAGAATTCCGCCTAATTCCCTTATTTTCGTGTGCTATAGCCCACGCCTTCCAAGTGGTCCTAGGACCCCGATTGTCTAAAATTTTTCTGGGCCATCAAATACGACCTAAGAAAAATAGTCACCGCCCGCCATGAACATTCCTCATTTTTTGCATTTTTCGGCCAAAAAACTAGAATTTCGCTAGATTCCCATATTTTTGTGTGCGCCCACGCCTTCCGCGTGTGCAGGGCCCCCTGGACTGGAATCGCCTAAAATTCTTTCGGGCCATCAAATACGACCTAAGGAACCATAGTCACCGCCCCGCCATGATCGCTCCTCATGGCTTGCTTTTTTCTTCCAAAAAACTAGAATTCCGCCCGATTCCCATTTTTTCGTGTGCTATAGCCCACGCCTTTCAAGTGGTTCCGGGACACCGATCGCCTAAAACACCGCCCCGCCATGATCGTTCCTCATTTGTTTGCATTTTCGGCCAAAAAACTAGATTTTCGCCCGATTCACATATTTTCTTGTGCTATAGCCCACGCCTTCTGAGTGGGCCGGGCCCCCCGAACTCAGATCGCCTAAAAATTTTCCGGTCAATTAAATACGACCTAAGGAACCATAGTCACCGCCCCTCCATGATCATTTCTTATTTTTTTGCTTTTTTCGGCCAAAAAACTAGAATTCTTCCTTATTCACATATTTTCGTTTGCTATAGCCCACGCCTTCCAAGTGGTCCCGGGACCCCCGGACCCCGATCTCCTAAAAACTTTCCTGGCCATCAAATATGACCCAATGAACAATAATCACAGCCCCGCCATGATCGTTCCTTAGGTTTTGCATTTTTCGGCCAAAGAACTAGAATTCCGCCTGATTCCCATATTTAAGTGTGCTATAGACCACGCCTTCCGAATGGGCCGTGCCCCCAGGACCCTGATCGCCTAAAATTTCTCCCGGCCATCAAATACAACCTAAGGAACCATAGTCAACTCCCCGCCATGATCGTTCCTCATTGTTTGCGTTTTTTCGCGAAAGAACTAGAATTCCGCCCGATTCCCATATTTTTGTGTGCAATAGCCCACGCCTTCCGAGTGGGCCGGGCCCCACTGACTCGGATCGCCAAAATTTTTTTTGGGCCATCAAATACGACCTAGGGAACCATAGTCACCGCCCCGCCATGATCGTTCCTCATTTTTTGCATTTTTCGGCCAAAAAACTAGAATTCCGTCTGAATCCCATATTTTCGTCTACTATAGCCCACGTCTTCCAAGTGGTCCCAAGACCCCCGGACCTCAATCGTCTAAAATTTTTCTTGGCCATCAAATACGACCTAAGGAACATAGTCACCTCCCCGGCATGAACATTCCTCATTTTTTGCATTTTTCGGCCAAAAAACTAGAATTTCGCCCGATTCCCATAATTTCGTGTGCGCCCACGCCTTTCGAGTGGGCCGGGCCCCCCGGACTGGAATCACCTAAAATTCTTTCGGGCCATCAAATACGACCTAAGGAACCATAGTCACTGCCCCGCCATGATCGTTCCTCATGTTTTGCATTTTTCGGCCAAAAAACTAGAATTCCGCCCGATTACCATATTTTCGTGTGCTATAGCCCACGCCTTCCAAGTGGTCCCGGGACCCCGATCGCCTAAAAAATTTTGGTCCATCAAATACGACTTAAGGAACCATAGTCTCTACCCCGCCATGATCGTTCCTCATTTTTTGCATTTTTCGGCCACAAAACTTGAATTCCGCCCGATAGCCATATTTTCGTGTGCTATAACCCATGCCTTCCGAGTGGGCCGGGCCCCCCGGACTCGAATCGCCTAAAAATTTTCCGGGCCATCAAATACGACCTAAAGAACAATAGTCACCTCACTGCCATGACCGTTCCTTATTTTTTTGCGTTTTACAGAAAAAAAAACTAGAATTCCAATTCCCATATTTTGGTGTGCATAGCCCACGCCTTCCAAGTGGTCCTGGGACCCCCGGACCCTGAATGCCTAAATTTTTTGCGGGCCATCAAATACGACCTAAGGAACCATAGTCAACGCCCCGCCATGATCGTTCCTCATGTTTTGCGTTTTTTGGACAAAAAACTAGAATTCCGCCCGATTCCCATATTTTGGTGTGCTATAGCCCACGCCTTCCAAGTAGTCCCGGGACCCCGATCGCCTAAAATTTTTGGACCATTAAATACGACTTAAGGAACCATAGTCTCTACCCCGCCATGATCGTTCCTCATTTTTTGCATTTTTCGGCCAAAAAACTTGAATTCCGCCCGATTGCCATATTTTCCTGTGCTATAACCCACGCCTTCCGAGTGGGTCGGGCCCCCCGGACTTGGATACCCTAAAATTTTTCCGGGCCATCAAATATGACCTAAAGAACCATAGTCATTGCCCTGCCACGACCGTTCCTCATTTTTTGCGTTTTACAGAAAACAAAACTAGAATTCCAATTCCCATATTTTCGTGTGCTATAGCCCACGCCTTCCAAGTGGTCCCGGGACCCCCGGACCTCGATCGCCTAAAATTTTTGCAGGCCATCAAATATGACCTAAGGAACCAAAGTCAATGCCCCGCCATGATCGTTCCTCATTTTTTGCGTTTTTTGCCATAGAACTAGAATTCCGCCCGATTCCTATATTTCTGTGTGCAATAGCCCACGCCTTCCGAGTGGGCCGGGCCCTACTGACTCGGATCGCCAAAATTTTTTTTGGACCATCATATACGACCTAGGGAACCATAGTCACCGCCCCGCCATGATCGTTCCTCATTTTTTGCATTTTTCGGCCAAAAAACTAGAATTCCGTCCGAATCCCATTTTTCGTCTGATATAGCCCACGCCTTCCAAGTGGTCCCAAGACACCCGGACCTCGATCGTCTAAAATTTTTCTTGGCCATCAAATACGACCTAAGGAACATAATCACCGCCCCGGCATGAACATTCCTCATTTTTTGCATTTTTCGGCCAAAAAACTAGAATTTCGCCCGATTCCCATATTTTCGTGTGCGCCCACGCCTTCCGAGTGGGCCGGGCCCGCCGGACTGGAATCGCCTAAAATTCTTTCGGGCCATCAAATACGAACTAAGGAACCATAGTGACTGCCCCGCCATGATTGTTCCTCGTGTTTTTCATTTTTCGGCCAAAAAACTAGAATTCCGCCCGATTCCCATATTTTCGTGTGCTATAGCCCACGCCTTCCAAGTGGTCCCGGGACCCCGATCGCCTAAAAAGGTTTCGGGCCATCAAGTACGACCTAAGGAACCATAGTCTCTACCCCGCCATGATCGTTCCTCATTTTTTGCATTTTTCGGCCAAAAAACTTGAATTCCGCACGATTGCCATATTTTCGTGGGCTATAACCCATGCCTTCCGAGTGGGCCGGGCCCCCAGGACTCGAATAGCCTAAAAATTTTCCGGGCCATCAAATACAACCTAAAGAACCATAGTCATCGCCCTGCCATGACTGTTCCTCATTTTTTGCGTTTTACAGAAAAATAAAACTAGAATTCCAATTCCCATATTTTCGTGTGCTATAGCCCACGCCTTCCAAGTGGTCCCGGGACCCCCAGACCCTAATCGCCTAAAATTTTTGCAGGCCATCAAATATGACCTAAGGAACCATAGTCAACACCCCGCCATGATCGTTCCTCATTTTTTGCGTTTTTTCGCCAAAGAACTAGAATTTCGCCCGATTCCCATATTTCTGTGTGCAATAGCCCACGCCTTCCGAGTGGGCCGGGCCCCACTGACTCGGATAGCCAAATTTTTTTGGGCCATCAAATACGACCTAGGGAACCATAGTCACCGCCCCGCCATGATCGTTCCTCAGTTTTTGCATTTTTCGGCCAAAAAACTAGAATTTCGTCCGAATCCCATATTTTCGTCTACTATAGCCCACGTCTTCCAAGTGGTCCCAAGACCCCCGGACCTCGATCGTCTAAAATTTTTCTTGGCCATCAAATACGACCTAAGGAACATAGTCACCGCCCCGGCATGAACATTCCTCATTTTTTACATTTTTCGGCCAAAAAACTAGAATTCCGCCCGATTCCCATATTTTCGTGTGCGCCCACGCCTTCCGAGTGGGCCGGGCCCGCCGGACTGGAATCACCTAAAATTCTTTCGGGCCATCAAATACGACCTATGGAACCTTAGTGACCGCCCCGCCATGATTGTTCCTCGTGTTTTTCATTTTTCGGCCAAAAAACTAGAATTCCGCCCGATTCCCATATTTTCGTGTGCTATAGCCCACGCCTTCCAAGTGGTCCCGGGACCCCGATCGCCTAAAAACGTTTCGGGCCATCAAGTATGATCTAGGAGCCATAGCCACCGGCCTGCAATGATCATTCCTCATATTTTGCATTTTTTGGCCAAAACACTTGAATTACGCCATCCGAGTGGGCCGGGCTCCCCGGACTCGGATCACTTAAAAATTTTCTGGTCCATCAAATACGACCTAAAGAACCATAGTCACCGCCCTACCATGACCGTTACTCGGTTTTCTGCGTTTTACAGAAAAAAAACATAGAATTCCAATTCCCATATTTCTGTGTGCTATAGCCCACGCCTTCCAAGTGGTCCCGGGACCCCGATCGCCTAAAAATGTTTCGGGCCATCAAGTATGACCTAAGGAGCCATAGCCACCGGCCCGCAATGATCATTCCTCATATTTTGCATTTTTTGGCCAAAACACTTGAATTACGCCATCCGAGTGGGCCGGGCTCCCCGGACTCGGATCACTTAAAAATTTTCTGGTCCATCAAATACGACCTAAAGAACCATAGTCACCGCCCTACCATGACAGTTACTCGGTTTTTTGCGTTTTACAGAAAAAAAAAACATAGAATTCCAATTCCTATATTTCCGTGTGCTATAGCCCACGACTTCCAAGTGGTCCCGGGATCCCCGAACCCGATCGTCTAAAATTTTTTGGACCATAAAATACAACCTAAGGAACATAGTCGCCGTCCCACCATGAATATTCCTCATTTTTTGCATTTTTCGGCCAAAAAACTAGAATTTTGCATGATTCCCATATTTTCGTGTGCGCCCACGTCTTCCGAGTGGGTCGGGACCCCCGGACTGGAATCGCCTAAAATTCTTTCGGGACATCAAATACGACCTAAGGAACCATAGTCAGTGCCCTGCCATGATCGTTCCTCATGTATTGCATTTTTCGGCAAAAAAACTTGAATTCCGCCCGATTGCCATATTTTTGTGTGCTATAACCCACGCCTTCCGAGTTGGCCGGGCCCCCCGGACTCGGATACCCTAATATTTTTTCGGTCCATCAAATACGACCTAAAGAACCATAGTCATCGCCCTGCCATGACAGTTCCTCATTTTTTGCGTTTTACAGAAAAAAAAAATAGAATTCCAATTCCCATATTTTCGTGTGCTATAGCCCACGCCTTCCAAGAGGTCTCGGGACCCCCGGACCCTGATCGCCTTAAATTTTTGCAGGCCATCAAATATGACCTAAGGAACCATAGTCAACGCCCCACCATGATCATTCCTCATTTTTTGCATTTTTTGGCCAAAGAACTAGAATTCCGCCTGATTCCCATATTTCTGTGTGCAATAGCCCACGCCTTCCGAGTGGGCCGGGTCCCACTGACTCAGATCGCCAAATTGTTTTTTGGGCCATCCAATACGACCTAGGGAACCATAGTCACCTCCCAGCCATGATCGTTCTTCATGGTTTGCATTTTTCGGCCAAAAAACTAGAATTCCGTCTGAATCCCATATTTCCGTGTGCTATAGCCCACGACTTCCAAGTGGTCCCGGGACCCCCGGACCCCGAACGTCTAAAATGTTTTGGGCCATCAAATACGACCTAAGGAACATAGTCGCCGCCCCACCATGAATATTCCTCATTTTTTGGCCAAAAAACTAAAATTTCGCCCGATTCCCATATTTTCGTGTGCGCCCACGCCTTCCGAGTGGGCCGGGCCCCCGGACTGGAATCGCCTAATATTCTTTCGGGCCATCAAATATGACCTAAGGAACCATAGTCACTGCCCCGCCATAATTGTTCCTCGTGTTTTTCATTTTTCGGCCAAAAAACTAGAATTCCGCCCGATTCCCATATTTTCGTGTGATATAGCCCACGCCTTCCAAGTGGTCCCGGGACCCCGACCGCCTAAAAAATTTTGGTCCATCAAATACGACTTAAGGAACCATAGTCTCTACCCCGCCATGATCATTCCTCATTTTTTGCATTTTTCGGCCAAAAAACTTGAATTCCGCCCGATTGCCATATTTGCGTGTGCTATAACCCATGCCTTCCGAGTGGGCCGGGCCCCCCGGACTCGAATCGCCTAAAAATTTTCCGGGCCATCAAATACGACCTAAAGAACAATAGTCACCTCACTGCCATGACCGTTCCTTATTTTTTTTGCGTTTTACAGAAAAAAAACTAGAATTCCAATTCCCATATTTTGGTGTGCTATAGCCCACGCCTTCCAAGTGGTCCTGGGACCCCCGGACCCTGATTGCCTAAAATTTTTGCGGGACATCAAATACGACATAAGGAACCATAGTCAACGCCCCGCCATGATCATTCCTCATTTTTTGCGTTTTTCGGCCAAAAATATAGAATTCCGCCCGATTCCCATATTTTGGTGTGCTATAGCCCACGCCTTCAGAATGGGCCGCGCCCCCACGACCCTTATCGCCTAAAATTTTTCCGGGCCACCAAATACGACCTATAGAACCATAGTCACCGCCTTGCTATGACCATTCCTCATTTTTTCTACGTTTTTCAGCCAAAAAACTAGAATTCCGCCCGATTCCCATATTTTCGTGTGCTAGCCCACCCCTTCCAAATGGTACCGGGACCCCTGGACTCGGATCGGCTAAAATTTTTCTGAGCCATCAAATACGACCTAAAGAACCATGGTCACCGCCCTGCCATGACCGTTCCTCGTTTTTTGTGCTATAGCCCACGAATTCAGAGTGGTCCCGGGACCCCCAGATCCTGATCGCCTAAAATTTTTGTGGGCCATCAAATACGACCTAAGGAACCATAGCCACCACCCCTCCATAATCATTCCTCATTTTTTGTGTTTTACGGCCAAAAACTAGAATTCTGACCGATTCCCATATTTTCGTGTGCTATAGCCCACGCCTTCCAAGTGGTCCCGGGACCCCGATCGCCTAAAATTTTTGGGCCATCATATACGACTTAAGGAACCATAGTCTCTACCCGGCCATGATCGTTCCTCATTTTTTGCATTTTTCGGCCAAAAAACTTGAATTCCGCCCGATTGCCATATTTTCGTATGCTCTAACCCACGCCTTCCGAGTGGGACGGGCCCCCCAGACTCGGATACCGTAAAATTTTTTCGGGCCATCAAATACGACCTAAAGAACCATAGTCATCGCCCTGCCATGACCGTTCCTCATTTTTTGCGTTTTACAGAAAATAAAACTAGAATTCCAATTCCCATATTTTCGTGTGCTATAGCCCACGCCTTCCAAGTGGTCCCGGGACCCCTGGACCCTGATCGCCTAAAATTTTTGCAGGCCATCAAATATGACTTAAGGAACCATAGTCAATGCCTAGCCATGATCGTTTCTCATTTTTTGCGTTTTTTGGCCAAAGAACTAGAATTCCGCCCGATTCCCATATTTCTGTGTGCAATAGCCCACGCCTTCCGAGTGGGCCGGGCCCCACTGACTCGGATCGCCAAAAAAATAATTAGTCCATCAAGTACGACCTAGGGAACCATAGTCACTGCCCCGCCATGATCGTTCCTCATTTTTTGCATTTTTCGGCCAAAAAACTAGAATTTCGTCCAAATCCCATATTTTCGTCTACTATAGCCCACGCGTTCCAAGTGGTCCTAGGACCCCCGGACCTCGATCGTCTAAAAAATTTCCTGGCCATCAAATATGAGCTAAGGAACATAGTCACCGCCCCGGCATGAACATTCCTCATTTTTGCATTTTTCGGCCAAAAAACTAGAATTCCGCCCGTTTCCCATATTTTCGTGTGCGCCCAAGCCTTCCGAGTGGGCCGGGCCCCCCCAGGCTGGAATCACCTAAAAATCTTTCGGGCCATCAAATACGACCTAAGCAACCATAGTGACCGCCCCGCCATGATCGTTCCTCATGTTTTTCATTTTTCGGCCAAAAAACTAGAATTCCGCCCGATTCCCATATTTTCGTCTGCTATAGCCCACGCCTTCCGTGTGGGCCGGGCCCCCCGGACTCGGATCGCCTAAAATTTTTTCGGGCAATTAAATATGACCTAAGGAACCATAGTCACCGCCCCGCCATGATCATTCCTCATTTTTTGCATTTTTCGGCCAAAAATATAGAATTCCGCCCGATTCCCATATTTTCGTGTGCTATAGATCACGCCTTCAGAATGTGCCGCGCCCCCACGACCTTTATCGCCTAAAATTTTTCCGGGCCACCAAATACGACCTATAGAACCATAATCACCTCCTTGCTATGACCATTCCTCATTTTTTCTATGTTTTTCAGCCAAAAAACTAGAATTCCGCCCGATTCCCATATTTTCGTGTGCTAGCCCACGCCTTCCAAGTGGTACCGGGACCCCTGGACTCGGATCGGCTAAAATTTTTCCGAGCCATCAAATACGACCTAAAGAACCATGGTAACCGCCCTGCCATGACCGTTCCTCATTTTTTTTTTGCGTTTTACAGAAAAAAAACTAGAATTCCAATTCCCATATTTTCGTGTGCTATAGCCCACGCCTTCAGAGTGGTCCCGGGACCCCCAGGACCTGATCGCCTAAAAATTTTGCGGGCCATCAAATACGACCTAAGGAACTATAGCCACCTCCCCTCCATGATCATTCCTCATTTTTTGTGTTTTACGGCCAAAAACTAGAATTCTGCCCGATTCCCATATTTTCGTGTGCTATAGCCCACGCCTTCGGAGTGGGTCGGGCCCCCCGGGCTCGGATCGCCTAAAATGTTTTCGGGCCATCAAATACGACCTAAGGAGCCATAGTCACTGCCCCGCAATGATCACTCCATGGAGCCGGATTGCCTAAAAATTATTCGGGCCATCAAATACGATATAAGGAACCATAGTCACCGCCCCAACATGACCTTTCCTCATTTTTTTGCATTTTGAGGCCAAACAACTAGAATTCTGCACGATTCCCATATTTTCGTGTGCTATAGCCCACGCCTTACGAGTGGGCCGGCCCCGTGGTCTCAGATCGCCTAAAAGTTTTTCGGGCCCTCAAATACTACCTAAGGAACCATAGTCACCGCCCCGCCGTGATCGTTCCTCATTTTTTACGTTTTTCGGCCACAAACCTAGAATTTTGCCTGATTCCCATATTTTCATGTGCCATAGCCCACGCCTTCCGAGTCGGTTAGTCCCCCCTGACTCGGATAGCCTAAATGTTTTTCGGGCCATCAAATACGACCTAGGGAACCATAGTCACCGCCCCGCCATGATCATTCTTCATTTTTTGCATTTTTCGGCCAAAAAACTAGAATTTTGCCCTATTCCAATATTTTCGTGTGCTATAGCCCACGCCTTCCAAGTGGTCCCGGGACCCCGATCGCCTAAATTTTTCTGGGCCATAAAATACGACCTAAAGAACAATAGTCACTACCTCGCCATGATCGTTCCTCATTTTTTGCGTTTTTCTACCAAAAAACTAGAATTTCGCGTGATTCCAATATTTTCATGTGCTGTAGCCCACGGCTTCCCAGTGGGTAGGGCCCCCCAGAGCCGGATCGCCTATAATTTTTTCGGGCCATCAAGAAAGACCTAAGGAACCATAGTCACCGCCCCGTCATGATCGTTCCTCATGTTTTGCATTTTTCGGCCAAACACCTTGAATTTCGCTTGATTCCAATATTTTCGTGTGCTATAACACACGCCTTCCCAGTGGGTAGGGCCCCCCGGAACCGGATCGCCTAAAAATTTTTAGGGCCATCAAATACGACCTAAGGAACCATAGTCACCTCCCCGTCATGATCGTTCCTCATTTTTCCGTTTTTCGGTTAAAAAAACTAGAATTCCGCCTGATTCCCATATTTTCGTGTGCTATAGGCCACGCCTCACGAGTGGGCCGGGCCCCCTGGTCTCGGATCACCTAAAAGTTTTTCAGGCCATCAAATACTATATCCCACG